>NC_016089.4:5834104-6164683 GCF_000004515.6 Glycine max | reverse complement strand
TAGGTCATGATTGTTCGACTTGAATTTATGAAGAAATAAAAATGTGTTTCTATTATTCAAGCTTTTATTTTCATTTTATAAATTGGGACATTCTCGGGTGTTTAATGGAGATGTGTGGGGCAAGGACCATGATGAAAGTGGAAGAATGGGTGAATGGTATCTACTTTCTATTATTGCATAATTTTTTTCATTTATAATGCTTGGTTATTAACAATTTTAAAATATAATTCACTTAGTCACTATCTTAGTTAATCTCAAATCAAATCTCAATGGGACTAAATTATAGGGAGGGTATGCTTTTTAGGCTTGTTCAATATATATATATATATATATAACAAGGTTTGTTATGCGTTTCCATTTTGAGCCTTTCTTTCCATTCCAATAACATTTCGGCCCTGCTACCGCCCAAGGACTTGTTTCCAGAAACACTATTTACCCGTCCCTTTTTACTTCTCACCCCAATTTTCAGTTATGAACTTTTGTGATAACTCTTTTAAAAATTATACATATTAAAATTGATTGATAATGTAAATAATTTTAAGTTATCAGTATATTAGAATTAATTAAATTTAATAATTTACTAAATGATTTATAGCACGAGACTCTGATTCTCTTCACTTTCTCAATTACATATTTTAATAATTTTCTTCTCTTCTTTAAATATGTATTTCACACATTACTCTCACTCCACAACTAGCAAAAAAAAGTTCTCTCTTGACCATATCAAACTATATATCTTTCTTTGTATTCCTAGTCTTCTTAACAACCTATCAATCTCAATCTAACTTCTTTTAATCTAAATTGAATTTCATAATTTTTTAAAAAGTTGTCAATAAACAAAAAGTAAATATTTTATAAAGTTATATTATCATACAATTATAATTTTTTTATATGAATGATAAATTTGTTAACTTTTTTGTCATCACTTTAAAAATGATACTTACCATAAATTTCAATTTGTTGGCAGTATAATATAGAGAAATTAAATTATAATTAAATGTAATCATTCATAAAAAATTTAAATCATTCTTTGAAAATTCAAAATATAATTAATATATATATAAATATTTATTTATTACAATTCTTTTTTACTGCATTTATTGCAAATTAAGAACAAATTGATTATAAATTTTAACCATTATATGTTAAAAAAATAATTAATTTTTAAATAAATATAAAATATGTCTGTTTTTTATAATCGAAAAAACGGTAGTAATAAAAATTAAGAACAAATTTGATGCTTTTATTTTATTTAAAAAATAATGAAGGAAAGTGTGAATAGTGAAAACGTTTGTTAACATTAATTAAATATATATTTGTCCGATGCGAGCAGATGTAATGTTATCGTAGATGGTGTCCCACCAATCAGCGTTTGTCTAACTGCACGCACTGCAACAGTAGCAGAACAGCATTATTCACACTTCACACAGAGCTTCATCACGTTACCACATACCAACACTGAATCAAACATTTCTATAATTAAAGCCTGAGTTTTTTGTCCTCTTTCTAGTAATATCTGTCTCGGCCCTTGGATCCCTGACACACACATTCATCATTTATTTTATTTTTACAAACACACTCATCATCTAATAATAACTATTACTACAATTTATAAATATACATTAAAAATGTAGTATTTATTTAATTATATTACCTTTTATTTATTATAAAATATAATATCATTTTGTTTTTTTAAGTAATTTTAAATAATTTGCAGCCCGGTAAGTGTTTTAATTATTTTAAATGATTTTGAGAAAAACAGGTTATTAATTAACAATAGAAAATAAGTTGTTATATTTGATAAACTTACTTATTTATACAATAGTTATCTTAAAATTATATTAACAATAATTTCTTATTATTAATAAGATAATTTTTTACGCTAATAATAGATAACCATTAAACTTTAGTTCTAATAACAATAGTTTTTCTACAGCAAATAACAACTATTAAATATGAGTATTTGTAAAAAAAATTAATGGTATTTAAAACTTTTAAAAACACCATAAGTTTAAAAGATAACAGGTAAAATATATATTTATTAGTGCATTTATTTCTTACACTAAATAAAATATATTGTTGAAAAAATAATTAATACTTAATATTTGAAGTGACAAATAATTATTATATGATACAGTATTCTTAAATTTGTTATTCATGAACTCTTTAAGACATTGGTTGCGAGGATCCATACAAAATCCAAGTTGAACCTCTTCTGAGCTTTGACCACGACAAGAACTAAAACTTCTCCCTCGGCCTCACATCACAACACAAGAAAGTTCCTATTATTTTCCACCACTTTCCCTCTCTCATCTCTTCAAAGCCTCCAAAAGCTGCAATCTTTCTTCTTCTTTGTTTTTTTTCCCTGGCTCTCCGTTGAACCTTCCATGTTTCCCAGCCCCTTTTGATTGTTTTCCACTAGAAGCAGTGTTTTCTGTTAATAGTTAGGAGGTTCTAATGGCTGTGCTGATGATTTTTCACATGTTTGCTGCAATAGCTTTGCCTGCTTATGGAGGTATGTGTTTTTCTTTTGTTCCTTCTTTGTTTCCCTTATTGATTTTTAGTTTCTATTTATATGTTCCTTTGGGTATTCCGTGGCCTTAATGTAACTATGTGTATTCTCTAATGGGTTTTCCATTTCATAATGTCTAATGGTTTTGGTTAAGTAGTATTCTTTAGCTTCTATTATTTCTTTCTTTCTTTCTTCATTATATCATATGGACTTCCTTCTTTTATCAGTTTACCCACTTTACTTATGAAAGTTGTGTTTTTTTTTCTCCCGCTCATGATCGTCCATGTGGGTTTACATCTCTCTATCTCTCTTTTTCCCCATTCCTTAGTTAAAAGTGACAGTGTTATGCATGATTAATGCAAAACAATTTTAAAATGTTGGCATTCTTCTTCTAACACTCTTTGTTTTAAGGTGAAATTCATGTGAGCTTGTTGTAAGGTGAAATTCATGCGAGTTACATTTAATATACGGGTCCCTTTTAGAATTTAGTGGGTCTCATTTCCAAAATGGTGACTGTTGTAAAGGAACTGTTTTATTAACTGGTGAATTTTGAGGAATTATTATATGCTTCATCACTGTTATGATCTTAATCAATCTCCACATGACACTAATGGGGTTGAGAAGAAAGAAGGAATAGGATTGAGCTTAACTGTTTATAAAGGCATAACCTTGCTACATGAGCATGACAATCTCAAATAGAAAGTTTGGGAAACGGTTGATGTAAATGGGTATTTTCATTAATTTTTTTCTTTCCCTAAAGGAGTTTTTTTTTTAAAAGAAAATAGTATTTCTTTTATATTTCCTTTGTGTAGAATCTCCGCACTGTCCTTCCTGTCTTTTAGTGGGATTTTGGGAATAATGTCGTTGCGTCCCAACTCATCACACAGTTCTTTTGCAGTTTGCACTTAACTACATTTTTGTGAAAAACAATGTCATGGACTAAAATACCCTTACTCAGGAATGATAGCCGTGGTAGTATGTGAATGGATCTCAATGTTTGGTTCAACTTACTCAATTTTTCTTTAAATTTTTTAAGAAAACTTTTGAAAATTAAGTGACTATTTCTGTATAGTCTAATTAAGCTAAATCAAGCATGCTATAAGTGACACTTTGGCGTAGCTTCCATGAGACTTTATAATCAAAGTACACCATTCTATTCTAACCTCTGCATTTTCCCTGGAAAATGTAATATTATAATTTTAAACTTGATCATCAAAAATGAATTTTTGCATATGTAATGTAATGTGGTATCCAGACCCTACAGATAAGACACAAGAAACACACATGGGGTACACGTACACTAATCTGAATTTTTGTCATGGCTTATGATAAATCATAAAATTTTAACTATTCAGGTTATTATTTGCTGCATTAGCAAGATGATCAATTGGACGATGTATCTCTGGTTTATTCTTTTTATTATAGTATCCTTTCTTCTTCATTCTTATGTTATTGTAGTATTCTCACTTGTGGAGCTGAACACCGTAGCTAAATGTAATATCCTTAAAAAATGTATTCACGTCCATGGATTGTAATACTTTTATATTTGTGACACACATTATCCCTCTGGCTCGTTGATTGTGCCATTGATTACTAACATAAAAAAGCCTGAGTATGGTTATGAGATTTCATTTTGTATTATTACTTTTTGGCATAAAACTATAGTCCAAAAGGGTTATCTACTGTGACTGGAATATTCTTATTGCACTAAAAAACAAAGTAAATACTACCAGTGCAGACCAAGAGGTATGGCTCAATTGATAAAATTAGTCTTATGTAGGTGCACTTTACTTGTAGTGTTTGAAATCCACTGATAGCACCTTGTGGCTAGGGGCAACCAATTCCCAAGGGGGATTATTAGTCTATTACCATAGGGTTTAGGTTTAGCCCCACCCCAAAATGCTGCCAGTATGAGCATAGTACTCTCCAAATCTATGGAGATGGTGGAAGTCTTGCGTGCATGAGCTTGGGCCCCTCCTGCGGGTGCGAAAATGGGTCATGTAAAGTTTTACGACAGCCAGTGCTATATATATCTTCAGCATCGTTCCAACATAAGTTACATGCAGTAATGAAATTAAAGAGCGACATGTTTGAAATCATTTGGAAAGTGGGAAAAGAAATCCTTTTACACTACATATTGATATTTGCTGTAACATGTAGACAGATTCATAGTTTTCTTTATATTTCTTTTGGATGGTTGCTGCATTTTCATAACTTGTTATGTCTCTAATTCACAGCTTTATTTCATCAGTATCATATGGTAACTTTGACTCACTGTTCTGAAAATGAAAAACCCGTTTCTGTTCGATGATTTCGTTGTCAAAAGTCCTTCATTTGTTGGTGTTTTTTCTCTGCAGATGCTTTCATCGGTGTCAACATTGGTACAGATGCCACCAACATGCCAAGTCCAACAGAGGTTGTTGCCCTTCTTAAGGCTCAAGGTATCCAACATGTTAGACTCTACGATGCCGACAGAGCCATGCTTCGCACTCTTGCCAACACAGGAATCCGTGTAATTGTTTCTGTTCCCAATGATCAGATACTCGGCATTGGTCAGTCCAATGCCACGGCTGCAAATTGGGTTGCACGCAATGTCATAGCTCATGTTCCTGCTACCAACATCACTGCCATAGCTGTTGGTTCCGAAGTCCTAACTTCCCTCCCAAATGCAGCTCCTGTCCTAGTCTCAGCACTAAAATTCATTCAAGCTGCACTAGTCGCAGCCAATCTCGACCAGCAAATCAAAGTCTCTACTCCACACTCTTCTTCTGTCATCCTTGACTCTTTCCCACCTTCTCAGGCATTTTTCAATAAAACATGGGACCCTGTTATGGTTCCCTTGCTCAATTTTTTGCAATCAACAGGTTCATATCTTATGCTCAATGTGTACCCTTATTATGATTACATGCAAACCAATGGTGTAGTCCCTCTAGACTATGCTTTGTTCCGGCCCTTGCCTCCGAATAAGGAAGCTATTGATTCCAACACCCTCCTGCATTATACTAATGTCTTTGATGCAATTGTTGATGCTGCTTATTTTGCAATGTCATATTTGAAGTTTACCAACATTCCTATTTTAGTCACCGAGTCAGGATGGCCCTCCAAAGGCGACTCGTCTGAGCCGGATGCAACCGTTGATAATGCTAACACTTACAATAGTAACTTGATCAGACATGTCCTTAACAATAGTGGGACTCCTAAGCAACCTGGAATTGCAGTTAGCACTTATATTTATGAGCTTTATAATGAAGACTTGAGATCAGGACCAGTGTCTGAAAATAATTGGGGGCTGTTTTATGCTAATGGAGCTCCAGTTTATACCTTACACTTGACCAATTCTGGTACTGTATTTGCAAATGACACAACAAACCAAACCTTTTGTGTTGCCAAGAGTAACGCCGATACAAAGATGCTTCAGGCAGCGCTCGACTGGGCTTGTGGACCGGGGAAGGTGGATTGTTCGCCTTTGCTGCAGGGTCAACCTTGTTATGAACCAAATAGTGTAGCTTCACATGCTACATATGCTATCAATGCATATTATCAGCAGATGGCTAAATCTGCTGGGACCTGTGATTTCAAAGGAGTTGCCTCTGTCACCACTACAAACCCGAGTAAGGAGTCTTTCTTTACATACTTATAAACCATATCTACATTTGATGTTTGCTAGAAAAGTATCAATACATTAATTGAAAAAAATTAGAACGTCATAACTACGAACATAGTAAAAAAATGCATGTTTACACTTGCACCCTTGCATATGTAACACACCATAACTAGATTTGATGAATGATGGACATACAGACAATGTTTATTATTTTAACATAACTGATTTATTGTTTTTTCATTGTCACAGGTCATGGTTCCTGTATATTTCCAGGAAGGTATAATTGATATCAATTTATTTATTTTATTATATGTACTCGTCGTTGCCTTGATCTCCTGTGTTCCAATTCTCATTTCTTCACCACAAAAAGCTCGTCGTTGCCTTGATCTCCTGTGTACCAATTCTCATTTCTTCACCACAAAAAGCTGAAAATTTACTGGTGCATGTACCTTATCATTTTTTTTGTTTCTCTCTATATTTTTGGTGAACAGTGGTGGTAAAAATGTTACCAGCGTAAATGGCACAGCATTGGCTCCATCTACCAATTCCACAAATTCAGGGTGCTTGACACAATATTACAATGGTGGATTTTTTACAAGCTCTGTGATTCTTACTTTAATATTGAGTGTAGTTGTCTTGTAAAACTAGGCACATAACATGCTCAGCATTAGAATCTTATTAATGGTGACTCACTCTTCAACTACCATTTAAGAGATTGCTGCATACCCAATTTTGTGTTCCTCATTTAGAGGATTTGAAGGGTGGCGAGGTTGGTCAAAATGTATATTGGCAATTGTAACGGGAGTTGCCCATTGAATTTTTGTACAAACGAACCAGAAGAATTTATTTAAAATCGTTGATGTAATTACCTTGTTAGGTCTAATCTTTTCTTTTTAACACCCAAAAAAAAGTGTATCAAAACAAAAAGATTATTAAATCTGTGATTTTGATCGTGATGCCTTGACGCTTTAATTAGAAAGCCTTGATTTTAGCAATTATATAAAAACTTTCATGAATATGAGTATTACCAGCAATTAGGAGTTACGGGAACTATAATGTGGAGCCAGATTATTGTACGCTAAGATAAAATTGTATGGGATGGATTACACCCACAAACAAGGTCAGATGTTTTTGGTAAATAATTGAATTTCTTGGGTAAGTTAAGAGAGTTTGGTTCTTAATCACATGGGTAAAATTAAATTTAGGAAATTGTTATCATCATTTTTTCGGGTTGATTCCTTGGGGACTGTTAAGTAGTAAAGATAAGATAGGATAAATTGCAACTGTAATATGTATCTAAATTATCATAATTCATAAGATAACAGCATGAAATAAATCTCTTAACGGTTTCCTAAAAAATGAAAAATCTCTTAACGATTAAATATTCTATCATGTCAAAAAACGGTTAAATATTCTAGAAATTCTATCATGATAAATTTAAATTGATTGCTTAATTTAGGTTGTTCGAGAATATTGCTCAATCACAAAGGATTTGGACAATCAATTAAGAATAAGACAAATCTCCTTAGAAAATCTAGGGTGCTAAAATAAATCTATCTTCATCACCATCATATCTGTATATTAGATTTCTTTTCTTGTTTGGTATATATTGGTGAATTTGAATCTATTACAATTTACTTGTAAACCAGACACGCGTCATATAAAAAACGCTTTAGAGATTTAGTGGAGTGGAGCAGTTATTGAAGAATTGAAGAACACTACTAGATACTAGTCTCTATTTGTGTTGCATGTGTTCCCTTTTGTCTTAGGTTACTTCTTTCAACTTTCAACTCACTCTCCTCAACCTCCACGAACCCAACTCATTTTATATTTTCCATCAATTTCACTCTCTTTCTAGACATGTTTAGCATTTTCTTTAGATGGCCAAAAGCCTCAAAATGGTACCTAGGTTTTTTTTTTTTTTTTTTTAAGTTTGAGATTCTTTTGTAGTGTTATATAACAGCAACGTTTATATTCAATCTCTCTCTCAAATTGTTGCAGCAAGAAGATGATCAAAAGAGCGCAGTGCCGACTCCGACATCTTAAGAGCAAGAGGGAGGTGATGGCAATGCAAATTGGCAAAGACTTGTCTGAGTTAATACAGAATGGTCATCAAGAAACAGCTATTATGAGAGTACGAAGATATATATGCTTTGTTATTTTTGTTGGAACCAACTATGAAATGTCTAAACCCTAAAAAATGTTCATTGAAGTTTATCAAATGATAACTTGTTTTGCAAGATACAAGTGCTTTCATGAAAAAATAAAACGCATATCTGATTTTTTCTAGTCAAAGGTTTTCCATGTTAAATCCATGTTCTTCTTTCTTTATGTTTGTTAATTCTCTGTACATTGTGTTTTTCTTTCTTTATGTTTGTTATGCATTATTTCTAACAATACTTTCATTGAACATCCGAAATTCACAGTATCAAATCTCAACTAATTCTCTCAAAATTTCAGGTCGAGCAGCTCATTTAAGGTGAAAGCCTAGTTGCTGCATATGAATTGTTAGATAAATTCCTGTATTCATCCTTGAGGAACTCTCATACATCCGAGGACACAAGTATGATTTCCTAATTTCTAATTTGCTACCTTCTTACACTAATCAAAATATTCAAATTTGTCACACACACACACAAGCTTTCCATCATAAAATTAGTCTTATGGTTCACTATGCCAAATCCAGGGACTGTCCACCTGATATTGATGAAGCAGTATCCAGTCTTATATTTGCTTCTGCAGGATGTGGAGATTTTCCTGAGCTCTATGTCATTAGGAAGCTCTTTGGACCGTGTAATATTTCATTTTTTGTAAATTAAATTAAAAAGGTTTTTCATTTAAAATAAATAAATTTTTTTAAAAAATGATGAGATTTTTGTAATTAAATAAATAAGGAGAAATAATTTTATTAATTAAAATAATGATTTGAGAAAAAAAAATACTTTATTTATTCATTTAATAGAGAATAAGATAGAATTCTTTTTTATAAAATAATAAAAACAAATAAATAGAATAAATAATAAGTTGTAAGTACCCTAGCTATAAATAGAGACATGTTAGGTGAGTTTGAGACTAAGGATACTCTCAATTTCGTTTTTCCCTTTCCTCCTTTCAAAATCTTCTTTTTTCTGCATACCATCAAATCTATCTCAGAAAAATGATGATCTCGGACTCATTCGCCGTTGGATCGTTGTGAAATTTAAGCACCAAGGTCGGAACTCATTTTCAAACATTCTCATTGGAAATTATGAGAAGATGTCAGATTTGAGAGAAAACCCTTTTTATCGCAACTTTTTCTTTTCTGGCAAAAACCCAAAACTGTCTCAATAAAACTACGATCCTGGACTCGTTAACCGTTGGATTGTCATGAAATTTTGATATGTGGTTAGAGATTCAATTATGCACAACTTCACAGTTGGGATTTTCAAAAAATGTTCATAAAGAGAGAGAACTGAATCGTACGAAGATAGTACAAATGAAGGCTTTGATCCCTTCTCATTCTCTATAACGTTTGGGAACCCTATCAAAGCAATCGGAGAAAAAATTGGAGGAATCTCAAGAAATCGCTAGAGATACCTCTATTGCTGTCACAATGCAAGTGAGTTATGTTTAAGTAAGTTGTATCTCATTTATATGATATATATATATATATATATATATATATATATATTTGTCTTGTTTTTCTATTAATTAGAAATGTGATAATTCACTCTCTGTAGCTGTAGCTGTGGAGCTATTTCCTAGTAATCTTGTATACAAAAAGGTATTTTCCCCCACCTTTTTTATTTTAAGCAAATTTAAGAACTTCAAGTTAATGTATTGTACGAATTCATGAATTTTCAAAATCACTTACAGTTAATAGAGAGCCTCTGATTGAAGTCTCTGACGGATGATCAGAAATACAAAGTGGTTGATGAAATTGCTAGCGACAATTGCCTCCAACAAGAGGTATAATAAGCTATTCAATAATATTCAATACTATCTATTTTCACGGTCAACGTGATAATATATATTTGTGGTCTATCTTATTTACTATACCAAATTATTATGTTCAAATGTTGTACAGGTGAAAGAACATATAGGGAATCAATTAGTGGAAAGTGATGGCGAAACGAATCACACAATTGCAGAATATACCTCAACTGAAAATTCTGCATTGGTGTATAGTGTCCAGCAATATCCCCCGTGTGGTGAAGAAATGGAGAAAGAAGACTTTCCTGATTTGCAAAACAAGGGAGAAACAATGGCTTTGGGACCTTCATCAGAAGGAGTTAGTTTGCTTCCATATGCTGAAGCAATGGTAGAGTACTATGTTGAAGAGATTGAAGAATCTGAGAATTTTGAATCAAAAGATGGTCAGGAAGAATCAGCAAGTGAGAGGTCAAGCATAAGGGTTGGCTTAAGAAAGAGCAAAGGGGCACCTAAGAAAAGATTGAAAAGGAGATCAAGTTTACTTGAAAGACAAGGCACAACAGAAAATGGATGTATAATATATTATCAACAGCCATGCAAGAGTCCCTCTACTCAGAACTATGGTACTACTCAGTACAACAGAATGAGAAAAAAGCCTTTGATTGAAGGAAATCCACAAACAAAATATAACTTAGATAAGGAAAATTGTATACAATCATGTCAAAGCCAAGGCTACACAAAGAGAAAAGCTTTCAACCTTGACTAATGTGACTGCAGCTGATCTGCCTTGTTATTGTTGCTTTAGCTACGATAAAAAATGTTATTCAAGAGCCTTGACTATGACCACGGAGCAGCCCAAAAACTACAAAGACGAGTTGTTAAGGACATATTCACGTTCTTCTCCACATCCTAAGCATGTTCATCCTAAGTTACCACAGTGTGAGGACATAGTTGCTATCTTTACGGCTCTCAAGAGAGAGAGAGGTAGAGGCTAGAAGACAGAATGAAACAACTACTTTAAAGCAAGAGGCATGTATAGTGTTTTTTGGTGTAACACTAATGTTCAAATTTTGACTTCCACATTTGATATTACTAAAGTATTTATTCTTTCTTTGACATTCATATGCATATATATAAGATTGCATTGACTGATACATATATATATATTATTATGGAAATGATAATAACATCACCTTTTCAAATGATAATTAGCGGTGCTGTGAGAAGAATCCCAACGTCGCTTAAAACCAATTACCTGATATTAATCAGTTCAAATATTCAACGCTGACAAAAAAAAAAAAAAAACAGTTCAAATATTAAAAGTAATCTTCCCTATGAAACCAAATATGCATGGAGTTTTGTTGGAATATAAATTGCTTTGACGTCTTGAAGACTTGAAAAGTGAAAACAAAAACCAATTTTCCTATGTAGTTTGTATACGGTTTTAGTTTAGTCAAGTAATTACTTTAGGCACATTTTAGAAGGAGGGGGGTATTGGGGGATGATAAGGTGCTGTGTATTGGTTGCTGCAAAAGTGGGGAGTCTTTGGCACATTTATTATTTGAGAGTGACAAATATTCACTAATCACGTGGGGCAATTTTGTGGACTTGCACGTGGGGGCAAAACGGATAAGGATGGCTGGTTTGGTTGGCTATTTGGTGTGCAGTGTTATGAAACAGAGAAGTTTTTACACATGAACAGGTTCAGATCCATGATATTGTTGATAGGATCAAGATTATTTCATGGAAATGGCTTAAATACCGTAAAAAAGATTTTGTTTATCCTGTATCATCATGGTTAATAGGCTCACCTATTCTGACTGTATTTTTTATTATCTTCTTCATACTCACGATTAGAAATCGAATTCTATTAGAATATTATAGAACACTTATATGTCATCTATCTAAATTACCCAATCAACTATTATATATTTATTATACCTTATAAGTGTGACTTTTCATTTGAATTTTTGCATATGAACAACATCTCAACATGTTTTACTTAATGTGAAAGGAAAAAAATCAACACTCTAAATTACAAATCATTTTAATACATTCTTAAAAATGAACATGACCGGACCACTCGCACAGGTATCATTTTTAACATCTAAAAATGATAAGTTTTTTAGAAAAAGAAAAAGAATGCATTTATTTTATCGAAAAAAGTATTTATCATTTGTATTTTATCGAAAAAACTTGCCACTTTTAAATATTTAAAATCATCCCCAAGCACTAATGTTAACATTTTCCTAAGTGCATATATTTCAATGAATACAAATATCAACCATAAATTTTTTTGCATCAGATGGATAACTCTATAAAAAGTTATTTTGAGCTGATCAATATGAAAATCTTGTGACATGCCACAACAAATTTGGCATTCGAAATGCTCTCCCACAGACTACAAATCCAAATAGAAGTGCATCAAATATATCACCGTATACAGGTATTTAAATGTTTCACTTTGTAATTTTACATATCAGCTGGTTTAAAAATTTTAAATATATTTTCCCAAAGAGGCATGGCTCACAGTTGTTTAAGTTATCAATGGTCCAATGGTTCAACAGCTGTCTTGAAGAGAAGGATATAAACCTTATCAATGGAAAAGTACAAAAAGCCACCAACAGAATGTGTAACATAGGAACCAAAGCTAGTACCCACAATGCAGTGCCAAGCTGGACCATAAGAAGAATCAAATTCCTGTAAGAGTACTTTGTATCATTAGCCATCCAAGTAGTTCATACTAGGTAACAAAGAAGCTGTACAATAAACCATTGCTCAAAAGGGGGTAAAAGGACAATGGCTAAGAACAGGTTTTCAAGTAATGTCAATTTGAAATCTAGCAATGATTCATCCAGTTCAAATATTATAAATCGGTGAGGAACCAAATACATGAAAGAAAAAAAAAGAGGCTAAAATAGAATTTTGATCCCTTGTCTACATTTCAGTTTAGTCCCTTGTGTTTAAATTTTTTACTTCGGTCCCTTAAAGTTTCTCAAATACACTGAATTGGTCTTTTTGTTAGTTTATCACACACTAATTTGGTCAACTTGGT
Organism: Glycine max; assembly: GCF_000004515.6. NCBI lineage: Eukaryota > Viridiplantae > Streptophyta > Magnoliopsida > Fabales > Fabaceae > Glycine > Glycine max. Next base: position 6,151,600 of record NC_016089.4, on the reverse strand, counting down.
GACACATGGCATACTGTGTAGTAAGAGATGTCGCGTCAAAATTGATACTAATTGTGCCAAAAACTAACATAAGGACCAATTAAAATAACAGACATTATAAAGTACCAAAATGAAAAAATTTAAATTTAAGAGACAAAACTGAAACCTAAAATGTAGATAAGGTACCAACAATCTATTTTAGCCAATAAATAAATAAATAAAACTTTTGGCTGCCACTAACCACGTAAACTTTTAGCTAAAATGATCAAGGTATGCTTGGTGTGAGTGTAATATATGGAGCAAGCATCAACCAAGAATCTAGCAAGAATCAAATTTGTCCCAAAGATACCATCATTCATTGAAACGTCTCTGACATGCATTTAATAAAAGATATACTAGATATGAATGCAGCATGCTGTTGGTGTGTAATAGGAATCCTAAAATTATAACTTTTAATAGCATCTGCCAACCGTGAAGCCCCTATCAAAATGAAATGAGGGACCAAATAACATTTTCAACAAAAAAGACAACCCAAAATAAGCAACCTATTTATTTATTTTTACAACTAACATGCCTAATAAACATGTTTTTCAGATTTTATCCATACTTGAATGTTGAATCCATGGAGAGTCACAAAAGAAAAGTCATGCAAGTATGCAACCTTTAGTGGACCATAAAGATACAAAACTCAAAAGAATAACTACCCACCTCCACCATTTTATTGAAAATAACTAAGCCTATGCTCAACGTCAACTAATGCACAAATCCTTATGCATGACAGCAACAAGTAGGTTTGATGTAATTCATCATGCCCTTCCATTTTCTATGATCAGCTGTGAACACTGAACAGAACAAGCAATTTCCAATGTATCACTTTTGATCTTAGTTCTGTTTTCACATTGATATGGATGGTACAGAAAATAGCTATAGATTTCACATAGCATGCAAGATCAACACATTCTTTACCAAATCAAATGCAAAGACCACTTCCAACATTTCAATGCAACCATAAATCTATGCTCTCAAATCTGCAGTTCCTTTCAAATAACTATCCAAAAAGTACAAGCATGGTCTGTTTTGAATCTGTTCGATTATAAAATTCCATATATGCATGTATTTCCCAAAGATAAAAAAATAGTAACAGTATCTTCACAAGATCATCATAATCCCAAACCTTTAAATTTAATAAGTCTAAGAGGATACCTAAGAGGCTAAGACATATAGTGCTGGATCTGTTTTGTGGGTTAACTTCTGTCCACTTTCTATTTCTTTACAGATAAGTCTATGCAAGCAAATATTTCTTGTCAAAATAACATTATAATTTAAACTCTGAGCTTGAAAAAGCCCATTTCAAGTGCAAGCATACTCTTGATTTTGGTCCTTCAAACTAACAATAGGAAACTGTTTGGATAGTTTTATAGCGTGTTTGGAACAGCGTCAACAAGCCCAAATGACACAGAAGTAACTTCTTGCTTCTTGTAGATGCAGAGAGAGTGGGGGGAGCCTTATGCATTGGTGCACCCTTTAAACATGTATAGTGGGCAGCGGCTTAGCGAGGAGAGCGGTTTCTGAATTGTGGCTTAGTGAGGACATTCAACTCATTTTTGAAACATATAAAGGATTAACCATCCATGCAACTTTTATAAATAAGAGGAAAAATATTGTGGGAAAAGAAGAAATGAGAAAATTCTGATTAGAGGAAGACCAATACTGCAAAAAATTTAAGACCTCATTGCTTTGAGTATTATTCTTTTCTTAGCATTTGTGCATTCTTTATAACAAAGATCAGTTGTCTATACATAAATCCATATGGGGAAACCTCGGAAAGGAGACCAAAAACACTGATAGGAGAAGAGGGAAAAGGAAACAGCTTCTAAGGACTTTGCATCAGATCTGGAATCCTGCAACATTATTTATCAATACACCCCCAGAACAACATAACAAATTATATTAATATAGTAAGATTCAGATGGCAAACAGAACTGAAATTTCTGGTATTGGTGAACTATATGTACCACAAACTACTACAACAAAGTAATAAGGACTTTGTCAAGCTGGGAATATGTGGTCTCGGTGCACTTGAGAAGGAAGGTGAGATAGAAGCAACAGAAAACTTCATGGAACCACCACCATAAAACTTTTGAAGCACAAATATATGTTCAGAGACTTCCGGAGGATGACTTGGTGAAGCAATTTAGGATCAAAATAAAGAGTTCAAGAATAAGTAAGCAATTGGAAAAAAAAATCCATCTATCAACTCCACAATTATTCAAAAACCAATCTTTCAGCAAGCTCAACAAAACAATTATTAGACCATGTGCGCTTGCAAGATAGTATTGCCATGGATGAGAAAACATAGATATTTCATATGCGAACAAAAGTCACCATCAAGAAGGACAAAGTAACAGAAACAAGTTAGTCCCAACTGCCTGACTGAAGCAGAAAGCAATTAGGCACATTCCATTGATGTTGACCCAATTGACCTAATATCAACACCCAAAATCAAAATCTTCATACAAATTTGCTTATATATACCTAATCCACTGATTCAAAAAATAATAAGGAAAAATGAGCTAGGCAAATCAAAGAGTCAATATTAAATAAGACAAAACTTAAATGCAACCCGCGTCAGTTGATGCTCGCCTTGGGTGGTACAATTCTTTAAGAGCTTTTGGTGTTGTTGTTTAATCAGAAGTGGAATTTTACCTTGGTAATTTCTATAATAAAGGTTTGCATTAAAGATCAATAGCATAAGTTATCTGGGTGAAACTCCAATTCTGATTCGACAACAGTACGTACTAAAAGCACCAAAGGAAAAACATCTAATTTGTCCTATTAAATATTCAGTCACAGACTCAGAAAGACACTAATTTTAATCCAGCCAAGACATTGAGAACTAACAACAACCTTTTTCCAATAACTGACCATTTTCCCACACAACACCAAACTTCCAAATCAGACATTATTGAGACTTTCTAGCTTCTATTATATGCCAAGGATCAGACACCAAAAACAGATTTTGGAAAAGGAAAATTTCCCCAGAAGAGAGAGAAAGTAAATGAATGTAACCTTCTTAAGGGCAAGTGCAAGGCGTTTACTGTCAAGCTTGTTGGCAGGTGGCATAGACTCCAAGTAGAGACGTGCGCATTGGAAGGCACGGTTCTGCAAAGGGAGGGGCATGTCACAAGCTCTGACATCAACCTTGAGACTACTCTCATGTTCATGCTCTGACTCTATGGCGGCTTTCTTCTTCTGTTGTATCAAACTGTTCAGAAACTTGCTCCTTCTCTCTAACTCCTTCTCTGCTTCTTCCATGTCTCACACTCTCAACACTCACAAAACAAACGAAACATCACCCTTTTGTTCTCTTGCACTTTGGCTACTCACTATGGCCACCACCAAATCACTCAGAGAGAGAGAGAGAGGAAGGAAGTGCACAGTGTAATGGAATGAGTATTTAGAACTTAGAAGGAAGACTAGAAAAAGAAAGTACAAAAGGGTTGTTTTACTCGTGCACTATATAGACTGTGACATCTTAATTAATGTTAATAATCAGAGTGAGTTAGATGAATCATTTTCTTAAATGGACAGATAAATTAATTTAAAGGAATCAAATCTTTTCAGAGTACGACGCTAGGAAGTAGAAATTATGATGAAATATATTAATAATTTAATTAAAATGCATGAGTAGTATAAAGACATTAAATTAAAGATTGAAATAAGATTTTGTTATGTATAGTGAGAAGGATCTATTCACTAAAAGAATTTATATTGGATTTTTATTTTATGTGAAAAATTTATATTTGATTTTCATTTTATTTAAAATTCCCTTAGATCAATAATGCATATCACAAGCAGAATTAATCTCCAACCAATGAGTTGAGATAAAAAAATATAAACATATTTTACACAATTAATTATTTTTATCAGAATATATGTTTTAATATTAAAATTATGATCAAAATTAATTTAGACATGTATTTTAATAATATTAAATAAATATTATATATTCAAATTTAATTTTATTTATCTTTAAAATTGATAATTTACAAATTACAACTATTTGAATAATTTAAGAAATCATGTGGCTTAAACGGAAGTGGTTTCAACAGTTAACAGATAACATTAAGAAGAAAAGTTGGCTAGCCATCTTTCTCAGGAGGGTTCACTTTAATTAACGTTCTGTTTTTGCGCTACTAAAAATTTGATTGAACTTGCTTTGATTGTATAGCAAAGGAAAATTAAATATCAAAGTCATAAAAAATCTGGTATGTCGTCAAAGAAGAATACGCAATAACGAAAAGCAAAAATCAAAAAAATTAAATCATTAAAGGTATAAATCAATTGAAATAAGATTATTCAAGTTTAATAAATAGTTTTTAGTTTAATTCTATCGTTCATAACTATTCTATCAAACCATTAAATTTCATTGAGAATAATTGAGGTTTGAAAAAACAATCAAAATGATTATTTAAAATTTAATGAGCTTCTTTTTATTTTTGCTTTATTTTACTAATTTTTGGTTGATTTTTCGTTTTAAAAGGTATTGCATAATTGCCACTTGCAATGTATAGCGATTAGCACAGCAAATCTTAAAGTAAAGGCTACTCGGAACAGGATGACACAAATTTGTAAAGCATTACAAAATCAATTGATTTCACCTTTTGTTTTCCACTTTTCATTTTCCGTCATCATTATTGATGAAATGCAGTTGAAAGCATGTTATCACACTTACAATTGGTACAAAAAAGGCACCATGAAACTTCTTTCTTGCAACTATCTGTAATTGTGTAAGTTCAATTTATGATGAAATTGATGTATAGGAAACATTAACTAATAGTCTGGTCTAAAGTCGTTGTTTTCTGATTCACACGGAATAAAAAAAAATGCTGTAATAAAAAAGTATAGTGTTTGATGGGATCGACTAGCAACTCAGCTCAGAGGGTAAAATAATAAATTACAACAAAGTCCTCCAGTAGATAATTGAATTTTTAAAATTTTTAAGTATATTAATAAGGGTTTAATTACTAATACTGCATATGAAGATTTTGTTGGAAGAACAAAATATACTTCAATGATTTTTATGCGTCGAGAGATTAGTCCATTATGGGAATGCTTACATTCGGACGAAAAAAATATTGATATGAAATTCAACTGCCAATATCTTACACAATAAATAATGAATATATTGAAATATTAACCGTTAATTATCTTTTTTTCATGAATGATTGAGATTTGTTACTTCAGTGGGTAACTCGTTTTAAAAGAATAAAATCCTTTTTCAGTAAAAAAAGAAAGAAAGAAAGAAAGAATAAAACCCTTTTAACATAAAACTTTTAAAAATTCTCTCTTCTCATAATATTACTTTTTCTTATTTTTACCTTTAACAATATTAATGATGAATAATAGAAATTATAAATGAATTAATTATAATAACATTAATTTGGTAAAATAATTATTTTGTAACCAATTATTTTGTAAAATAATTATGATAACAATAATTAAAAAATTAAAAAGATAAAATATTTATTATAAAAATTATATAGGAGAGTGCAAAGATCACGGGTAATACACTTTTAGCATCTCAATAAAAAAATACCCTAAGTTTCTTAACTAGTGTCCTTAGTACTTACTCCCTATGATTCTTATTATAAAACACTTTAAACATCAATCACATAAATTAATAAAAGTAATTAATTCAGTTAATTTTATTAATTTATTTTAAAATATTACTAATGTATATACCCTTATTAATAATCATTAACTTGTAATAAATAATGTGAAAATATTAAAGTTTAAGAATATAATGCATCACTATCAATAAAAAGCATAAATACATTGAATATTTAATAAGGATCGTTAAATATTTAATAAGGATCATTAATGAAAAAAAGATAAAATACTCCATAGGAATTCTAAAATATCTTATAAAAAAATCATGAATTTATTTTAAATTATGTCGTACTACATAAACTAAAGAAAGTATCATTCTTTATTTATAAGTTCTTATTATTTCTCTCGTACCATAATAATTATCATGTAAGAAATAAAAAATAATTCTCAAAATATTATCATTTTAGTTGTTTAATGTAACAATGATTATTTTTTCTACTTATATTTTTTATAATATTAATAATAAACAACTAAAACTAAAAATAAATTAATGATGATAAGATTAATTTTGTCAAATTATTATTTTCTTTCATCCACTTGTTAATTTTTTTTAATTTATGTAAAATAATATATGACGACAATTATTATAAGTTAGAAGGAGTGAATTTTTTATCTATATAAAAAAAACTAAGACAATACTCATTATAGAATGGAGAAGGTATTTTTTTATTTAAATGTTTGAAGTCTCCAATAAATTATTAATTTGTATTTTTAATTTCTAATAAAATTTTCATTGCATTACATTCCTGATATATTGTAATTTTTTCAAGCATTGATGGATTAACATTTTTATTTTTCAAAAATAAAAGTACAGTTTCTCAACGTTGCAATTTGGACGTGTATTTGATTAGCATAGGACCTAAAAATGTCTGCTGTTAGTTTGAATGTAAACAAGTCATCATTGATAGCCGCCGTAACCCTTGTGATCGTTGATAGTTGAATGTGGACCCTTCTAATTAATTCAGACATACAAACGCCAATTGCAGCTCTGCCCCAATAATTAATTCAACAAATGGGTAGTAAAAATTATTTATTATACTTAAAAAAATATAAAAATTAAATTAATGAGTGCAAAATGTATGAATTTTCACTTTCACATTTTTTTTAAAATATATTTTCTTAGTTATAACTCGTTACTATTTTCTTTTAAAACAAATTAATTTTATAATAAATTTGATACGAAGATATTTTAACTTAATCAATAATCTTGAATTCAAATTTTAAATATATAAATGTGTCAGAAGATCCTTTCAGTTTGAGGCAGCCTAAACTTTGCATGAAGACTTTTCCCATTTGGTGAAAAGGACCTGGGCCCAAGAATCTGACCCTCTGGTACAAAAATATCCAACATTTTTTTTATCAGTTGAAGAATTGGAATAGGGAGGTTTTTGGCTATCTTTGGAAAAAGAAGCTCGATGTGTTGGATGCTAGAAAGGGTTTAGGCTTTAATACTTATCTTGATCTAGAATATAAAAAGAGTTGGAAGGAGTATGAACAAATGCTAGTGGAAGATGAGATACATTGGTATCAGAAATCAAGAGTCAAATGGCTATATATGTGGGATAAGAATACAAGTATATTCATGGTGTCACAATTATAAGGAGGAGGAACATGTATGGCATAACTAAGGATGAAGAGGGGAACTATGTCACTGACCCGAATGAGATTGAAGGGATGATAACAAATTTTTACAAGAGTTTGTATACTATCGAGAAAGTGTACCAACCTTTTGTCATTTCCCATGTATTTTCGGATTTATGAGAGGATGCCAACATCTGAGGAAATTTATCAGACAGTAAGATTCTTAGGGAGGCACCAGATATAGTTTCCAAGCAGTTTTCTTCTAGAAGTATTGAGTTGTGGTTGGTGATGACCTCTGCAAGAAAGATGAGGTTTATCACTCTCATCTTGGAAACCATATCTGGTGCCTCCCTATGTAATTTCAGAAGGAACCAGACCTTTACCACTTTCATGCAATTTCAGAAGGAACCAGACCTTTATCACTCTCATTCCCAAGAAAGATGAGGTTAGTCTTATGAAAGATTTTAAGCCTATTAGTTTATGTAATGTGACATATAAGGTGATTATCGGGTTACTCTCTTTGAGGATTAGACCCTATATAAGTAAGTTGATAGATCATTTTTAATCTAGCTTTGTTCCTGGTCATTAAAGTGGTGACAGAATTATTGTGGCTCAAAAGATTTTCCACAATAAGAAACAAGAAGAGTAGAAAATAATGGATGGTGGTCGAAATTGATTTTGAGAAAGCTTATGATAGGCTTAATTGGGATTTTGTCGGTGATACCTTGCATGATGTGGGTATTCCTGGAAATATTATGGAGTTGATTTGACATTGTATTTTGTCTACATCCATTAAGGTTTTATGGAATGGGAAAGCCTTGGAAGATTTTGCTCCCTCTAGAGAGGTATTAGCCAGGGAAATCCACTTTCTCTTTATCTCTTTGTCATGTGCACAAAGAGGCCTTTTGAATTAATTAATCTAGTTGAGTCACGAAACATGGAATCCTATTTCTTTGAGTAAACATGACTCTCCCACTTCTTATTTGGCGTTTGCAGATGGTCTTATTCTTTTTGCGGAAGCTTTGTTGGAACAGGTAATGTTGATTAAAAATATTATGAAGTTTTTTTGTAGGACCTCTAACCAGAAAATTAATTTGGAGAAATCTCGCATGTGTTTTTTTCCTAAAAATGTAGGAGTACCTCAAAGGAACCAGTTAAGTGTAGAAATTGGTATAGAAGAGTAACTTTAGCTTAGTTTGTCATTCAAACATTGTCTGCATATGTGATGCAGTCCACCTTGCTTTCAGTGTCAGTTTATGAGGATATTGACAAAGCTTGCAGGAGATTTACATGGGGAGATTCAACTAAAGCAAGGAGAATCCATCTTGTTGCTTGGAATACTGTGTCCACTCCCAACTAAAGCTAGGAGAATCCATCTTCTTAAGGTGAGGTTGTTTAAGTTGGTGCATCATTGGGAAGGACCAGAACGATTTCAAAACTTCTTATGGAAGATTAATCACGAGACTATGCTAATAAATGTGAGGAGGAAGCATTTTGGTATCAGTGAGAATGACTCGTGTCAATTGTGTTAGAATGAAGCATAAACTCTTTTTCATCTCTTTAGGGATTATCAATCTAGTATGTTGATTTGGCAATTCTTTATGCACTCAAATAATAATCAGATTTTTTATAATTGTGATTATTGGAAAGGATGGTTGGAGGTGAACCAAGGTTCGAGACTTTTGAGAAAAGGTTTAAATTGGAGCAAGTTGTTTGGATCTATTCTGAATCTGATTTGGTGGAGGAGGAATATGTGCATATTTTGCAATGAGGTTTGGTCTCATTCTGATGTTTGGATCATTCCGGACTCTCCCCCAACAGGTTCGTTCTAGCTCGGGTCTTGAGGAAACCTATTGGATAATGCCAAAGGAGGGACCAGTCGCACTAAATTGTGATGCATCAATGGTCCAGTTTGGTGAAGTTATGGACTGCGGAGGAGTTATTCACAATCATGCAGGAAGCTCTGTTTGTGATTTTCAAGCTCAGTTGAGAGGAGATTCTATCCTATATGGGAAACTTAAGGCTATTCTTCATGGCATCAAGCTTGCTAAGGCTATTAAAGCACTAGAGGGTAATTGTGATCATCTTCATCCTCATTACCAGTCAATTCAAGAGATTCATTTGGTGCATGGGAGATCAGAGGGTGTAACTTGAAATCATATTTCCAAAGATGTTAATCAGGTAGTAGATACAATGGCTAAAAGGAGCTTGGGTTCTTAGTTGATATTGAAGGGACCGATAGTTCCTGTGACTGCTCTTAGGGGCTTTTAATCCTCTATTTTTTCAACAAAAAAAAAATGTTATCCAACCCAAACATGATGGTTTTAGATGAAAATACATGTAGTGTCTAAAATTTTTTATAAGGTTTTGTAACTAAAATAATTTAGGGATAATTTAATGGATGACTTTTTGTCCTTTTTTCTCTAAATTACAAAATATCACACATTATTTTTACTTATTTTTTTAGATTATAATGTTATCACAATAATTTGCATTAGTTTTTTAGATTATAATGTATAATCCAATCCACAAAATCATTTGATCTATGGACAACATCATTATGGTAAAGGCCGTAATGTCAGAGAAATCATTACCGCAGGGCATAGAGGAAGAGGTCATAAGCATCTATGCCATAAAATTAATGTTCGACGAAATGAAAAAAACATATATTGTAGAATCGTAACCATGACCCTAATCGAAATGGATACATTTGTCTTATACACTGTAGGGATGGAAAACACACACACATGTACGTTTTTTTTAGTAGGATTTTTTTAGAATAAACTCATAATTAGAATCTCACATATACGTTTTTTTATAACAATTACTATTTCGGACACACTTAGTATCTTTAATCCCTACTCGGTTACAAATTTTTGTCCAAAATAATTGAAGCATTCGGTACACCCTAGTTATCACTAAGTGCTTCTGTGTCATGACTCCTCATCAGCTTCAGCAGAAGCAATTTCAGAATCCAATTTGTTTATTAATTGCTCGCTTACATGCTTAGCGACAGATATCATATCGAGAATGATGCTTGGATCCAGCCCCACACCTCCTCGTTTGGTTATACCGCAAATGTGCCCTTGCCTATTAACAGAGATTGAAACACCAGAGCTCATTTGTGATTCCTCTTCAGATGTTGCATCCACAATATAGTGCCTCCCAACCTAGAAAGAAGAGATCGTAAGAAATTATCATATATGGTCAATCTGAGATAAGAGGTGGCAAAATATGTTCTGCTAGCCGACCCAGCTTGATGAAATATAGGACTTGAGCTTTAAATTTTGAGCACTAACTAATCACAAGTCTTTTTAGCCTGATTTGATTATGGCCTGGATCAGGCTTAACCCGCCAAAAGCTTTAAAAAAAGGGGCTTTAACAATATGCTTGAGCTTCATCTTAGAGACTCGAATTGAGTCCTGTTTTCTTTTAGCCTAGCCCACTATATGGTCCACAACCCGCATAAGGGTGGCCCGTTTTGCCACTTCTACTCTGAGAAGACAGGATAGCACATGTATGTTACCTTAGTCAGTGTAACTATGACAGGGACTCTTGATGTATCAAACTGCAGAAACTCCTCGTCGCTTACGTCAACTTCTGGATGCTCATCATTTGACGTTCCAGCAGCAACTTCGACTCTTGGAATACCTGTATTGCTCAAAGCAGCCTAAAAGAATAATAGTTATAAGCTGCAATGGGGCTTTCCAGTTAATTCTGAAAATGGGTTTGCATTCAACATCATAGTAGAAAAGGAAATCCACGTGGAAAACCTCCATGAAACTTATGGCAAATTCGTTGAGACATTATAAAGATTAAAGAAAACAGCAAGGAAGATATTTTCAATTGTACCTAAATGAAAACAAATAATTTCAGGTAACCTCTAACCATTCCAAAGAACTGCTATTGATGTTAGTAACCTCAATAGCTAAACTATAGAAGACTTAAAAGGTCAACATTATTGAAAATTGAAATCGTCATAAAATCATGATCTCTGAAATGCTAATTATTTTAGCCAGGAATCCATCATTGTCTTTGTTTCTAGCATTCCCTTTTACGTTTTGAGTTGTACCTTAATGGCAGCGCCTAGAGCATCCAACAAATTTCCATCTGAACTAACAACAAGCCCATCTATGTAAAGATCCCAACAAATTTTTCCTTCGACAACAATAAGCGATGAGAGGTCAATTCCAGCACCTGAAGGGGAAAATAAAAGAGCCAAGAGTTCAACAGCTATATTAAAAAGATGCAACAACATGAAAGGGAAAGCATAATCTTCACTATAGGGGGAAAATAGACCTTCTCCACTTTTACCACCCAAGAGACAGTGTTGAAGAGCATTTGACAGTTCTGCTGCCAACTCATCACCCCCTCTACCCTATATACAAGGCAGCCACAGATTTAGAGCACCAAATAAAATAGTAATTTTGAAGCATTAAAAGGTATTTACAGAACCAAAATGATAAATAACACAACAATAATAGAAAACACTATCAATGATGAATTTCTAAAGCTTATTAATCCAATGCACCCACCATTTAACTTTCATTTAAAGCTTTTAAGGATTTACTTATTTGTTTTGCTATCAATGTTCATGGTACTTAAAAGAGTTAAAGTTAATAACATGAAGAAAGCCAAAATACATGGATGACTTCATTAAACAAATAGAATGAAGAAAATCAATAGAATATGCTACCTCAAAAGCTGGCTCTGCTGTTGAACTGCAATCAATATATATAGAGACTTTTCCTTTGTCAGGTTGCAACAAGCTTGGCTTTCCAAGTTCAGCCTGCTCTTGTGTAGCCAATATATCATGGTTAGTAAAACAACTCAATATATTTAAAAGAATTTTTTATTATAGTATCAAACAAAAGGATATTACAAGTCAAGAAATAAGAAATCAATCCAAACATTTTAATTTTTAACCACCTTAACGCTGGCAATAACATCTGTGGCACCCATTCTGACTCTTGCTGAACCATTGGTCTGACATGAAGTTATTTTATCAAATACATAAATTAGAACTATTTAAAGCAAAAAATAAAAATAAAAAATCAATGGTACACCAATGACAAATCATCATAATACCCTGCCAAATGTCAACTGATTAAAGCATTACCTGGGGAATCACTCCAGTTTCAACAGAGATTGGTCGATATGTCAATCTCTTTCTACCATCACAACGAAGATCTTGAGCAATGCCACCTTGGATGAAATGCGTTTCTCCAAGAGATAAACCCACCATTCCTGCAAAGCAAGAGTTTTGAGAAACCTCATAATGATAAGTACAAAGTGGAAACTGGAGTGCCCCTTCGGTGAAACATGTGCCTCAGGTGCCCATCTAACTAGCTAAAATAGCCAGAACACTTCAAAAAAATAACTAGCTGGTGGGCTTCAAAACAGCTATTCACTCCTTGTCTGATATCTACTGTTTAATGAATATAGGGACTTAGGTTTGCATTGTTTTGTTATGATTTGTTTTTTAAAAATTTGCAGGCTTCCATATCAGCATTAGTCAAGAACTTAAACATTTAGATCTTATAATCAACTTTTATCATGCTTTATCACTTAAACATTTTGATGTTTTAATTATTACCTGGCAATTCTACTTAAACTAAACCATGTATGCAAAGTTGGGAACAAGAAGTACACCCATTTCAACTTTCAGAAATGATAAAATAAAGTATAATAACAATATAGATCTAAGTGATAATAGAAACAAACCAACAGTGGCCACACATTTCACCAACAGGTTGTAACAATAATGCCAGTGATAATCACTTAGCACAAAAGAATGCAAGAGAAGGCAAACAATAAAAAAAAATTCATTCTAATTGTAATCTCATTGACATTGAGTGTTGTATTTTTACTTTTCTTGCCTCCATTTCTTCTTTCAAGTGTGAAACTAAATCCATTATACAGCTTCAAATTCAATTTATTCGGATCCCTTTTCATATTCTTCCATGTTTTTTGAGTTATATTCCATCACTCACAATACTTGATCGCTATATAATATAATTTCAATAAAAAAACAAAAATAAAAAATCTAAAGCTATGAGCATAGTCCGTACATCAAACATTGAGATTTGAGAACCACCACACCATGAAAATTTTCATTGTGAAGCAAGTGTAACTAACAAAGTTCAAGCAAAAGGGTATCAAAATTAAGAAAACCCAGTTAGTGTAAAACCGAAAAAACTTGCTTAAGAAAGCAGTTAAATGTGTGAACATTGCAGTTGTTGTAACAACGTGAATAAGCAAAGCTCATACCTTTTGTCTTGAAATATGAGAAGTTGGTGGCCTCGAAGTTAGGGAAAGTGGGAGAAGAGCTGTGGCTGATTGTTGAAAGAAGATGGCGCAACGAAGTGGTGTGCGGCAAGAACACGACGACGAGTTTCGCGGCCACGACCACGAGTGTTGCTGTTCGTATCTACTCACTAGGGTAGGAGGCAGCATTTTTTTCCTTTTCTTTTTTTAATTATTATTTAAATTGCACATTTTTTTTACTACTCTATTTTCAAGGTTCTGAAATTCAAATCAATCCAAATTAAAAACGAAAAACCAACTAAACTGATTCTTTTTAAATTTGGTTGAATGATTAATTTGAATTATTTGGGATTTATATTTTTTTAATCCGAATCAAATTCCAAAACTTAAACTAAGACTTATACTATTTTAATGTTATACATAAATTTTGGAGTACTATGAAACTTTTTTTTTAAAGGAAATATATATAAAACTTATATAATACATATTATTTTTTTCGGATGAATTTTTTAAAATATGTTATTTAATTTAAAATAATAAAAATTTGACAAATGTTTTTTTATAAAATATTTAGTATATTAATAAGTTTCGTAAATTATCATTATTAATTTTTAATATAATTTAATTTTAAAAATGAAAAAATATATAATTTTAAGAAAATAATATTTTATGTGTAGAAATAAAAAATAAATATAAAAAATTTCCCATAACGCATCAACATAAGCCCCTCTATGTAAAACAAATTAGTATATTAATATAAGTCTAAACATTAACCAGTTTTTTTTTTTCAAGCGTTATATCCCTTTAAATCCTTGTTAATAATTCTCTCAAACTTAAATCAAATTTTAACTCAAACTAATGTTCTCCTATCCCTAAGATGTGGGTAGAACATTGTTTTTCATTTTAGGCTCATAGCTAGGGTTATGACTTATGAACAATTTATTTTCATGCTCAAGGGGCATCACAAGGAAAAGATTTAAGCTAGGGTTTCACTTCACGATCGAATTGGCCAAGTAAAAAGGACAAAAAAAATTGCCTAGATGACTTTTATACATGCATGCCAATCATATATTCCAAAGAATTCAGCAAAACCAAGTGCATAAATCCTAATGGTGTCACTCACAAGGAATTTATGCCGACCAAAAAATACTCACCAGGAATTTATCAATCAAGACGCAAGGGACTCACAGTCGCAAGTAACCCAAGCTAAGACATTCAGTCGACATATTCCATCCAAAGTTATCATGCCACATCCATTAATCGCGCTAAGTTCAACTATGTATCAAGGCTATGATAACCACATTAGCCCCCACCAACGCATACGACAATCAATTCATAGAAATTAAAACACCAAAGGATCAACAATCATGCTCAAAATGAATCCAAAGAATGGGATAACATCAAACATCCACATGCAAAATCCCCAAAATCCATAGACTTCAAAATAACCACAAAATTACAATAGTGCATCACAACATAGTCTAAACATTAACTAAAACTAAAGAGTTTATTATCTTTTTGAATCCATTTTTATTTGTGTGTGAATTTCTATTTTTAGTCCCTCAAATTTTTATTTCTTTTTAGTCCCTAAAAATATTAGTTTCACTTTTGGTTCCTAGTTTAAAATTCTTAAGGACTAAAAATGAAAATCTACCAATGATGATGGACCAAAAAGTTAATAAACCCAAAACTAAAACATGAATCTAAACACAATCACAACATAGTCTAAAGTCTAAAGAAAAACTAAAAACCCCACAACACAAAAAAGAGAATCAGGGGGGGCTCCATATGCTACACACCATGCTCTGCAGTGAAAGGTTTCGCAGGGTATCCATGATCATGTCTAGTGACCAACGAATGGATGCAATCTGCTGCTGTGTGAAAATCACACCGGCATTTATGTCTCTCAATTCCTTAGTGATGACCCGGTGTTTATGTCTCAGCAGAAACATCCATCATGAGAGGTGTTAGCCAAACTACATCACATAACAAAAATGAACAACTAAACAAGAGAAACCACCTTGAAACTAATCATGATTCATGAGTAATCACAACAAATAATAAGCATTCAGAGGTTTATAAAAATTAAAGAACAATGTAGCAGAACCATTTAGCTCACACTGCTATGGTAATGGGTATAAGTATATAACATATCACATATTTCACACCAACAACAACAGTCTGAATGTCTTATAAGCATGTAATTTTAGAGCTGAAAAATAAAAAATAAAACAAAAAAACAAATTGAGTTTCTCAGGAGCTAAGATAATAAATTCAGGACACTGAAGTAGTGGAAAGGACTTAGGCCCAAGCAAGGGCTTTAGACCTCAAAAAAAAGGTCCTAAAATTTTTGTTCTAATATACCTCAAATTTTTTTTATTGTAAAATCATATTTGAAAATAAATTTTAATTAAAATATTATAAGTAATTGTTAATCTTTTTAATGGTACCTTAAGTAACAATTAATGAGCAGAACTTTTCACCAATATCATAATTTTGTTTAACAAAAAAAAGAGATTTAGTAGTTAATAACTAAAAAATCTAAAAACTTTTCTTTTATTTTATGAGTAAATAAAAGATCTCATTCTTAAAATTACTTTAGGTCTGAGTCCTTGAGTCGCCTTTGGTAATGGATCAACAAGACAACACAAAGACACAATAATTACAGTGTAATCTCTGAAAAACTAATAAGCAAAAAGAATCAAACACTTCTTAACATCAAATTTATCAGAATAATCAAAGGCATGACAATATATATGGTTTGACACCTCTGTTTGGTTGAAAGCACTGCCCCTTTAGTGTGAAACACATGCCACATGTTCCTCTATAGTAAAAGGTGCCTATATAACTTGCTAAAATAGTTAGAATACTAAAAATCAACAAGCTGGTGGGCTTCGAAATAGCTATATTCAACTGAATCTAATGATTATTCCATTTTTTTTTTGTTCCCCTTAAGTATCCTATCCTCTACAAGAGGCAAACTTTTATCAAGACACTAAATATGGACCCCCTCTTAGCAGAGTTTTGAACATTGGTTCGTTACATTGTGAGGGATAAATTGGAAGAAACAGGTGTTGATGTTTCAAAACTTCTTAGCAAGGATGAATACCTTTTAAGTTTTTTTGAGTGAGGCTAGCATTATTGCTGGTGTGAAATATGATACAGCATTTTCTCCACTTACCAAAAAGAAACAAATCAGTCTATGTGACTCCTAAGAATTTATTGAAGTTTTTTTTTATCAACCTATGAGAGAATGCCCCTAAGCATAGTCCTGAAGAAAACCCAGTTTGGGTAAAAGAAAAAATAAAAATGCAACTTACTTGAGAAAGCAATAGAATATCTGAAGAGTGGTAACAAGACGAAGAAGGTGGCATTAGAGTTGAGGAAGAAGGTCTTACCTTGTTTGTTGTCTTTGAAATAGGAAAAGTTGGTGACTTGGCAAGCAAGATAGAAAAAGTGAGTGAGGAGCGTTGGGAGAACATGGCATAGGCAATAGGCAAGATAGAAAAAGTGAGGAAGAAGGTCTTAAAAATCAGATTCAATTTTATGTGTAAAAATAATAAATATTTTTAAAAATTACTATTTATTAAAAATTAAATATTTAAATAATTATAAAAAAAACACCCCTTGAATAGATTTTTAAATCCGTCCCCAATGACCATATAATGAATTATGCGAGAGCATTATCGATTATATGATCCTTACAGAGTCTTATTTATTTAGTAGAGGAAACAAAACAAGGGGTCACTATGTAACGATGCAAGCAAGTTTTTTTTTTATTTTTCTATTCTTCTCATTTCAGAGTAGAAATGTTGCAGAATGTGATCGACTCATTTTTCTTTTTACTCTATTTCGGTGTTGCTAGATGACTGAGTATTTATTTCGTAACAAACACAACATAATAATGAAATTCAAGTACAAACTTCCTATTTTATTCCCACCAAAATATTATTCAACCATTCTAAAATACAATATCCCTATTTTATTCGAAGTAATCATCTCTTCTTCTACTTAATTATTTCTCATTTAATTAATTAATATTTGGAAAGAGAATGATAATTAATTAAAGCTCACTTTAAATACAAAACAAACTATTAAAATAACTTTTATTTTTTTATTTGTAATTTTCATATAAAAGAAAATTTTCTAGATAATTTAAATGAAATAGATAATTTAAAAATTACTTTCATCTAACATATATGATATATATTCAAATATAAAATTTATTTATTTTTGACAAAAAATATATAACTTATTTAAATAATCAATTATTATAATGGTCTTTTTACAGCTAATCCAAAATGATTATTATTGTCCTTTTATTTTATCAAAATCGGCAAGAAGGATTATCATGATAAATAATTATAACTTAATAACTGAATTGATATTTGATACCAGTTATCACCAACAAGAAAAATGATACCAGTGATACTATAAATCTCTGCTAAATAATGTAAATATATTAAACACTGAGTATGGATTTAAAAATCCCTTCTTAAACATATTTTTAACCAACAAATAATAGGTATATATAGTAGTGTGAACATGCATATATTCGTGGAAGAGATATCTCCCTGAGTCCTTCTCTTTACTATATGTATACGAGACATGAGTGTTTGTCACATTCCTTGTTCTTATTCCTTCTCGTTAACGAAAGGAATCAAAGTTCGCTTTAAACACATGAAAGACTCAAGAAAAGTATAGCATTAGCGAGATACTTAAGAATTATCCGTCATGCATGATGCAACCTTAATTAATAACTATCGAGCAATCGAGACTTAATGCATAATTACATAGTAGATATATAACTAGTTAATCATGTCTTTCAAAAAAATATAACTAATTAATCATCGATGATGATGCACGCATGTAGAGGACCCATTCTCATAGATTTCTTTTTTTTTTTAATATGTAGAAAGCAAAAATAAGTATAAAAAATTATAATCATGTGATAAAATTAGTTGAAAAGTTAAATGAAAATTGAAAAAATAATTAGAAATTAAAAAACTAACTTATTAAATTAGAAGTGTTCGATAAAGACTAATTAAAGTAGTTGAAAAGTGTAAAATGATAAAATAATAATATCATGACTTATTTTTAAAAAATAACATGAAAATCAATAAATATATCAAGGATAAAAGTAAAATAAAATTTAAAAATTAATGTTTTAAAAAATATTACTTCAAATATATTTAAAAAAAACACTAAAAATTATTGAAAAGCTACTAAAAAACTTGTTTGAATTTTTCAACTAGTAAAAAAAATTAAACCAACTTAAATATTTTCCCAAACATAGTCAATAATTTATGTACCTCATTCAACTAATTTATTTTGATGTCTTGGTATTTATTTCTTAGAATATTTTAATCACAACTTGTTAATTATTTAATCTTGAAGATATGCTATTCATGTATTATTACTTCTGCATGTTTATTATTTACCATTAAGGTGAGTTTCTATTTAGATCCACCTAGTGCATAAGATAAAAAAGGGTTTAAAATAAATAAAAAAAATGTTTAGAAAATAAACAATTTTTTATATATCATTAATAGAAAAATTCTTTATTATACTTTTTTTTATTTCCTTAACTTCTTAAACATACATGCACTTAATGCATAAGATATTAAAAAAACTTAAATTACTCATTTCGTCTCTATAGTTTTACGATTCTTATCTTTTTTGTTTCTATAGTTTAAAAGTGATTTTTTTAGTACTATAGTTTATATTTTAATTCTCTTTTAGTCCTTATAGTTTTAAAAATGGTTTTTTTAATCTTTATAATTTGTATTTTAATTCTCTTTTAGTCCCTATAGTTTGAAAGTGGTCAAAGTCCCTATATTTTATATTTTAATTTCATTTTAGTCTTTACCATCAAAATATGAATAATATTATCAATTACAATTAACTAAAAAAATATGAGCAAGTAATTCGTAATTAATTTATTGTAAGATAATTTGTAATAAAAAATAATTGATAATTTATAATTAATTTGTAATTAATTATTTTTATATTTTTTAGTAAGAACTAAAAAGTAATTAAAATACAAAATGATAGGGACTAAAAATATTCATTTCAAACTATAGGAACTAAAAGAAAATTAAAATACAAATAACTAAAAAAACATTTTTAAACTACAGGAGTTAAAAAAGAATTAAAATATAAAATATAGGACTAAAAAAATTACTTTCAAACTATAGGAACTCAAAAATAAGAATAATGAAACTATAGGGATCAAATCAATAATTTAATCTAATTTTTTTTTTTACTAATTTACTTGTGTTTTTCGGACAAATTTGTATGATACAGTAAATTCTTTTAATTATGGCACACATAACTTAATATGCAAAAATAAAGAAGCCAGAGCCCAAAAGAAGAAAATACCAAAAATAAACTATTGTGCAAAAAACAATTATTTTAATTATTTAGAATTCCACATATGCGTGTGTCATACCTAGGCGCCAACTAATATTGTGGGTTTGGTAAGTCGCATACTATATAACTAAAACAGACTATTTAAAGAATCAGTGTTTTCTATTTAACCCATCAATTTATTAAAAAAAAATTAAAAATTGTACGTGTACGATATATAGAAAAGATACTATATCAAATAGATAGTTTTTGATAGACTATATCAAGTAGATATTATATAATATATTAATTTGAATATATAAAAAAATATACGAAAACGAAAGACTGATATCACTGTATTATATATTTTTTTAAAAGATATCGCAAATAAATAACACTACTTTTACAAAATACTCATTAAATCAACCACAACCGCAAACTCAATGTTTTGATTTGAACAATACATATGTAGCAAAGTTGGACTTGGCTTGGGAATGCATATTATACATTATTATACTTTTTAGTTTCTAAAACGCAACAGTTTTCATATAAAAAGAATAAAATGAAAATTATTACGAATACATAGAAACTATTTAATTTTAATTCTTGCTCCTTTTCTAATATATTTGATTAATTATTAATTTGACTTTTGATTTTTAATGTTTATATGTATTTTAATTTCTTGGATAGAGATATGTATTATTTTTTTAGATGTACATATTCTTATATAGAGATATATATTCTTATATACCCATTCTTATATTTTTTTTCAATCTAGTTATATGTTCACCGTGTATTCAATAAAGTAATGCAGTAAAATATGGTGATAAAACATACTGAAAAGTGCACTGTTATACATATAAATGGCAAATGGTGATACTGCAAATCCAAAAGAAAATTTAAAGCCATTCCCAAATAAGAATGTAATAATATCATGATACAACCAATCCCATCAAGTCTACAAAAGTACAGATAATTAAAACTAATTTCCCAACCCAACACGTACAAATTAACATTTTAATTTGTACACGATTTGTCTGTGATTCCCCACATGGTTTTTTTTTTTTGGACTCTTGAACAGTGGAACCTTGCTTTCTGATTCCGTACCAAACAGTTCACTAATCCAATGAAACCTCTTTTCATCATTTTTCAACAAGGGAAGAAAGAAAAAGTAAAAGAAAATGATTGCTATATTTCTGTGTGCTAATCCTTACCTAGTGAACAGGTTGTGGATACCATACGGCACATTCAACTAGTAGATATTTCACTTCTTTTTTTCATTTTTATTTTCTCCCTAACCTTTTTTTTTTCTTTTCTTTTCTTTATGTGACTCGTATAATTTTTGGCTATTTATCACTGAAATGGAAGATATTGAGGACTCATGAGTGGCTGCTTGAACATGAAGTTCCATTGTGGATTAGAGTTAGGAAAATTGCAAGAGGAACTTTGATATTTCTTTGAAGGGTATAATATCATGTTGTCCTCATGATCCATGTTTGAAAGGTGGCGTTTTGGCCTAGCCATGTTTTCCATGTGGGAAGGGTTCTTCTGAAACAAGTAGCTATTGGTGTTGTTGTTGTAGTAGTAATTTTGGGGGGTAATTTCCTGATCCAGATTCTCACAATTATTGAATAAGGCTTCACTTGGAGTAAGGTAATTATTGGAGTGGTTATTCTCAGATAAGATGGTGCTGAGCATGGAGTAATCTGTGGCATCCAAGAGGTTGGAAAAGGATAAAGATTTCTGAGACATGAGCAGTGTGGTTTGTTGAGGAGGGACAAGAGTAGTGTTGTTCTTCAAAATTGGTAAAAGGTTGTCTTTGATTTGCTCCTCTTCTTCTGCTTGATCTAATTGCTCATTGATCACTTGCAGTGTTGATGATGCTGCCTCTGTGGTTGGAGATACAGCATGTTTGGTCTTCTTGTATATCCGGCATAGAACCCAGTCATCCAACTAAACAAACAAACAAACAAAATAATATATAATTTGCTATTTAAATATTGAATCATTAATTCATATATGTATTCATCTATTTATTTATTCTTTTCTTATACACATATAGAAAATATTCCTTCAAAATAAAAAAGAGTAGAGAATAAAAGTAACAAAAGTTGTGATACGTTTTAGCTATAAAAATCATTTTTCAAAACAATATCAGAAGTCTTGAAATAGGATTGTCCTCTTTCAAAGTGAGTAAATAATTTCAGTGATTGATAAATAAAAAAGTTAATATTCTGACACATGTATAATTTATAATACATGTGTTAATTAATCTTTTCATTAGCAAGTAAGAATATATTACTTATTTTATTCTCTAAAATGAATTGTTCACTTTCCATAAATCCGATATTTCAGAGTAATATGATAGAATGAGAAATTTTTAACACTGTTTATAAATACAACTAATCAAAACATAAAAATATACTAAAGTTCCAATAAAGTTGACAATAAGATCCATGATGAAGTTTTGCATATTCTTGAATTTCTTTAGTTGTCATGCAAAATTGAAAATGTTGTTAAATAAAATACATTTATAAGTGTGTAGTGTGGGGGGACTCACCCTCATGGAGGTGTCTTTGATCCTAATGGGTCTATTGGTGTCAACAAAGCGATATTCATGCATGATCCAATTGGTCTTGACACCCTTTGGGGGTCTTCCTTTGTAGAACACCAAAGCCTTCTTCACACCAAAGTGCTCTCTAACCCCTCCTCCTGGCAGTGATGCCACTATGTTCTTATCAGTGCCTGTGGCCTTCCAATACCCTGAAGCTGCTGCCCTGTTTGGCCTTGCTCCATTTGGGTACTTCCGGTCTCTAGGACTGAAGAAGTACCACTCTTTCTCCCCAAACTCGGCCTTAGCTGTTGAAGATCCACGTACACCAAACAAAAAAACATCAATCTTCCACATCACACTCCATACAAAAAGAAGAAAATTAAGAAAATTAAAACTCTTCTAGTGCACATGAATAACACACGTCAACCTGACTTGACATGGTATATCTTAAGAGAAATTCTATGACATGATAGAAAATTTAAAGATTTTAATGCTATTATTGAAAAACTTTTCTAGAGTGTCCAATCTTTCTAAAATTAATTATATCAAAATCCATAATTTTTTTCTAGATATTAAAGCAATTCTTATCTTTATAAGTTTTAAAATATAAAAAAGAATATAGATCTTATTTAAACGTAGACAAACCTGGTAGCTCCCATGGATCAAACTTGTAGATATCAACCTCAGCTATGATGGAAACTGGCAAAGGAATAGAGGCAACCTTCTTCCTTAGGTAGTGAAGAATGAGCTCTTCATCTGTAGGGTGGAACCTAAAACCTGGTGGCAAGTTATTGGATTGTGGGGTTCCCATGATGCTTAATATAAGTAATTAACAAACAAAGAAAATAATAACAAAAAATCAAAATTAAGAATGTTTGTGTATGAGGTTGGGTTGGTGTTTAGTGAAAAATGAGCACACAAAGACACAAAGCCAAATCTTGGGAGTTGAGAGAGGATTGGAATTTTTTTTGGGGGTGTGAAGAGGGTAAGGCCTTTTATGGCTGTTGGGGGGGATGATGAAGGACTAGGAAAAGCAACTGCAAGATTTTCCAAAGTAGGGTCCATTTTTTAGAGAGAGATGTGCTGGCTGGCCAAAGCTTGATAGAGAGAGAAAGAGGGACACTTTGGCACACCAATGAACCCTATTGGCTTGTTCTACCAAATAAGTCACACTTCTATTTTGTCGTTTCTAGCAAATCTATGACCTCTAAAAAATGTGGCTTGTTTGTGATAGTGGCGGGTTAGTGACATAATCATCATTGAGATAAGCTTGTGACACGTGTCCACCAAACTCAAGGTAGAAATGATTGGTGGGTGGCACCTTCTCTCTGCAGTAATTCTTAGGAAATAGTTGCGCACCTACCTATTCAGGACCGTTTATTATAAGGTAGGATAAAATTGATTTTATTAAAACTAATTTTAATACTGTAATTAAATGCAATTGAGACATATGTACTATATATAGTTTAGAGAATAGTATCACAACGGTTAATTTAATTGCTTGGATTGGAAATCGGTTAGATTATTTAGAAAATTTTATTTAACTGAATTTTCTTATAATTTTATATCAAACTATTATTTAATATATCATAAAAGTTTGTAAATATATATTTAAGTTTTATTGATTCAACCCTAATTTAATTACATTTGAATTGATGATTAATCTTGAACAAATAATTTTTTTTGCCTTAATTATCCACCTGATTTTAAAAATATTAAATACTTCGTCAATTTCATTTTTATGACGTTTTATCAAAAAATTAAAATTATTTGTCATTTTGGAAAATTAATGAAGCATTGCTTTTTTTTTTCTCATGAAGTATTTATCTTCGATCAGTGAAAATAGTTGTTATTATGTTGTAAATGAGAAAATGGAAACATACCAGATCAAGATTTTTGCCATATAATTTTTTACCACTGACCAACTTTTTTTTGGTTGGAACCCTACAAGTATTATCAATTGGATGCATTACATGAATCCAGTTAATCGCCCAAAAAGTGTGTGCATTTTTTTTTAGTTTTCATAGCAAAAATATTATATATATATATATATATATATATATATATATATATATATATATATATATATATATATATATATATATATATATATATATATATATATATATATACTATCAAAATCTTAAACGAAAACGATATTCTTCAATCAAACCAAATGAATTGGTCCAGATGGCATTCATGGAACTAGAATGGAGTATAATCCAATTTTGTGATTACTGAATTGTTGTCACTTTATTACAAAGCCACATATCCCCATAAACTCAAAAATATCATGAGTAGTTTCAAGTGGTTTAAAAAAACTACTTGGTTGACTGCTCAATATTTTTGCTTAATTATTAGAAAGGAAAGTTTTATTATTGCTCAAATTATGATGCACAAGTAATTAAAAGCTTACACATCATGGTCTCCTTCTGGATAAATTAAAGTGATGTTTCTCAATATTTTTTAGCCTAATTATTAAGAATTAATGGAAATTCGCAAGGATTTTCAAATCTATATATGATTTGAATATAGTTTATTTACGTGATACAATACCTTACTTTTTTTTGAAGTCTGACATCAAAAGTCTATCTCAAAAGCTGATTTTATAATAAAATATTTTGAATAAGTAAAAATTCTTACTCTAAATGAGCTAATTAATTGGCTTAAACTTATATGAAGAAAATCAATAGACTTAAACCTTTAAATAAATTAATAAGTATGTAATTTTCAAAATTTTAATAAAAAACTAATAATAATAATATATACTTAATAAACCAATTTATTATGCTTAATTTTTTTAATTGACCTAAATTCTTACTTATTTTTAACTAATAAATATATTTTTAAATCAATGACTTGGTAAAAGCATTTATATTTTTTTTGTAAATTATGAGAGACATAGTAAAAATAACTCTCTACGTATACTTAACAAATAATACAATATATTTTAAAAAATAATTTTTACATACTGAAAAAAAAACTTATTCTAACTTATTCAATAAATGAGTAGTAAAATAAAATCTAATGCAAATTAGCATTTAAACCTAGAGTTGGTTGCCTGACCTAGTTTCTCATTAATTTGTAGAACAATTAGCTATCTTATTCCCTAGTTCTTTTAATTTCCTCCATATCTTCGGCTAAAATCAACAAAGTTATTTATTATATATCTCTTGATTTCTGTTCTTGTTGATTTCTGACAAGTTCCGATTGAGCTGTCTAGTCCTTTTTTCTAAGTGAAATCTCTGATCTTTGGTGTTAACGTGGAAATGTATATGTGAAAAGAGATCTGATGAGCAAGTCAGTGGTGCTCAGAGGTATTTATGGGTCTATCACTAGGATCAGTAAAACTACCTCAAAATATCTCCCCAAATCTATATATACACGTTCCAAGTAAGTTGAGAAGGTTGTGTCATACTCAAAGTCACCTTAGTCAACCACTCCTCTATGTGTTGTGCCAAGTTTTTAGGAAATCGTTGGGGTCCAACATGTGCCAAGTACGTATTGGGTTCGTGGTCCGCACGTTGGGTTATAGGGGCCATCACGTAGGTGGAAATGGTACAGTTCCATTAAAACCTCTGATACGACATATCAAATTTCTGAGACCATATATGCATGCATGCATGCATGCTTCGCCTAATTCTCATTCCTACAAATGGTGTGAACGTGTTCCTTGTTTTGTTGTTCACTGTCTGGGTTCATCTCGATCCACAGTCGGTGACATTAATTGCTTCTACTAAGTGAATTGAAAGTTGAAACTCAGTTTTATGTCCTTTTTTTCTCCCAGAAAATATAACATACCGAACTTGCCGGGTTGGTGGCAAGTGCATCTGACCAAATTTGAATGCATGAATGAGTTAATTATTGGGTTCTACTCTCTTCGTGTTAAGATAGTGTATTCTTAAAAAAGTGTTAAAACCGTAGTTAAGATTTTTTATTTTTCAATGAAACTTATATTTCATTCAGAGTTTACTAATATTTAAAATATCATGTTCAATAATGTGTTTTGCGAAAATCAAACTTGTATAATTTCTCTTTTACAAGTTTAACGCGCAGTTGTCAATTAAATCATACTGTATATTAGTAATATATTGTCGTGTTGCAAAAATTAGAAGTTATTAATTTTTAAAAAATAAACCTATATAATATAATTATAATACTCCCTTAATATTCTTTTGTTTATTTTAGTATATATATATAAGGAGATATAAAGTGAACAAAGGTTATGTCTTTTTATTTTCCTAAAATACTTAGAAAAAATAATTTGAAATAATTTCACACTTTGAAAATGCAATTATGTTAAAATGTCTTTCTAAAAAAACGGTCATGGTTATCCACAACTCTTTGACTGAATCAATAATTATTCTTCAAAGATGCTTTTTTCGAACTAAGCTGTCTCCATATATACTATTTTGGGTATTTTTGAATGCACACGTTTGTTTCACTATTGGACTATTGTATCAACTGTGAAGTCAGAAGAAGCACCTAATGCTTGGATTTTGATTTCTAAAAGGACCATTGCTTTCATTCACATAAAAAATAGCACTGATATAAGTTATATGCTCACATTACATTGTATATAGACTTTATATTATTTTAATATTACTTCATAGAATTTAAGCATAAAAAATATTTCTGAGCGTTTCCTTCAATAATTAGGGAAATTCATTCTAGAATTCAAATAAAATTGGAAAAAAGAAGAAGAAATGCAAGGTAATTGAACTCTTCATTTAAGGGTAGCTTCCACATTTTGAAGATTGTGAGAGTTTGTAAAAACTAAAAAATAATAATTTTTTATTTTTAACATTCTTTTCTATTTTATTTTCTTTATTTTTTCATTGCATTACCTATGACTATCCACATATTTTCTTTTCCTTGCTTTTCTATTTTTTCTTTCCCACTCTTTGATGGAATGTGAGAAAATCATCAGTTTAATTTTCATGTTAGTTAAAAAAATGTTGTGCTAAATAATAAAACAATGGCAATAAATATCTTAAAGACAAAACTGGATAATATTGTTAATTAAATTAATAGTAGAATCTCACTTTTTATTAGAAAAAAGAATTATTATAGTACTAGAGCCTCACTTTAAATTGGATAATTAATATTGTAGAATTTAATAAAGAGAATATATTAGATGTGGGGTAACCTTATTGCTAAAGATAAAGAAAGGGTAAGAAAATTATATATATGCAAAAACTATTAATTAAGAATATTGGATTTAGAAGATTTGTTGTGACCGAATATGTTCCTTACTTTACATGTTTCATTTTTATATATTGGTGGATACACACACAACCCTAGCTTGTTGGTTTTTCTTCCCGTGTAGTCCGGTAACATTAATTTTTCGTTCACAAAGAAGAAAAAAGAACTACACGACAACAGATAAACAATAAAAAATACATGTCTTACATTATTGAAAGGAATGTCAAAGCATCCAGTTGAATATCTTTGATTCAAAATTTAACAAGTTAGCTTGTATATTTAAACTACTAGTTGTTATAGATATATGTATATTTTACAATAAATAATTGATAAGGAATATAACTCAATTGATTGAATATCATGCGTCACAATCAAAATTGTTATAAAATTCTTTGGTACTTTTTATTCCTACTACTTGTAGTTGCTAGAATAAATAAATATCAAATAAGTTTTTACTAAAGGAAGACAGCAACTAGCAAATCAGTTTATAGTATGTTAAAATAATAATTGGATACATGAATTTGGTGGAAAAGATAGCAAAACCTCTTTCACTCAAAATCTACACTACATTCTCTTTATCTAAAAAGAATTGGAGTGGATAGAGCTCATAATATGCGAGCTAGCAAGTACGACCATTCTAAAGTTTCAACTTTGTGTGGACTGTGCACCATGAGAATGAGATTTAATTTGCTTAAAGCTTAATTGCATATCAATTGTTAGTCGCTTTCCTTAGCGTCCACGCTGGCTATTAAAGTTGCAATCCATATTATCTAAACGGACAAGAACCAAGACAAGTATTCATTAAATACTCATAAAGTCCCGAGTGATATTAAATAACTTTTTATATGTCTATTTTAAAAGTAACACAAGAATTAAGAATATAATTGAAATCCTGATTGATATTAAAATTATTTTTATCTTCTCAACACCATATTCATTATTGATCATTTCTCTAAATGTGAATTGTCTTAAATTTTTAAAAGAATAGGATAAATAATAATTTTTTTAACTATTATAATTAAAACCTTTAATTCCTTAAAAAATCATTGAGATATCTCACAAATTTTGATCTTTTAAATATTTTATAAAATTAATCTTCCGTACAAAATTTAGACTCACTTACCCTTCAATTAGAAGTTACACCAGAGAACTAAAAAGAAAATTTTAAAATTAGTGAGACTTACACATTTATTATACTATTTTAATTTAAATATTTATTCTCAATTTTATTTGATTCCTTTCTACTCCATTATACTAAACAAGGGCTCAAAGTTTCCCAATTTTCACTTCTCCTCCAAGATGTATAAACATAGACGAATAATAAATATGAAAATGACACTTAATTTAAATTTTGGATATACATCAAATATTCAAATGCCTCAGACCCTGATTCGTTCTCACTCTTCTTGTCCATCTCTACACGACTTCGGGCAACATGAAAAGAATTCCTTCGATGAAACAGTGAGTTTGTTAGAAAGTTTGACTGTATCACATTCTGAAAATTATATGCTCCAAACTAGTCAAGGGACATATATGGGCACCGTTCCAATTCCAATTAATAATCGAAATTCATGGTATTAGGTTAGTCCAATCAGCCTTAAAATCTTGACCTTCCACACTCATGTAGTTTTCCACGTGCACCTTACCTAATCCAAAGAAAGAATCGCACTTATCCCTTGTCAAAGTACCTTTGCAGCTAGCAGTGTTCTTACTTCTTGTTTTCGAATTACATAATAGTATTATACAACAATAAAACTGTGTAAAAAAAAAAAAGAATTATCTGACGTAACTCTTACATCAAGCAAATGAGTAATAATTACGTAATATAAGTTTTTTAGTTGGATCAAAATTGTGAAAAATATTAATTAGTTTTTAAAAAATTAGTGAGATAATTCTTTGAGAAGGTTCCATTGCTGTAACGATTAATGCATCCTGCCTATAGCCTTAAACTATTGCAATGTAACTTCATTCTTTTATCCACATGGGGCACGAATTTTCGTTTAGATAATAGATATGTTCAGTAAAATTTATGAGAAAATAATACATATACTTAGAGGGTAAAAGATTTTATATAAACTACTGTATACTTTTATAATAATTAAGGATATAAAATTAGTATTATTTTAAATTTAAATATCTTTTGATCCTTATAGTTATAATTACTTTTCATTTTATTCACTATAGTTTAAAACTTATCAATCTAGTCCCTGTAGTTGCAAAAACGTAGAAGATGTGAAACTTAATATGCATTATGAAGTATACATTATACAATTAACAGATAAGAACTTATGCAATTCACAATATGCATTATGTAGTCGATCAACAAATAAATGCATTATATAATACACAATATTCATTATCCAGATAAATACCAACAATCACAATATGTTTCAAAATTTTAGTCCTTGTAGTTATTTTTTCCAACAGTACCCCTATATATGATTAAGAGAATAAAGTAATATTTGCATTGAAAAGAGACACCAACCATTAAAAATAACATTTTTTGTTTTCTTCAATTCATACTAACCAAATCTTACTGTTATTTATTAATGTAAGTAGTTGAAAAAATATGAGAATTTGTAGAATAATTTATGACATATCAGTTGAAAAAATGAGAATATTTGAGTCTATATTTATATCAATTAAGTATTTCTTAATTTGGGTGCCATAACATAACTTTAAAGACTTTTCCCAAAAAAAAAAAAAAAATTAAAAACTATTTTGAAATTGAAGGAATAAAAAAAATAAACATAACTAAGGTAAGACGTACGAATGTTCAAATTCAAATTGATCCAAAATAAAAATTAAAAATCGCTCAAAAAAGTTGAATATAAACCAAATTGATTTTTTTGAATTTGTTTGGATGATGTTTTTCTCAAATTTTATAATGTTATGTATATGAAACTTATATAATATATATTACTTTTTTTTCCAACAACTTTTTAAATATATACTTGATTTAAAATAGATGAAATATTACATATTTTTATTATAGAAGGTTAAGCATATTAATAAGTTTCATAGATTGTTATTAACAATTTTTTTAATGTAATTGTATTTAAAATATGAAAAAAATATATATATTTTAATGAAATAATATTTTAATAAAAAACAAATTGAACCAAACTATAAAATATTTGTTTGGTTTGATTTAGATTTTATTTTAAATGACAACCAAACCAAATCAAATCGTGCATGTTTTTTAATTTTGGATTGGATAACTTTTCGATAAAAAAATCAAATCAATCAAGTCACAACCACCCCTAATTATATGTGTATCAAATCAATCAAGTCACAAACACCCGTAATTATATGTGTAGTCCCTTAGCATTGTCCCAACAAATTAATTATGAGTTTGACAAGTGATGAAAACAATATTCCCTTCACATAAAAAATGTTGATGTTTTAGCTTTTTTTTCCCTCTAAAACTATTGTTATTTTACATATTTCAAGAATTCAAGTCTTGTTATTTAGTTTCTTTCACATATACCCTTATTTAACATGAGTTAGACAATTATGATATATTCTACAACTAGTCCCACCATAGACATTAAATAAGAGTATTTTAGACTAAGTATATGTAATTTGTGAGTACATTAAATATTTCTTAAAATATGTGTATTAATCTTAGACATCAATAATTTTGGTCGGAAAGGAGTAATTACTCCAAACATTTGCAAGTTCCAAGCTTATTTCTTTAGGTCCCTTTCACTTTTCAAGTTTAACTTTTGTGGCAACCTATCTTTCAATAAGATCCAATAGGCTTTTTCAAGAGCATGGCAAGTCTGGGCAAGAAATAAGAAGGAAAAGAGGGATTAACTAGAGGTTTAGTCATATTTCACATGCATCCTCTCCTTTTTCTCACATTACTTTGGCCTCCCCTCCCATAACCCCTTTAACTAATGTTTCCATCTTTTTTGTCAAATCCAAAAATGCACTCTCTCTATTTCCAACAAACCTATGGAACAACGTCCGCTGTCGGGAACCACTAAGCATGCTACTCAGTCGTTGCTGCCATCGACGTTCCAGCAAAAGCCACGTCGCATAAGAGTAGAGGGTGTTTGTTTCAATCTAAGAGGAGGTTTAGAAACAAAATCCTTTGAAGGAGGGGAAAGAAATAATGTATCCATTTATGTCTTCTTTGCTTCTAGTTTTTGAGTTCTTGATTGCTCTGGAATTATGTATCCATTTATTTAATATAAATTTTGAAGCTAGTTTTAATTTTCTTGTAGCAATTTCTTTTAAAAAATTGATGCTGCTTCTTACAAAATTGTTGGTAAAGTTTCTTGGAAATTTTCATTGACTGCAAAATGATTTTGGTTAAGGGGCTTAATGAAGATGAGGTGGGGGTATTTTAGGAAAAAAAAAGCATGATCCGTAAATTAAACAGGGCTTACGTCATTTGGGGTGTAGGGGATGCCAAGGCAAAAATTAGGGGATTTTTTGTAGGATGAAGAAAAGGAGGGGGTGCATGCGTGATATGATTAAATCTTTGGGAAATTTCTGTAATTTGCTCAATTAACTATTATCAGGAATCAACAAAAAAAAAAAAAAAAATACTACCCCCCCGTCACCCTTATGTCCATCATCTCTAAAGACTACAAAAAATAGATGAACAAAATGAATTGAATCAGTCTTCCAAAGCTGTAAATCAGATACTTTTGTAAAATAATTACAAATGAAAATAAAGAATCTGTCTTCTTGTTATTCTTGAAATGTATCCCCATATTTAATTCCAATTTGACCTGATAGCAATTTCTGATCATTTTATGAATGGAGGCAACTTCACCTCAAAAGAACTTGTGATAAAACTCATCCCAGAAGATTTCAGGTGGGTAATTATCATTACTGGTGTCTGTCATTATGTAGATGATACAGCTTCTATGGCGCTGCCTAGGGGCCATGCAGCTTCAACAAAAGCATCGTGATATTTAACTTTCTTCACTAATGTAATCTGTTGCCATGGATCTAGGCCTGCAAACATATGATCCAATCAGTACTGGAAGATAATACCATTACTCAATATTTTGGAGAATGATTGACCCAGAAAAAGTAAAAGATTTTACAGAAAGCATCAATTATCACGCAGTAACTGTTCCAACACCAGTACAAAACCTACCAAATCCAACAACAAGCAATGTATACTGGTATAAGAGATCCATGCATAAATATGGAAGGTTCCCTTCCTCAACACGTTGATAAGTGGATTTGGCATCTTCAAGTTTTGTTTTACAAGCTTGCTTAGCTGCAGCCTCAAAATCCACGGGACGAACCTTCACAACGGGTAAATTTGGATTGGCAAAACCAGCCTATGAATAAATAACATGATTAGTATGACAAAGTTGCATTAAATAGAGGAATTAATATTTGGTCCAAGGTAGAATAAAATAATAAATACCTCAGCTGCCCGGTCAAAGAAAAATGAGGCAACAAAAAGGTTTTTCTGTCCATCACCCCCCCCACCATTCCATATCCCACCAAAAGTGCACTTCATATGTGTACATTTTGACTCATTAACTTTGAGAGCCTGGAAAGCTATGTTTTTGCATTCATTCAAGCTTGCACCAGAAGGGGCGGATGAAGCCTTGACCGATTTTCCTCCATAAATGTAAGATCCTGAAGATGTTTTAAAATAAAACTTCTTATTGGCATCAAATTAGAACCAGACATGCAGAAAGCCAAAGTAATATTTACCATTAAAGCCATTTAAGATGCAAGGGTTTCCAGAATCATCCGAAACCTCTAAAATCTTTGCACGAGCTGCTAGTA
This sequence comes from Glycine max, assembly GCF_000004515.6. Classification (NCBI taxonomy): domain Eukaryota; kingdom Viridiplantae; phylum Streptophyta; class Magnoliopsida; order Fabales; family Fabaceae; genus Glycine; species Glycine max. The sequence goes on along the minus strand of NC_016089.4, from coordinate 6,118,224 downwards.
AACCATAGCCCAAGTAACTGAAAGCAAGCAAAATGCTAAAACCTATTGACCATGGAGATGGAATTGTATTACATAATATCTATCTATCAGAAAATCATGGTAAAGACTACAGAACTGGCCGCTCCATAAAACATAACATCTCAGAATGGCATATCAAGAGCAAGAAGAAAAACCTGTGAACATAGAGGTAATATTTTCTTCCCCTTAGGAACATCTCCTTGACATATGGGTCCTCTCCAACTGATAATTTTGGAGCCTTGGCAGCATCTGTCTCTGAGATGGCATATGCCATCTGAACAGATCCACCTCCAAGATCAACTACCCCAACAGTCTCTGAAAAATCTTTTCCCAATTTTCCCAGTAGATAATTAATAGTCACCTAAAATAAAACAAAAGGCAATGTAAGACTAACAAAATACTGTAGAGGAGAGTACACAATATCTTAATTTCCCATTTTGCTTGCAGTTCAAGTTAAAAAATTTAGTCCACTTTTGAATCATGCAAAATGTTTTCTAGCAGTGTATAATTTTAGTTGCTAGGAAATGGTATCTGAACTGATATTTCATATCAAGAACTTGAAATCACAGGTTAGAACTCAAGCTTTCCATTCCAGGGTCCCAAAGATTAGCATTCTTTAACTATTTTAAATTGTATTTCCAACCACATAACCCATTTAAAATTAGCTGATGAGGCATGTCTGTTGTTAACAGTTTGTTTCACAATAAAATAGTACTATAATCACTATAATTAATGCTCATTGTACGTCTAGCTGCCATATCACTAATGGCCAAATCAGCAATTAAATCCAACTCTCCATAAAGTAAAGAGCAATGTCGCATTACAACAACCAAACATTATCCCACTAGATGGAAAATTTAGTTCTTAAAGACAACCTTAGAGTAAAATTGTCAATGAGTTAAGCATTTATTCTAATTGAGAAATTTCCCCCACCTTTTCATGATATAGACTATAGATTTCTCCTTTTAATATCTCTGTGAGTGACTGCAGATGATTTGTATAGTGAGGCTTCTCTATATATTATCAAAGAGATTGAATTGCTCTTTAGAGAAAATGCATTGTAACTACCCATTCGATGTCACTAAAAGCTTGTCATTTGCCAATTCTCCTCTAGTCTAAATTTGTTCAGAAGTTAAAAATAATGACTAATAAGTTCATAAAGCATACCCATTGAAAAGCACCTTCTTGTGTTCCATCCAGCACTGTTACCGCATCAGGCTCAGATTTTAGAGTGCTTCTTTGCTTAAGCAAATCCCGGACCTTATATTCAAAAATCACAGAAGCAACATAAGTTTAAAATGTCGAGTATGGCTACTATATGCTAGAAGTATTCAACATGAGACAAGATGCAGCAAGCAACGTTTACCGCTTGCAATATCCTGCCAGAAGCATCTCCTTCCAAAGCCCTCAAACCTGCAGTTGCCTGCATTAGCATACAAATAGTTTCAGATATCCAAACGAATATGAATACAAAAAATAAATAAAAACAACACACACCCCAACTCTAACGGGTGTCTTTGGCCGAAATTCCCGAGGAACAACACTCTCTGCTTTATCCAATAGAGAAATCAAAGATTCAGCTGCCTGTCGTGGATTCTGAGCATAAGCACTCAAACCAGGTTTAATCTGCAACACCATAAAAATTTTACCACCACAGAAAAAACGTTGATCAAGGTTTTAAAAAAAAGGTCCATGACTGTGTGTTTTGACTTCAACATCAAGGTTTTTGGAGTTTCTGCAACAACCATTGTGGCCACATTTGTTTGCAATTTCCCAATGCAATGAAACCGCTGTTCGCAACCATTTGTTAAAACCTTTATATAATTGACATAAAAAATTTGAACCAGCATTTTGGTTTATGAAAATGTGTTTCTTTTACAACTAGAATTCAATTTTGAAAAATTCAAGGACTAAATCCTTGAAACATTCAAATTATACCATGATTAAACATAAACAACAGTATAAAATAGAAAAATATCAAACATAAATTTCCACATATTTCAGTATAATACCTCATCACTGCTCATGGGCCAAATAGAGAGATATCATACACATACTTAGTTAACGAATTTCTGGCAGGAAAAGTAGTGAAGTATAAGTTGTTAACAATTTAATAGATTAACCATAAATAAATGATTTATTTTAAATAAATTCAATATTGATGCGTTTAGACTAGAATAGATTTTTCTGATGTAAAGTTGTTCAGATAAATTTCTCAAAATCATGAGTTAAAAATCAGAGACAGTTTTTCTTCTATCTCATTTTTACTTCACTTCACTTCTTCCCTATCTCTCTTCTTCCACCCCAAATCTAACCCAAGTACAGTATTAAAAATCATACCAAATAGTCCTTTTAAGTATTAAAAAAATCCTTCAAATTAGTCTATTTGTAAAATATATTAATTATTCTGATGGATATTCAATATTTTATTGATTAATATAATTCCATTACTTTAAAATCTATTTAGGAGATAGTGCAATACTTTATGGACTAAATTGTTGGTTTGCATTTATTAGATTAATGCAAATTATTCGAAGGAAATAAAATGCAAATCTGGAGATAAAAGGGTGTTCAAATCTTTCAATGACGACGACTAATATTTGCCGATAAAAATAAAATAAAATGCAATCCATGGATTTTGAGTCACCTGAACGAAAAGCTCGAGGTCCTTCCCGATGTGGACGAGATCCAAGTTCCGATCGAAGCGGAAGACGTGGACGCGGCTACCGGAGCTGCCGGCGTCGAAGATGACGGCGAAGGAGGTGGATCGTTCGTTGCCGACCTTGCGGTGCGTGAGGGCGTAGTCCTCCACGGACTCGCTGGAGGAGGCGGAAGGCATGGCGTAGAGCACGAGCGTGACGAGGAGGAGCGGCACCGCCACCATCAGAAACGCACCCCGGAGGTGGTAGATCTTGTCGGTGAGCGACTCCGGCGTCGGCGGCGGGGGCCGGCCGGAGCGTTTCAGCATTTTGGTGGTTTCGAGATCCAGCTCGGCGGTGGCGAGGAGTTCGGCGGAGGAAGGGGAGCGGAAGCGAATCTGGCCGGCGGCGGAGGGGGAGGGAGGCTTCAGCACTTGGAGCGACTCCAGTGCTGATTGATGGGAATGTGGATTGGATTTGAAGGCGCGAAGCTTTGGAAAACGACGGCGTATGGGGGGAATGCGTGTGTCGGTGTGAATGAGAAAAAGTGAGAGTGTGTTTGTGTTTTCTATTTGGATTTGGATGTGGGAGTGTGTGTTTGTCTGGAACCGGATTCTACGCCAGAATGGTTGTAACAGTATTTTGTGAAGCTGGGAATTACCGATAACCGTTTTGGATGCTCAAAATTATTATACTTCTCTCAATATTTTTAACTAAAAATATTTTGTCATTCAATCTTTGATGTAGTAAAAATATTGCAATTAAGACTCTAGAATTAGTTTATAACAACTTCAAACAATACAAAAATTTGTCACCATTTAACTAGTTGTAGTAATTCAATTATATTTTGGATTAAATATGATTTTATTCCTTTGAAATTATAACTTAATGTCCTAAAAATTAAAATAATTTTATACTATCGTCTAATTATAGATTATTATTTAAATTATTTTAAAAGTCAATAAATTTATCAATAATAACTTTATAACTCTTTTTCTCTTGAAAATATATCAAGTTTAATTTTAATCCTTTTAAAAAAAATATTTGTATTTGATCTAAGAAGTTTAAAAATACTATATTTTAGTTTTTCTTTTTTAACTTTGTTAGGAGACAGGAGACAATGCTCCGAGTGAATTCAATGGCAATGTTAAGTTGAACTTGAACTAGTTCTATAGAACCTGAACGGAACAGATTCATCATAGGAACATTTCCTTTTCCAAACTTCTATTTTTATTACTTGTTTTCTAATTCTTTTTTAATTAGTTAATTTTATTTTGTATTTAATTTTTTATTAGTTACAACTTAGAGCATTTTCAATAATAATTCCCAAAATGAGATTTTAGTTTTTTTTTTTTTGATTTTATAGTATCTCATTACTCTCAAAATCTTTCTCATTTTTTATTCCAACCGTAAATCTTACTGTGAGATCTTAAATCATTTTGTTAGGTTTTACGAAGGATCTATCTTTTAATATTTATTTTAAAATAATTAATCATATTATTTTTAATTACATAAAAAGAAAATTTATTAATAATTAAAGTATTTATTCAACAAGATAATATATATAATTGAAATACATATCATTGATAAAAAAACATTGACATTGAATAATAAAAATTAAATTTTATCATTATTGATACCAAAACGGAAGAGGATGTTAGAATTTTGGTTGGAAAGAGGTTGTTAATGATTTTACAATAAATTCATATAAACTTGTCAATTAAATTGATTTGGACCGTAATAAAGAATGAGAATGAAAATTGGTGTGAAATAAATTGGGACCAATGACTTAATTTATAGGAGATGAAAAGTTTAATTTTATAATATTTTTTAAACAAAATTAAATGCAATGGTAAATTTTTATAGGTACTAGTAGGGAATGATCTTTTGAAGAAAAAAAGGGTAGGACATGGTCATTTTAAAAAAAGATGTGCAATGATCATTTTTAACAAAAAAAAAATGATGTGCAATGGGCATGCCCAAGCCCTATCTTTCTTCCCATTTTCCTTCTCTAAGCCGTGCCCCTCACACCACTTCTCCTTCACACTTGAGCATGCCACCCTCTGTCGCGCTACACAACCTCTCTTTCCTCTCCGCGAACCGTTAACCCCCACCCTCACCTCCCTTCGCCGCCAACCCCACCCTCTGTCCTGTGACAAACCTTTGCAACCACCATCTTCCTTCTCATCAACAACATGTAAGAGATATATTTGTTGCTCATCAACCCATATTTACGTTTTTTTAATTTTTTATTTCATTTTTACTAGGTTATGTTGTTCATCTCCTCTCCTCCCTTTCCTATGAAATTTTCCCCTTTGTGGTAGTTTCTTCTTGCGGGTCTCTGCTAGGGAAAGAGAGAAAAAAATTACTTTTTTGGGAAACAGTGCGAATCTTGGTGATTCTTAACTCCAATAGTGAATTCTAAGAATATCAGATCTTGAAGTTAAGATTTCCTTCCAAAAATCACTGTTGAGATGCTCTTAGATGACATTTTAAATCACTTCACAATCGCTGACTTGAATGATTACGTGGTGTGACATTTAACTATAGCAATACACAAAGTCAAGAAAATGACTAAAATTTGGTATTTTTAAAACTTTGGGGACAAATACAAAGTTTTTTTTTCAAATGACTAAATTCAAATTCTTAAAAATATATTTAACCCTTATATTTTTCTTAGTTTAAGGACCTAATTTAAAATTTTCAAATAATTTAGGGATCTAATTAAAAAAAGTTGAAATAATTTGGAAATGGATAAATAGATAAAAAAAAATTCTAATTGATAATGATAAACTGTACTCAATTATATTTTTTAAATTTAAGGTCCTAATTAAAAAAAAATCAAATAATTTAGAAAACTAATTAAATGTTTTAAAAAAAGTTTAGAAATGAGGAAATAGATAAGCAAATAGATTCACTGTTAAAAAAATTTAAGTTTAATATGTTTTTAGTTATTTAAATTTGGATAATTATTATTTTTAGTCCTTAAAAAAATTCTACTTTTGTTATTCTCTCAAATTTTTTAAAAGTTATTTTTAATCTTTCTCATTTTTTGTGTTATTGATATCATAATTTAAAGTGTTTTTTTTTATCATTAGAAATGTTTTTTTAATTTAATTTTTTAAAAATGATTTATAACGGTTTAAAATCATCATGATATATAAAAAAACATGATAATTCCACATCCATGTTTTTTTTTCTTTAAAATTGCCGGAATATGAAATAAAAAAAATGATCAATAAACCATACGAGTAAAATGTTTTTGTGGTTTAAAATTACTAGAAAATATTTTTTTAAAATTAAATTAAAAAAATAAATTTTGGTGGTTAAAATTAAAAAAAAAAATCCCAAATTGTGAAACTATGAACATAATGAATAAAAAGAGACTAGAAGTATTTTTTGGAAAATTTGAGTGACTAAAAATATTTTTTTGAAGACTAAAAAAAATAATTATCTAAATTTAAAAGATTAAAAACATATTTAATTCAATTTTTTTATCATCATGTTATTTATATTTATATAGAATATTCATGAACACCAAATTCGAATTCAGTCCCTTGTAGATAGATATCCAAATGCGAAAACAAAAGTCGCATGAAAATCATAACACCCAAAATCCTATGACAATGTTCACTCATAAACAAGTTGGGCAATTTAACTAGTAGAAGAAATTTACTGAATGCGATATTTGTCATTGTGCATCAGATGTTAGAAATTGATATTATAGATACATATATATACTTCTCTTTTTTCCAAAAATACCCTCAATTCAAACTTATGCTTCCGTTCTTCATATATACACCTCTTGCTCATATTGTTTGCAGAGGAGAGGCCGGAAACAAATTTTCAGAAAAAAACAAACTAGAGAATGGAGAATGGAAGGGGAGATAGTTCATCTCTTCAAAAGATATTGTAAAACTCCAATTCGTGACCATCTTGAATATGCAAATATATTGTTTTTATTTTACCAAAATTTTGCTCCTTGGCTTTCCCTTGCATTTACTGTTGATAATTGAAGGATCAATCATAATTGATAAAATTTACAAGTATTCTTTCTCCAAGTCTCTTCAATCTTTTTATGATGAATAATTTTATTTACCTCGTAGCTAAATAGATTTTTTTTTTTTTTTACAAATTACGTGAAACATGTTTAAAATTTATATTATTCATAAAACTGATAAAAGTATTGTTCTACTGTCAGCTGAAAGATAGAGTCTAAAACAACAGCAGAATAGAGGGGAATGAACAGGAGATGATTTAAAAAAAAAACAATAAATATAAAAGGGTCTAAGCAAAAAATAAAGAAGATAAAAACAGAAAAAGAGTCATTAATGTACTAGCATTGGTGCTTAACAGCAGCACAGGAACCATATCTACCATGTCTCTTCAGGCTTTCTTCTGCTTTACCACTCTTGGGGCTGGAGGAATGACAATTCGGAACAGCCATGCAGCTAGTATTGCTCCAAAGAAGGGGCAAATCCAGTATACATAGAATTGGTCCCATGTGTTGTGCCAGTTTTCAAAGTATGCCCAACCAAATGCCTGAAAATAATACCAATCATTGAGTTATTCATTATGCATATATGACTCACAACATTACATTAACATCTTATGTTACAAAAAGAAAAAAATGGTCAGAAAGATTCAGGATTATCAAAAACAACATGGAAGGATAGAATGGAAAGGTTGGCACTTCATACTTCATAATGCTATCATCGACAGTATATATGAATTTATAACTATTTTAGGAGTGAAATGGCCGGTAGATTTCAAATCCATGGCATTATATTCATATATATCAATAAAAGAGGTTGAAGAGGAAGAGAAATTGCTGTAAGTACCAAACTTTAATGGATGAAAAACAGAAAAAGTACAACCAAAACCAAACTAAAATGGAGGAGGAGTGCCCTTAGAGCCAAAGGCACTGGTGCATTAAGGTCAGACAAATATACAAGAAAATAAAATGAAAAATGGAACTACAGTCACTAAACTTTAAACTAATCATCACATAGCAACTCCAAATAAGTTCAAACTTCGAAGTACTCAACTTTCCTCTCTTTTCATCCCTAAGAGATACCTGATCCCAAAATTATCTATCCTTAATGTTAACTCATGTACAATTGTAAATCCTGAATCTCCATACCTTAAAACTCATAGGCAAGGGAGGGATAGTTATGGCAAAGTGACAAAGGAAGATATTTCCTATAAATTTAGTAGGTTTTCTGTAAAATTTCTCAAAAGCAGCTTTCACACAAAGAGGACAGACATCAGACATTTATTTAACATGAATACTCTATGACACCCCTTCTACAGTTCTTACTTGTCAAATTTAATATGAAATTGAAATCAACCATGAAATTTCCCAAACATAAAGTTTTGTGGCACACTGGCACTTAATATTCACAAATGTATTATAGTTTTGCATTGGAACAAGTTTATACATTGATAATTTTATGAGCAGAAACAAGATGCAGCTTGGCATACAAGTCAATTAGATGAAAACAATAATACAGCAGAGGAAGAATAAAAGAGGCGACACATGAGGTTAAATGGAGTGATTTTAATGATGAATAAAGAGACATGAAGATAATGACAATAGTTACTTTACTTTATAAGTAGAAACACAACAGCTACAACTGATCTTGGTACTATCAATTTCAAATAACTTATATAAGTATTCCCCTTATTTTGTATGCCTTAACATATAGATAAAAGGATGGCATTTCCATTGTTCAAGATTCAAAGCCAACTTTGGCAAAATATGAGAATTGTTAAGATGTCCAATAACAATTATCATGAAAAATACAGTACAAAATGTGAAAAATACTAAAAAGTATTGTCACACAGGAGAGCCAGGAAAAAAAATCATATCAGAGGGTATAAAATCTCAGTGGAAAAATCTGTATCTGCAGATAGTAACCAAAAGAAAAGGAACTACAAACTATGCACACAATCTTCCAGCATGAATGCACACACCATACCTCATAATAGCATTATACCACAACAAAAGGTAAAAGTTAAATTCCAGAAATCCCACTTTTCTGAAAAAGATTTGACAACACAAAATTTCAAACTTGAGGTGCATATCATAATCATAATCTACTAAAAAAGGAATAAAAGAAAGAAGAGAAATCAGGCTTCCTTCAAAGATTAGATGATATGGTGTGCTAAAACTGGTGCACGCAACACATATAATTAAGACAAGGAAATCAATGATAATAAACGGCAAAGGCAACAAAGTAATTGTTGAAATTATATGATTTTAGGTGTTAAGGGAGGAAGAGAGATAAAAGAAATGAAACACTAATTGATATTAATTGAGATGCATTGCATGTGTTGATGTGCTCATAAATCATAATCTTAACTAATTATAGAAATAAATCATGATAAGATAGAGGAAATAGGAAAACTAATTCTAACACTTCCCGTCAAGATTTTAGGCTTGCTACAAATAATTCTTTTAAATAAAAGAAATCAAGCTATATAATTTGAGCCTGTGAAACCAAAGAACACGACCAAAGACTAATGGATGGAGGAGTGAGACATGGAAACTGAAAAATTGTCTGAAACATGCTGATAAAAGGCACAATAGAAGCTAAGATGGAGAAAGAGGTGATCAAAATGAAGAACACAGATAGAAGAAGACCAACTTATAGGAAGGAAATAAAATATTAAAGTGGAAGGGAGCTAAAATACCAGAAGATGCAAGAGGGTTGACACAGCATTGGAAACAGTTTGAGGGAAAAACCATCAAATTAAAGTAGAACTCTGAATTTCTGGGTGTTTGGCAGTGGAGTAGTGACAGGATAGATCAGAAAGGATGTACACCAATTTGAAAGCATGCTGAATTATACGATTTTAGATATAGAGCAAAGCAGAAAGATAAAACACAATTAAACACCAATAAATATATTAATTGAGATGTATAGAGTAATCACTCACAAAGGCAGGATTCATTGCTGGTCCTGTGTAAGCAGAACCAGCAGTGATCAAAACCACAGTTGAGATTGCCATCAACCAAGTCTTCACCGCCTCACTACGAGGACCCCTGATCATGATGAGTAGAACAACAAAGGTGATTACAAATGTCAGAACCCCCTCTGCTATAGCTCCAGTATGCAAGCTAACCTTTAAAGAAGGCCCTCCAATCAAGTGCCTGTATTTTGGTGGCATAACCTCCATAACCGCCAGAACACCACCTACTGAACCCAGTGCCTGTGTAACACCACCACCACTCATTAATTCAACTGAATTCAAAATATCTCCAAAAATGCTCAAACAAAAGGAACCATAACATAACCAAGGTCTAACAATTCAGCCTGCAAACATGATTTTGGTAGTAAAATCAAGGTTTTTAGGGTCAATTATGGCCACATTTATCCGCAACAAGTTTTTAAAAACAGTCCACGTCTGCAATTTCAGTTGCAACGTCAAGGTTTGTTAAGGTCTCCAGCAATGTGACCACAATCGTGGCCGATTCACCACATTAGTTTGTTGCAATTTCCTACAAAATCAAGGAATGCGACAAAACTGAGACCGAGACTGCAATTTAAAAACCTTGGTCCACAAAGTCTTGCCCAAAATTCAAAATTTCAGTCACAGTTGCAGTAACAACAATCCTTGATGTTGCAGGATATTGCGAACAAATGCAGCTAATGCAATCACAATCACTCGAAAAACCTCGACACTGCAACCAAAATTACAATGGTGGACCGTTTTTTAAAACCTTTTTCCGCAACGCCATGGATAGAAACCATGACAGCGACCGTAGTTTAAAACCTTGAACACAACTACCAAACCGCGACAGCAAAAAAAATGCTGACAAATGCAGCCAACGTGGTCGCAAATGACTCCCGAAAAGCCTCGATACAGAGACCAAAGTTTCGGTCTCTAATAGAGACGGAGGCAGCGACCGAAATTTAAAACCTTCGAACATAACGAACGGACGAACCTGAGCAGGGAACCGGAGAGCCATTGAGAAGAGGGAGTCGGAGCCGAGCCCGGCAGCGTAGGACGAAGCATTGGCGGTGGGGTTGAAGCTGGCGCCACCCAAGGCATTGCCAACGAAGGTGAAGATGGTAACGAGGATAAAGATGAGCGAAGTGATGATCACAGCGGAAGGGTAATCAAAACCGTTGTAAGAAACGTGATGAAGATCGAGCGCTGTTGTTATGGTGTTGGTGGCCAGTCCCAACATGGAAGAGAAGAAGACCCACAGGAAAGTCAACACCAAATCTCCAATGGCTGCTTTTATTGCACTAACCATCTTCTTTTTCTGGTTTTGGATCTCACAACACTGAAACCGAAAAAAGTTTCTCCTTTTTTTCTTTTCTTTTACTTTTGGATCTCTTGAAAGAAAACAAACCAAAAGGGTGAGTCAGAAGAAGATTGTGTTCTGGATGGAGATAGAGTGAGCGAGCAATAAAAGTGCCACAATAGGCGAAGAAAGATTATGTTTATCAGTTTCATAAAACAAAAACAAAAACAAAACAGAAGCAGTTGTACTTGTGTGAAAGTAGATTAAATATTTCGTTTTACACATAAATAATTCATCCCTTGATTATAGAAAAAAAATACTTTGCGCTTATTATTATTATTTAAAAAGTAAGCTTTATTATAAATTGTGTTATTTTTTAAACTATCATTTATTAGAATTTGATAACAAACATTAAAAATAATAAGTATATTAAATAAAAGGTATTTTAAAAATAATCTTATTTAAGATTAAAAAAAACTGTATTACTTATATTAGATACCCGTATTGATTTTCATATCTCAAGTTTCTTGATTTTATTAGTCGTATCAACTATAATAATTTTTGAATGATTGATAAGATAACTTTGAAAATTAGAATCCATCTAATAAGGAGCCAGTCAAATAATGAGTTCATTAAATCTAAAAAAATAAAAAACAGTGAGATCAATAAAAGTTATAAAACCGATCTTTAATAAGTGAAAATCAATAATAAAAAAAAAAGATTTACTGAGTATATACTTACCCTGTAAAATTATTCAATCATAAATTATCATTTGAATTATTTTAAAATAATTATATCATATATAATAAATTGTGATTAGGTGATGGTGTAAAACTTTTTAAACTGTATATAATCTTTTCTCATAAAAAAATGGATGAAAAAATAATTTTAAACAAACTTTTCTTAAAAATAATTTTAAATTCAATCTAAAATATTTTAAAATAAAAATTATTTTTATTTATTTTTTTATTTTTAATAAATATTACAAATAGGTATAAAATGATTTTAATTTAATTTTTTAAATTATTTTTATTTTAGTTTTTAGTGATACAAAGTGGTGATATTTTGTTTATCTAACTATTTTATTAATATCGGTTGGACTATAATTAAACTATCAAAACTTAAACCAGTGTCTCTCGTGAATGTTGGTTGAAGTTAAAACTTTTAATTTTATGCTGAAATTATATAAAAGTTAAACTCTTTTTATATAATTAAAATTTACAGTAACTAAATATTTTTAATATATGACATTTATTATAATTAAACATTAGGAAAAATAAATATTTTAACATATAATTATGTTTTTGATTTATAAGGCATAATCTAAATTGTGATATAAGATGATTTTAAATTTGAGCACTAAGAAAGCTACATGTGATGGTGTTTTTAGGAACCATTTGGGGATTGTGTTGTTTTCTTTTGCTGTTGATCATGGATTTTGCAGTATTAATTATGCAGAATTGTGGGTCATGTACATTGGCATTGATTCAGCGTGGAGTAAGGGGTTCAAGGAGTTCACTATTAAATCTGACTCTAAAGTAGCTATTGATTTAATTCGCAAGTTGCAATGTACTCCTCTAATTAAGTCAGTCGTATTACTGAATTTTCAAATCGGAGGGTCATTTTAATGTGATTTCATGCTATGGGGGGAGCCTTGACAAAGTTTGCTTATTTTGTTGATGGCCAGTTAAGTATTTTTTTTTTTAATGATTAGTGTCGTTATGATTATGGTTGTTGAATTTGAACTTGATTGAACCGAGTTATAGGAAATTGTTTTGAACTGTAATTTCTTAGATAATTCTAAGAATGAAGGTTAACATACTTTCTTTTACTTAAGTTTTGACATCTAGTATTTTATTACTTTTTACATAGTTGATTAAAATTTGTTAAAAATTACTCATTTTAGTATATCTCTTATTTCAATTTGGAGATATAATCATTAATAATAAGTATGATCTACTAAAACTAATAACTTTTAATAAATTCCGTCCAATCATAAACAACATTGAAAATAGAGTGTCAAAAGAAACGCATTAGCATTTCTCAAGTTGTGTTACCAATAGCAATAGAGGCAGGAAGAAGAAAGTGTCATAAATTGCCATTTTCCGCAGCATTATTTGAGACCCGAAATCAATGGTGTGAAATTATAACTTACTGCAGGTTCAGATCATCAGATATTTTTCCCAACAAAATTCAGAATTAATTATTTGAAAATATATAGTGGCATGCAAAAAAGACAAGAATACAACAATAAAGCTAGTTGGCTGCGGCTATTCTTTTAAGTGAATATGTTACTATTAGTAATTTGATACTAACATTCTACTGTCATTATATAATTTCATACCATATTTTCTTGTGCTTCCTTTATTAATACAGCAATAAACTGAGATGAACTACAGTTGGATTCAATTCTTTTGGAAGCAGTTAAGCTTTTAAAAACTGAACTGAACAATAGTTTGATCTGTTCAATTTTTAATAAAAAAAAGTTCAATTTTTGTGGACAAATTCAGTGCGGTTCAACGTCAGTTTCTACCGTGTTTTCATATTTTGTTTGGGGTCTTTTCTCATTTATTCATAAAAAAGATAAGATATTTTTTTTAAAAAAATGGTTAAAATTCAATAGAAGGTAAGTTAAATAACTATATTGAATAAAAGCGTTTTTTTAGAACAAATTACAATAATTCATGGAGTTATGTGTAATTTGACAAAAATTCAAGAAATATTGTTGTATAAATATTTGCTCTATTTTTTAAAGATAGTATTTTTAAGAGATTTTCTTCGACATGGGAATTTTTATGAATTCATTTTAACTTCTAATGTGTCCTTTTCATATTTATTTTTAAATTAATTTTTAATATTTTTAAAAATGAATTATCAATAATTAAAAATAACCTTAATCGAATATAAATTATCCATTATAAATTAAAATATAATTTATATATTCAAAAAAATTATTTAGTATAAATTTTAATTACTATAATATATTACAAATTATTTTTTATATAAATTTTAATTGTATAAAATAAATGCTTGTGTGAATATATATGCCCGATCATGGACACGAAATCTAACAAACTGCTTTTATATGAAAATCATCATTAAAAAAAAATTGAATGAACAAGGAGAAATCTCAGAAAACAAAAAAATGTCCCCCTAAATTAGAATCTAAATATTTAATCAATCTGCACTGCTCGTTCTCTTCTTTGATCCAATCCAGATCCAATCAGAAAACCCCACTTTCCAAAACTAAAAAAAAAAAAAAAATTAAAGAGGAGTTTTTTTTTTATTTCTTTGACTGAAATTAAAGAGGAGTTAAACATTAATAAAAACAGTCACTAAATTAATAGTAATTTGAAAAGAAAAAAGAAAAACTAGCCGTTGGGAGTCAAACATGATAAATGGCAACGGCTACTTTCTGTCATGAACTATCCGTTACCCTTCCTTTCACAAGTCATAAAACTCCCTTCACTTGCTCTGAAATTTTCATGTATCACTTTCCCTTCACTGGTTCTATTATCGTTCTTCTTCTTCACTAAGAATCCAAAAAAAAATGAACGATCTTATGACGAAATCCTTCACCAGCTACGTGGAGCTGAAGAAGGTCGCAATGAAAGAAGACGTTGATTTGGAAGCCGGTGGTCCTGGTGATCGCAAGGTGGAACTGAGCTCTTCCACGACCCACTTGGACACAGACATGGGCCTCTTCCTAGAAGAGGCCGAGAAGGTGAAGGCCGAGATGGGGTCCCTCCGAGACATCCTGGGCCGGCTCCAGCAGGCCAACGAGGAGAGCAAGTCCCTCCACAAGCCTGAAGCCCACAAGGCCCTCAGAAGCCGAATCAACGCTGAAATCCTTGCCGTACTCAAGAAGGCCCGGGCCATCCGGACCCAGCTGGAGGAGATGGACCGCGCCAATGCCGCCAACAGGCGCCTCTCCGCCCTCAAGGACGGGACCCCCGCCATCTACCGGACCCGGATTGCTGTCACCAATGGCCTCAGGAAGAAGCTGAAGGAGCTCATGATGGACTTTCAGGATCTGAGGCAGAGGATGATGACTGAGTACAAGGATACTGTGTGTAGAAGGTACTTCACAGTTACTGGGGAGCACCCAGATGAGGATGTGATTGAGAAGATCATCGCCAACGGGAACGAGGAAGAGGTTCTTGCTAAGGCCATAGAGGAACACGGGAGAGGGAAGGTTCTGGATACCGTGCTGGAAATTCAGGACAGGCATGATGCTGCCAAGGAGGTTGAGAAGAGTCTGCTTGAGCTGCACCAGGTGTTTCTTGACATGGCTGTCATGGTGGAGGCACAGGGTGAGAAGATGGACGACATCGAGCATCACGTCTTCCACGCTTCCCACTATGTCAAGGATGGAACCAAGAGTCTCCAGAGTGCAAAGGAGTACCAGAAGAGGAGCAGGAAGTGGATGTGCATTGGGATCATTCTTCTGCTCATTCTTATTCTGGTTATTGTTATTCCTATTGTCACCAGTTTAAGCAGTTCTTGAGCTTAGTAAGGAGGAGACTTTGGATGATGATGATGATGATTCTTCTTGACTCATCGTGTTTAGAGTGCTTGATGGGAGATAATGATTCATCTTTTTTTCTTTTCCTGCAGATTTGTTTAATTGTTGTTAAGGTGTTACCTTAACCATGATTTTTCTATCTTTGCGAAATTGAAATATAATTCAATCATGTTTTAGTGATTTTTCTCTATCTTTACCTTTGAATTGTTGATGCTACAAAGTGTTTTTTTTTTACTCTTGCGCCGCTTGCATTTTTAATTATCCAACATTTTGAGTAGTGGAAAGGCACAAACAAGATCATCATGACTTGAAATGACATGAATATTAAACATCATAAAGCTACAAAAAAATGTTGCATTCAGTTGCTTCAAAATAGTTTTTCATACTAGAATATATTTCACAGAATATATAGCAGAGTCCTTGTATATTTCACAGAATTAAAGGTCACAACTTAATAACAATTGCATTTGCAGACAATCACATATTACCAAAATAATACTAGTCAGATACAACACATTCATATACATGTATGTAAATTATGTAATGAAGAGTAATGGTAGGCTTCCATTGCATGTAATGGAGAGAATATTTTTGTGACTCTAGTATAATGCAACTATAGGTATAAGGATAAAGATAAGGACATTTTCTTTATTTTGAGATATAGTTGATCCTAGCTTATGGACATATGATGGTTATGTATTTTGATGTTTGAAAAGTTATGATAACTATTATGTATAATCTATATATATAGATGATTTTTGATTGAAGTAGTTGGATATATTTATGTCAAGGACTTAAGTTGTGATGTGTCTTGACACTTGACTGCTGGATTTGGATATATAGGTGCAAAGAATTGGTAGTACAGAATCAAGAGTCACCATGCTTCAAGACTCTAAGGATATATAGCGATGAATAAACTTTCCTTATTCTAATGCAGCGAGACCCACACAAGCTTGATGACTTGGATTGTATTGTCATGGTGCCTCTCATGAAAATTTAACTATTCTGACTGAAATGATTTTTGTTACTGTAATGGATTTTTGATTCCAAACGAAACTCTAGAGGAACAATCTTGGATTGTCTCAACATTCCATCTCATCTTTTTTCTTATTGTCTCAACATTCCATCTCATGTTATTGGAAAATGACTTTCTTTCGAATGATATTGAAAGTTTCATATTCTACTTTCACGAGCATTCATCTCCCTAACATGACATTTCTACGCGTCCATCAAATTTAGCCATATATTATAAAAGTGATAGATAGCTATTTAGGTTATCGTGTCAATTATCAGGTTGTGCTTTGCTTATAAAGCTGATGAGACGAGAGATAAATGTAAATACAAAGTGTTTTTTGAGTTGGAAAGCATCACGCTCTTTCTTTCTTTCCATCGCTGATCGATTAAAATTTCCCCATTTGAAACCACAGAAAGACAGGGTTCCCCGTTAATGGAGTTTCCCAACAAGACTGCCACTCATGAATATGGACCGTTTGATTTCATCAGACGATCAGTGTTTTTAAAGATGAATTTATTGAAATTATTTATGAACCTTTAGATCTCCATCTCACGGTTCTAATCGTCTGACTGTATGAATACGTGATTTTTTTTTTACTGTAGAGAATCCGGATCCGTATTATAATATGATGCTATTGTTCATAAAACCTAACTCAATATGCCTTATTTATACTATTAACTAATCATAATCCTAACTAATAAGGAAACAAATCATAAGATATTAGGAAATATGGAAACTAAGAAAATAGGAAAACTAATTCTAACTTCTAAGAGATAATCTCTAACATACCCTAAAGTATTCTGACACAATCTATATATTATTGGATACTCTAAATAATTTAAAGATACTACTGTAATATAGAAAATGTATATAATGCAATGTGATCCGCACGACTAAACATCCCCGTCATTGATGCTGCCAATCCTCGGAAATTTAATTAAATTGACCAATACTGTGAGTGTTACTTTGATGGGTCAGAGGAGAAGTGTTACTTGACAGTGAAGTAATGCTTAAATAGAACTTTTGCTTTATATTGATGGCAGATTCTTTATTTCAGTCGGTAAATTACTTTTTGAATTTAGAATATATCAGGGATAAACGTTTGGTTTTTCTTTATGAATCTAATCATTTCATTTGAGCGTTACAAGAGCAAATTGCTTTAATATACTACTATTTCTTCCCTATAATTCTCATGTATATGTGAGATACAATATGCTTGAAAATATTTATCATATATAGTGGTTGAATTATTTAAGGTGCAGTTTGGTACATCTGGAGTTGTAGTGGAGACTATGATATTGGCCAAGTTATTTAAGAGTTCATTGTAAGAATTCCAATATTTTGTACCATATACTGTAAAGAGCTTTTACACATAAATAAATTCGTTTTCCATTTCCCACTTTAAGCAAGTAGCAGTACATATAAAAGGTCTTACGATATAAATATCTACTTGTTTGGAGTATTTTGAAATGTAGCCAATTACTTATCTAAGTACTCTTAAACACTGCAGTTCAAGGTTTGAAACCCACTGGATGCACCTTGTGATTTGAGCTAAGCTGATACCTGAGATAGTGGTTAGTCCCTCCCCCTTTTAGTTTTGGGGGACACCTTATGGTCTGTCCCAAAGAATAAAGTACTTAAACTCTGGCTAGCAATGAGTGGTACTATTTTGTTGGTTAAAAAGCCCAAAGATAATTTTGGCAACTGTTTACAGTCTTGGTTCAGGTAGGAGAACCAAAAGTGCTGTATGTACATGAAATTAAATACCTTTTTTTCTTAACGAACTTGGATTGAGAACAATCTTATTACTTAGCAAAGTGAGCTTAAAGTTAATGACCCTGACTAATTGTCTGTAAAGAAAACAGTAAATTAAATTTCAAACTGAATTTGCAGCATAGACATAATTAGGAATTTTGGCAATTGTGGAACTTGTCGATCATAGTGAGAGAGTGAAGGTTTTTCTTTAGAGCAAATTATAGTAACACCTCCCTGAGGTTTCGTGTAATTACATAAGCACTTCCTGCTTTTTTTCAACCATTACGTTCACCTCCCTTGTAGGAGGTGTTAGTATAAGATTTGAGGGGGTGTTAGTGTAATGGTTTCAAACTTAAAGGGGGGTTAGTGTAGGAAAATAAAAAAGGATGGGTTATGTGTAATTTGATAAAAGCCTTTCCTTTAAAGATGCTGAATTCTGAATATCTATGGTAGGTGCCGTTTTTGTTAATCTCTGAGGCTTTACTGCCTTAAGGATGAGCTAATTTTCAAAGGACTATGAAGCATATCAGTTAGGCTTCAAAATGAGTCAAACTACAATTTCTCAATGAACATTTATTTTTCTTGATATAAAAGGTTATATTCTATATAATCTTTATCAATGCTTTGTAGTTTGTAATGCTGCTTATAATATAGTACATACAAAGGCTAAAGCCCAGTCCCATCTCCCTTATCCTTTCAGTTAAGAATGACATTTCACTGCCAGATTATCAAATAGAGCTCTGGCCTTCTGGTATTTGTGCAAACTTAGATCTACTGAAAAGAAAATGACGCAAAGCTTTAGCTAAAATATGAAACGCATTGACCAATCATATATTAATGACAGAAGATGACCGTTTACGCAGAAGAATGCTGCCTATATCGTTGGCTTCTAATGCATTAGGACATTTGTGCAGATTAAAGTATTGAGGCTGCAGCTTGAACTTGCAAAAGAGTTAAACAAACCAGCATCTGTTCATTTTGTAAGTGCTTTTGGTGTTCTTCTTGAGCTAATGAAGTATGAATATCTATTCTTCTTTTCTCTTCTTTCAATTGTTACTTTAAAAGATTGCTTAATAATAGTGATGATGGTATGTCAAATTTTCGAACTGCAAAAGTTCCTTTCCATACTGAGGTGATTGGAAAGAGAAAATTCATATTTGACTAAAGGACATGTTCTGTAGGATACAGCTATTGGTGATGTTTTTATTTCTTACTATATCCGAGTGTTTATATTCAAACTAGTAAAAATCCCCCATCTCTTTGTTTTATTAAATTCAAACAGAAATTCAAATTCCAAACTAATCATGTTCTTTTGTGTCACCTGACATAGACCCTATTGATATGGGGTCACTCCCTATCAGAATTCAGAAACTATATAATTTCAACAAGGTCAAAGTCAAAGTATGCATTGTTGTTTCTGTAGACTTTGTCAAGTATGTAAGACTTCTAAATGATATAATGAAGGTTTTCTATCTTTGTTACAAATGGAATTGTGATTTCCTTTGCTCTCTAAATTTTTTTTTCTTTCTGTTTTGAATTGCTTTGATATATAGTTATAATGAACCAGTGCTTCTCAGATATAGTTGGATTTGATATTAATTTTAGTAAACTCTATTGGAGGATTTGTCATCCTCAACATTCTCTTACACTAAAATGACTTCTAAAGTTGGCTTCATCATTCTACTTTGTGATTTGGAGCTTCTCTGACTTCCTCCTTTTTTTGTTTATCATCCCAAATTGCCTGAATTTCTAATATTTTGGTAGTGAAATCAGTTACCTAAGCCATGTGTTCAATTCACCAGATATAATCAGCTAAATATTTAAACTGCTTGTATTTTTTCTTGTCAGAAGTAGTGTAGTACCACATAAAATTTAGTGATATTTGCAGTACTGTTAATTGGTGCATGTAACAATGCTTATCACTTGGTCTTATATCAACTGCTGAAAATAAGATGACTTGATATTGCTAGATACACTCATATAATTAAAGGTATCACTTCTCTATTAGGGGTGTGTGTGTGTTTGAGAAAATTGAAAGGCTATTAAAATCTGTAAACATTCCTGGGTATCACAATGTTTTGTCTGCCCTTACAAATTACTTCTGTATTAGAGCCTCAGATGTTTACAATACCAGAGGCTTCTGTATTAAAATCTGTAACTTAGCCTTCTTTTTTAACATGGTTAGATGCTCAGATTCTCATTATCTAATGGAAAGCCATTCAATTAATGTTATGGTGTTGTTCTCATTTTTCATAATGAAGTGGCTTCTCTGAAATTTCAGTCTAAAAAATTGCAATATTTTCAGGTCTTTGGGGCCTTTTCCTCCCGGTGTCATTCTTCATTCTTGCCTAGGTTCTGCAGAGATGGTTCCTGAATTTTCCAAGCTTAGTGCTTATTTTTCCTTCTCTGGGTTTCTTATGTCACTAAAAGCAAGTAAAACAAAGAAAATGCTGAAGATGGTGATTTTCATCACTTCTGATATATGATTAATGTTGAATGTAATTTAGTACTATATATGTCAAAACAGTGACACCTGATGCACTACCAATGTCAGACATTGATTCTCTTCATTTTGTTGAAGGAGATACTTCTCTCATTGAAGAGCTTCTTGCCCAAACAACAACTTCATCAACTTCTGGTTCTTCCCTCGGTAATTCATCCCATTTCTTGGCAGATGATTCGATGTTGCCAAAGGAAACACTCAATCATCCCACAAACATTCATAATGTATGTAGCTCAAGTATCTGTCTCTATTCAGTCTATTATCACCTTGGGTTTTCAAAATAAGCATCTCATATTATATGATTCCCGTGGAGATATATGTTAATATTTTTAATTAAAGCCTGACGCACAGCTACTCAGACAGTTAATTTTCCACAAATAATTAGACTAAAGGACTCGATTAAAAAACAAATAAAGTTAAAGGACCTAATTGAAAAAAAAAAGTTCAGGACCAAATTAAAAGTTATCAAGTAGTTCAAGGACCTCCAGATTAATTTAACCTTATTAAATTTTACAGGGACTTGTTTCGTTAGATTTAAACTCTTCAATTCATTCTACTTGCAGGTACTTGATTATGTTGCATCTATGCTACTAATT
This sequence comes from Glycine max, assembly GCF_000004515.6. Lineage (NCBI taxonomy): Eukaryota > Viridiplantae > Streptophyta > Magnoliopsida > Fabales > Fabaceae > Glycine > Glycine max. The sequence goes on along the minus strand of NC_016089.4, from coordinate 6,096,916 downwards.
ACAAAAGAAGATCTTGCTGAATTAAGTTACCAGAATGCTGTCCGGTTATTATCCTATGAAGGTTCGAAAGTACTTCAAAAGTAGACAAAACAATTGCTTCTTGAATGAAACGATTCCTAGCTTGGCAAAGTTTACTTTGGGAAGTTCCAAATAAAATTTCATCCAAGTACGAGCATATAGATTACAGGAGCAGTTTGCTAACGTGTATGATATATGTGATAGTTTGTATCCCTGCCAAAGTTTATTACATTGAATATGGTCAATCCTCATTGGATATAGTAATTTTTCTTGTCTTATCTGCTTTTATACATTCGATGCAACAACCTTTAGATGTAGTTCTTTCTTATTATAGAAAAGGGTACATGAAATTAGGAGTGTTGGTGAGTCGGTTCATGCGAGTTTTGATCAAATCTAGAATTCAATTCAATTAAATTTGATCGGTTTATGCGAGTTTTGATCAAATCTAGAATTCAATTCAATTAAATTTGATCGGTTTAATTCGGTTTGGTTTTCATAAATTTTTTTGAACCCAACTCAACTCATTTTAGGCCAATGGGGTTATCCATTTAATTTTTTTTAAACTACTATTTTATATCATGTTCACTCAAATATCCAATACAATTAACACAATATTATAAAATGTGTGAAAGTAATAAAATTGATTCATTTAATGTTATCCACATAATATTCTAAAATAGATTAATACAAATTAAAATAAAATTTTCTACAATCTAATTTATTGCAATAAGTATTACTCCAACCAAATTTGTTGAAACAAATGAACAAAATATAATTAATTAATATGATAAACATGAAAAAAAAAATATGAAAAAAGGTAAAACAAATAACAATGTATCTGAAAAAATATCATAAAATTTTCAACACTAATAATCTCAACACTTGCAATTCCAATACTTTGAGTCTTAGTATTAGAATTATTTAAAGTCAAACCAAACAACTCTAAGAATTTTAATTGATTTGGTTCGATTTTGATTGGATCTATAAATATAAATCCGTGATTAACCCATGTATAATCGATTTTAATCGATTCCATTCAATTTTGACTCAAATACATAAATGATTCAATCTGAACTATTCGAATTAATTTGAGTTAATTCAGATTGGCAAGTGATTCATACCCATAGATACCCCTGCATGAGAACAAATAGAATACAAAATAATATGGCTCGCCATAAGTACACGAATGTTATTTTGGAGGAAAAACTCATGAAATGTTGTCTTTCCTTTCCTATCCTAAAAGAAGCGATTGCCGACACAAGTGTTGTTTGTATTCAACTCAAAATATAACTAGATGTTAATATAAGGTACAACTTTGATCATTCCTCCAAGGAAACGTAAATATTTCTAAATTAACAAGCAGTAGGCAAGGGGTTATGTCCATCAATTGAATTAAAAATAAAATCCAAGGGTTGAAGAAAATTTAAATCAATAAAAAATTAAGCTAGGTTGCCACTTGAAATTCAAAATTTATCAGTTAGTGTTGATTTTATTTCAATTCTATTAGCATAAAAGTTATTTTCTAAAAGCGACTGTAAAAATAATCAAAGATGAGTGGAGTGGTACTGGGAATCTCTCATAATGCCTTTTTGCCTGACCAATGCCTCATCCACCTTTATTCAGACCATTTTTACGCAAAATTGGTTGTTTTTTTTTAATGATACCCTAATTTTTAGTAATAATTATGATATCCTAACTTTCCTTTGGGAGGTAGGAATTTAATTTTTCTAAGTTAATATTTTTATATTGTAATAAAAATATGAGTTACTCATTTAGATTATTTAATATGATAATTAATTAACATAACTGATAAAAATATTATATAATTTTTTTATTTTCAAAAAAATATAAAAATATTTTTGATGAATTAAACAAATTTTATTCATCATACCTAAAATAAACTTCTCTCACGAATGCCTCTAAAGATAATAATTTGAGGCGAGGCAAACATGGGCCAACGAGGGAATGAACTGCTTATCTTACAAAGGAATCATCATAAATAAATATCTTATCCTAGGGATTGGATCGTATATTTCCCTTCCTTTTCATTTTTGTTTTATGCAACGAAGTCCCCACCTATTCTCTCTCTTTTTTGTGCTGAAGTACCTATTCTCTGTTGCTGCTACTAGCCTACAATGAATATGTAAAAAGTGAAGATGACAGGGAAAAACTTTTGTATGGTTTCTAGCGTTCAAGATTAAACAAAACGTTGTTGTAAAGAAAAAGAATGAGAGAGGAAAGATATAGTATTATATACCTCTCCTCACTAGTGATATGACGTAATTGTTTTTCAATATAAAGGTGATATATTCGACAGATTCTCATAAAGTCAGAACCACACACACACTGAATCTAAACTTCAATTTATAAGATTGTATTTGAAACTAAAATGATTTAAAAATGAATCCCCACGTATAAAAAAATAAGTTATTATTATTCAACATTTTTACACTTACAAGAAATAGTTATGTTTGTAACTCATGTAATAACCTAATCTATTAATTGAAGCTAAACTATCCGGTAAAATTTGTGCTAGTTTTATTAACAAACATAATCTCTTAGTATACTAAAGCAAGGAATGAGATAATTCTTTATTTAGATGTCTTTTATCCTTTTTGTAGGGAGTTCTTTGTCATGGATTTATTTGTTAAATTTTTATCAATATAAAAAATTTATCATTGAAATAAATTACAAATAAAAAAGTAATGAGTTTCGATAATATTGACTTTAATAATAATTCTAATAGTATTTTGATATATAACAATTTTAATATAAATTTTGATAATAAGTAGAGATTGAAATAGTAAATTTTTTTAGAAGAAATGAAAATTGAAAAAAGTAAAGTTTCTAGAAAAAATGAAGATTAAAAAAGTAAAGGTCTAAAGGAAAATAAAAACTGAAATTGAAATGATGGTTAAAAATATTGTCCTAACGCGTCAATTCGTAAACGTTATGTGGATTTATAAATATTGTGTGAACTTAAACGGATATAAGAGTGTTACATGTTTCAACCTATATTGCAAAATATAAATTCTATATTTATAGAGTATGAATTATAACTACCGTAATCGTTATAAACTTTTCTTAGATCTTTATCGTAGATGATTTTAATCTTGAATCTTAATCATTGATAATATCTCCTCAATCTTTACCATGGATGGTTTTAATTTTCAATCTTCATCCTTGATGACTTATATCTTTAATTTCCACCGTTAATAATAATACAATTAGCGAAAAGATTATATTTTGATACTTAGTCAAAATAATCTATTGAAAGACTAATTTTTAATATTTTATCGAAGATCATTTAACAACAATTAAAAAACAATAATGTTAACACTATCATTTTTGTCCATTAAGTTTTTGTATTTTTTTAATATGATTCTTTATGTTTTAAAAAATATTCAATTTCATCATTTATATTTACAAATGATCTTACAATGGTCATTTGGTAAGTTTTTCATTAACGCGGTTGATCCCGATGCACCATTGCACCTAGCCCAAGTGATCCCCCAACTTCAGAGAGTACCTCCATTGGTGAGCCAAATATTATGGTTCCAATTTCCAAATGCCATGAATATATTCGTATATACATGAACTGAACTATGTTGAGTTTTTCTAGCATAATGTTTTGTAAACTTGTAATATTATACAACTCTCTCAATGATCAGGTTGGTGACTAACATTCCAGAAACAACGGGGCCTAGTTTTGGTATGTATGATGATCATTCCTTTTTAAAACCTGAATTTTTCTGTGCTTAAACCTAATATATATTAAACTGATATAGGAACTCAATTTTTCAAAATCATTATTAATTATTTTAATTGATGAAGATCTTAGAAATTTCAATGAACACTGGATGCCTAAAACTCGTAAGTTTTGGAATCAAAGACAAACGGATATATGATAAGAAGTCAACATTTTATTATTGTATCATTTTGGGTTTAATATAATTTATATTTTTTCTATAAAAAAAGTCAACATCATTAATAATTATTTTACTGAGAATATATACTGGGTGGGAATTAAATCATGGATATTCTACAAGGTTCCATTCATTGTTGCCATCTATGTTATCGGAATATTTATGTGGTCCAAATTAAATTGTATTAAATTTATTTTTGTTTTGTTTTTTGATATACTGAATATTCTTTTTTAATGAATTTTTTTTTATGTATCTTTAAGCATGATAAACTTATGAGTTTTAGGCATTCAGTGTTCAATGCAATTTAATTGTGAATGGGAAGTGATATATTGAGTACGTCTGATAAGAAAAAGAAGTGATATATTGAATAGAAATTGAGAAGTTAACTAACACATAAAAAATTCAAAACAAAATTCATAATTAGAGATATAAAATATATTTAAGTCTAAGAAAAAAAAACTAGCTAGATCAAACACATTCTTTATATATAGCTTATAAAAAAAAATACATACTCTTTATATAATATTTTATTTTGAGTTTAATGTATATATCATGTTAGAGTAAAAGATTTTACATGGTTAACCAATTAAAAATCAACTTTAGTATAATGTTTTGGATAATTATTATCAAAGTCAATAAACTCATTATATATATCATATATGGTGATGATTAGTAATTGGATATAGAGTGTAAATAGACTATCAATACATATATCTTTTCTCTTTTATTTTTAATTTTAATTTTATCCTCATTGTCTTATCACAATTTCTTCTTTTATGTCATTCTACTTTGTTTTACACTTATAAACATATAGTTTTAGTTCATAAATTTTGTTTATCTAACACATTTAATTCAAATCATTTAGCTTATCATTTTTTTAACTTCTAGCTATTTTTTAAAACTAAATTATTCACTAATGATAGCATTAATTAGCATATAATTAGTGTTTAATACATGTATTAAAATTAATACACGATTAAACATCATAATGTATATATACTATTTTTTCTTAAAAAAAACTATCATAATGTTTATTAAAAAAAATAATTAAACATCATAATGTATCATCTTGTTTACAACACTCATGCACCATGCTAAAACAAGTAAGTTAGACCCTTTGGTGTATAATCTTTTTCTAGTTTTTATTATAGAAATTATTAAATTTTGATAAGATATGTGCCATATTTATTTTCCTTCAAAGAAAGATATGTCATTTATTTAATACTATTATTTATAAATGAAATAAATGCAAAAAAATTATATGAAAAAATAATGTAAAATATTCACATGAAAAGATTATTCATACATGTAAAAAAATTTCATCATCAAACACCTGAATAAATTAATTGACGTAAAATTATTTAAACTTAATAAAATATTTTTAAAAAAATTATTTTCTATTTTAACTTTATAAAATTAATTTTATTTTATTATTAATTCATTTATAGATTTTGGAGGGAGTATTATAATGAGCAACAAATTCCAACACCATCACTTATTCCATATAGCATATATACCCGTCCAAAATATTGGCCAGGTCACACCATGACATATGTTTGGTTTGGACGAAAATATAATGCGGTTGTATTTCTCTTCTTTATGGTCGTCGAGAAAGAGCCTTTTCACAAGAGAATTTTGTTATAAATTTACTTTGTTTTTTGTTTTTTTCTTTTCATTTTGTCGCCAAGAAAGAGATTCTTGGACCAACATTTGCTGCAATCTTTTGATCACTATTTTATGCGTAATGCTATATAATTTTTTTTATTTATTTCAGTAAGTCTAACTTTATTTCTAGTTTAAACAGCTTCAAATAAAGTCTACAGTGAAATTATATATATTTTTTGTAACGATTATATATATACAACTATTATGATCAGCTCTTAATTTAGTTTAAGGTTGATTGCAACTATAAAGGCTGATTAATTGATTTTAATTAATAGTGGGTTGATAAAAAAAAATATGAACCTTTGAACAAGCTCATCTCTTTTTTGTTGGTCACCAAATATAAATTTTTACAATGAAAATGAATCAACATCTTATACTATTTAAATAATTGGTTGGCTCGAATTGAAAATTAGAATTTCTTTTGTAATATGTACCTTTGTTCTTCTCAGCAAAAATAAAAATAAAAATATACCTTTGTTCTCAACAGCATTTATTGGCTAGAAAAATCTTCTATGCATTGTGACCTCAGTTGGGTGATCCCCTTTGGTTCCTGGAATTGCTATGTAGAAATGAGGAGTCTAAAATGAAGAATAATTTTGAAAGAGACTTGAATGTGAATCATTTTTGAACTTATCGTTTGCCATCACCCTTTGCTTTTTTTCCCAATCTGTGGAAGAACTAGAGAGCATTGGGTTCAAAATCATATTCGAAATTCGAATATTGGAAAGCAAATTAGCTTTAGAATACGTATCCTCTGATGTTCCGAAAGAATCAGAAAGAAGACAACTTATCGATCCAACCATTTCTATTTATTAAAGTAATTCCTCCGTAATTATTTATAAGTCATAGTAAATAATTTTTTTGTGTCTCAATATAAGACTTTATTTTATTTGTCTTGTACGTTATTTTTATTAAAGTTAAAGGATAGTTTTAAAAATATTATAATCATAGATAAATTTAATGATTCACATTCAAGTCTCTTTCAAAATTATTCAGATCCGTTAGATTGAGGGAAAAAATAATGAAAAAGATAAAATAAAAGTTACATTTTTATTCATTGAAACCGCACAAGACACGGCGTCGCGTACTTCGCCGTTAACGGAGTTTCCGAACAAGACTGGCACTGCGGCGTGTAGCAATTGGCCGAAACATAACCTTCCGTCGTTCCTTACTTCGGTCTCCATCCGTGGTAATTGCTTCTTCTTTTTTGTTTTTTGTTTCTGAGTTTTCCTCAATTGAAATGACCTAATTTTGTGACGTTGTTGCAGGTTTGTAATCAGCCATTAACACGGCTGATTTAGTCGTATTTAAGAGCATAAAATCAATATAAATATGGAAGGGTCTAATTTAATTAGTTTGATAAAATATGAGTTATTCTTTTCTAAAACCGTATGAGTTATTGTAAATCTTACGAGTTATTGTAAATTTTTTGGGTTTGTGTATGATTCTTACCGATGAGAAAACAATAAAATAATATCCCATTTGATTGCTTAGATTGAATCTAAGCTTCCTTAATTTAGATCTATTTGTTTTATTATATATATATATATATAAATGTGCTCCCTTCCTTAGGTGGTGTAGAGGGCAGCCTAAGGCATGCTTGCAAAGGCATTGGTGGATTTTGAGCTGGGAGAATGTGTTTCCATGTTTCTGTTCTGTTTGTGCTTGTATTACTTTGAGGTTAGCAACTTGGCATGGAAGTTTGTTAATTTTCATTGAGCATGCATTTCTTTAAGCCAAGCTTCCAACCGTGAAACTTCACACCTTTCTATATAAACATATCAAAAAGTTGTTTGTGGCATGTACATGATTTTAGGGAAGAAGATAAGATACGATGTTTGAAAGGTGGTGGGCGAAAAACATGAAAATAAGGAAAGGTTTGGTTCACGTCTAATATATGATTATTCATGGTGTCAAACAAATTCTCTCGTTAGATTTAATTGTTTAAACTCCCATGTATTGGTCTTGGTTCACGTGTAATATATGATTATTCATTTCACAGTATTACTCTAACTTAGCATGAAAATATTGTTTTTCCTATGTTTTTATAAGTTTCCGATAAAAGCTGATAAAAAAAAACAAGTTTCCGATAAAAGACTAAAAGAGTAATTAGTAAAGTTATTGGACTACATATATCTGCGATTCAGAAAAATGAGGAAAAAATGGGAGGCCAGCTTTTTCTTCTTTTTTTTTTTTTAACAAAACGGAGGCCAGGTTTTGTTTCTATACCAATTTGGCTTTTTAGTTTTCACTTATTGCTATATATCACTTTTTGGTACACATGGGAAAATCTAATGCACATGCATGTTACTTACTTCAATTGCTTTGTTGACCAAATCATATTGTATAAAACTAAATGTCTACATGTTAAAAATTTTCAGATTTCACCACTGTGTTAAGTTGTAATGGTGTTGATATGAACCCATTAAAAGTAACTATTAATTTTATCAATATTTCGGTCCACAAAATCCAACAGGGTAAGGGTTAGAGACAAAATGGATCTTATTTCATGTATAAGCTAGACTTGAAGATTAGTTGGAGAACAATATTTGTAAGATGATATTGAAACACGAGAAATATATTCCAGTCAATATCTTCAGGAATCCGTACCTTCATTTTTCATATCTTGCACTCGATGACTTTGAGGTTATATTTTGGTTCATTCATTTCATTTTGGACCACTTGTAAAAGTGTTCCTTATCATTTTAGGATCATTTTCTACACCCACACCAATCCGAAAGTTACTTGAACCCACCTTATATACGTTGAAAGCTACGTGTCTAAGATATAGTCCACAAAAACCTCACATTATTAGTGCTTTCTTATTCAAAATTTATGTGTTGTTCTTGATAGTATGTGATTCCCGGAGAATTTTTTCTTTCCCGAAAAGTGATGATATAACCATAAAATATACCTTGCAAGTACATATACATATATCAGATCATATAATATAACCTACTTGTATTCTTTTTTATATATAAGCTAGCTAAACGATTTTAATTTATTAAAGAGCTAATCTTAAGTACAAGTAGTGCTAAAGAAAGTTTTCATCATATTTGTTAATACCACAATTACATATATAGTAGAACCCTAGTCGTATAAAAAACGGATAGTAATAAGCAAAAGTATAAGTACCCCATAATTTAACTTGTGCTCAAGTTGTTTTCCACTTTACATATATAATATATCTATAACATTCTGCAGCTGATAATAGAAATAAGAAAAATGAACCGAGATGCTTCGATTTCATTTATGTGTATATGTAGAGGACTTGTTGCTACCAACTGATCTAGCAAGCAATTTATTTCACTATATGCTCAGTTTAATATTAAGTTGAAAAGCACTCATTTACTACTAAAGAGTGTGGGAGAAATATTTCTAGAACCCTCAATGGTATAACCTTCTTCCACCAGAGCCAGATTCCCTCTGAATGTTGAAATAGACAGCAGCAACTGGCAATCCAAGGTTGTAGAGTTCAGCAAATTCTCTAGTGTTGAAATTCTGGCGCCATCCTGGTGCATACACTGTTTCCCTACCCAGTTGACGAAATAACACAAACACTAAACGATGAATCCCCATCATCGGTCGCGGACTTTCATATGTTACAACCTCGTGGCCTATGCAAATAATGCATATTTGTCGTTAGAATACTATCAGGATAAAATAATTTTATATGATTAATAAATTTATCAACTTTTATAATAATTATATTAAAAGTTACGCGTATAACTGTGATTTTTAATAGGTTGACTTTGATACTCATTGAACTCTTATGATTTATATCCATGAAATGATAATATATTTCAGTTTGATTATCAAACATAAAATAGTAGTACTATATTTCTTCATAGATTAGGTATTTTATTAATAATTAATGTTTAGACATGTATGGTCCTACAACGGTCACTACTAGAAAAATAGCTTTTTACGACGGTTATTAAGTGCTTTTAACGACGGTTGTAAACCGTCGTTGTATATAACGTCGTTGAAACACAACTGCTTTTTACGACGGTTATTATAATAACCGTCTTTGAAATTTAGAACAATTCAAAGACGGTTATTACGTAATAACCGTCTTTGAATGTAGTGTCTAGTTCAACATTCAAAGACGGTTATTATGTAATAACCGTCTTTGAATGTTACATCTGGGTTGACATTCAAAGACGGTTATTACATAATAACCGCCTTTGATTGTTACATCTCTTCGAAATTCAAAGACGGTTATTACGTAATAACCGTCTTTGAATGTAGTGTCTGGTTCAACATTCAAAGACGGTTATTACATAATAACCGCCTTTGATTGTTACATCTCCTCGAAATTCAAAGACGGTTATTACATAATAACCGTCTTTGAATGTTACATCTGGGTTGACATTCAAAGACGGTTATTACATAATAACCGCCTTTGATTGTTACATCTCCTCGACATTCAAAGACGGTTATTATGTAATAACCGTCTTTGAAAGCAGTGATTTGACATTTGAATTCAAGGTATGAAAATCATTATGTTAATTTTCAAATTCAATTGAAATTCATTACAAAGGTTGATTCAATTTGCACTCACTGAACCCTGTCTAATGTATTCTAACACTTAGATACCAGATCATCATCAAATTCATATGCTCATCACATTTTCCACAAATAAAATTTGGTTAGATATCTTAATCACTCATAACCCATCTTTTCAGCAGAACTTTTAAGCATACATGATATCAGAATAAAAAAACAAATTGCAATTGGAATATCCTTACACTCATGAAACCACTAAATAGTAAGTGTAGTTACTTTCTATAGTGTTCATCTTTAAGATAGTAAGGAGCTTGAAAAGAAGCATGATTAAAGTAACAGATACCAAATCACAACCAAACCAATGTCTATCAATTAAAGACACACACACACTATTTCTGCTGCTATGACATGAAGCCTTCAGAGCACTGCCTTCACCCTTCCCTTTGTGATGTGCAAAAATCATCAATAAAAATCTTTTCAACTTAAATTTTGAAACAACTATGATATGAGAAGTGGTACCAATCAAATTTATCTAATATCATGCTAGTAAATAGTTATGCCTTCAGTAACAAGATTATGCCTGTTTCATAAGTGACAATTTTAGCATGAAGACTATGCATATGTGAACCAGTGGGCCTTTATTTGCATCACCCTTCTATGTATTTAAGTTCACAATTCTCAGGCTTGTGTTGAAAGAATATTAAAGAAGCACATTTAGGTATACAACAAATGTCTTCTCATTTCCCCAACTGTGCCTACCAAATGATAAATGTAATATGTCAAACCAAACTACCAAAGGTAACCCAACATGAAAATGAGCAAATATGGCATCCATTTGAAGACAGACACAGACAAATAGATTCAAACACAAGTCAACCTGTTTTGAATTCACTTCTTGGTCCTCTTTAGGCTTGTCACTCATCACTTTCCACTGCAACTGCAACAAAGCCCTTTGCCTGTCTTCCTGCAATATATTCCAAAGAATAAATATAATAATAAAAATTATGACAACAAATTAATTTATCATATCAGGGTATTCCATACTTTGGATTTTTTGAAGATGCAACTCCTCTTCCAGCTTCCGACACTCATCTTCAAGTTCACACCTCAATGCTTTGATCTGAGCTTCATGATCATTCCTCATAAACATTGTTTTCTACATACAATTAAGATATGAACAGGTGAATAAATTTCTATAAAAATTTTGGCTTTGACAAACATACGTGTGTGGCACCTCTCTCAATTCATTTTCAGCTTGCAGTTGGGTACGCTTTAGCTGTTCGTTGTGTTCAGCTATGAGGCTTGCTTGCCTCTTGTCATGCTCCTGCTTCATTTGAGTAACCTATAAATTGAGCAGGAAAAATCAAGTGACCTAGTGGCTGGAAGTTTTTAAACTTAATGTTAATGAAATTTCATAAAAAAGGAAAGTGATGATGCGATAACATCCCCACAACTTAGTACATACCCATTTAAAGAAAGGTATAAAGGACTATAATAGTCAAAGACAAACTATAATGAACTTAGACCAATTTAAATTTTCACATGTAAATTTTGATACATTTAAATAACAGATTTGATTTTACTAATTATTACTATCAAGAACAAATTATCCAAAAAGCTTAAGTTCATAGGTGAAGATACATGAATGATTTTATTTTACATCTTTAACATGCCTCTCATGCAAGAGCCTTTTGGACATTAAGTGTGGATAATGCACAAGTCCACATATGATCTACCTTGGTTGAAATTTAACGTTTTATTAGAAGAATAAGAGTATAAAGGATTGAACTCTAGACCACATAGTCAGAGAATTTCATACCATGTCATTAACAAACTATCCAAAAAGCTCAAGCTGCTAGGTAACGATACATGAATGACTTTATATTGCATCTCTAACAAATACTAATCAGAAAGCAACTTTATTTAAAAAATGGTTTTTTCAATTAATTAGAACATTAAGTAATTAAAAATATAACTAAAGACAAATCAGAACACTTATAATCCCATGTAATAGAATGCAATGATAGAATATTTGTAATAGAATGCAATGATAGGTAACGATACACTTAAAAATATAACTTGGTTCTGCTTGATAAAATTGTATTATTTAGTATCTTCAAGGAACATTCAATCTTTTTTGCACGCAGATACATTTGTAACTCATGTGATTGAAAATAAAATTATAATACCATGTTCTCGTGAAGCTTTGTAAACATGGTCTGAAACTAGTAAATGGGGCAAAATTAGAAAATGCACAGACTGAAAATTCAAATATGAAGCCAACTGCATACTTGGTGAGTGCAATGGCAATTTCTATTGTCTATGATTCAAGCATGTTCATAAAATATATATTTATAGGAATGGAGGGAGAAACTATATTGATTTTGACTAAAAGTATATATCCAAAAGATTTAATGTCATAAAGCAACTTTTTTTTATTAAAATCGTTGAGAAACTAATTCAAACATTGGGAAGGAACTCAGTGACAATCATATCAATGAATACACTGATACAGTTCATATCTGGGTCCTTTGAAACCATGGTCACACAGAGTAAAATTGCATCAACAACAACTCGTTAAATAACTACACAATTGTGAGATGGAAAGCATGTTAAATATATTGAGACTGTTTAGACCATGTTAATTAGTTATATGATAGGACTGTGTTCTATTTTTAAAATACTGATACCAAATACTGATACCAAAGTCAACAAGAGTTGTTTAATACATGCAGAAATAAACAAAGAGCAAACATGTCAAGCCTGTGAGAGCTTGTACTGGCAAATAGTAGTGCATCAAGTACTACCTTCCAGACAAACCTCTATTCTTGTATAGCATTCTACGGCTGCAGATTTATTCCTAGCGTTCAACTGAAAATTCCATTAAAATAAATGAAAAATGGAGACTTTTCAAGAGCCTAAACAAGCATCTAAACAAAGTAACATCTTATAGTGTGGTAACATATATGCAACTGCATTTCATGTGTCGTACTTATAGTCAAAAGCTTGAATAATGTTTTTAAGTTTGAGAATCAAAAAGCATTTTGGGGCCAACCAAAAAAACATATGAAGATACTTTCACCAATGAAAAGTCAAAATGCCTAATCAATGTGACAACTTACAAGTGTCCTTAGAATATAAGCCATCTTATATAATAAAAGAATCTCCATAAACTAGTAGGAGGCAAATGGAACAGAAATGGTTTCTAATGTAAAATTGTGAAAAACTTGTGAATAGCTCTCTCTTTAGACATTTTTTGATTCCACCTATTTAATTTATGAAGAGAGAGATAGACACAAACTTTTAAGATGACCTTGTCATGAGAAAATATCACATGGGATAATCCATTCATGATCAGAGTAATCATTTTCTTCGTGGGATAATGGAGTTAGCTTGACCATGATCTCATCAAACTTAATGCACACACAATAAAGGCATTACGTAAGTAATACATATATATAGTCAACAAGCACAATTTGTCAATTTCAGTTCATGTATATAAATATATTGCAAGGTGAATAGAGTTCATATGTTCATGAAATCCAAATGATCAACTCGTGGTAACACCAATTGCACCTTGATAATCTCTACAAGCTGGTCCAGTGCATTTTCGCCAGGTAATAAGGGCTTTAAAAAAATTCCATTTGTGTGTCAGATGGCACTAGGCAGTAAATTGTTATTTAATATGAGACTATTTACACCATTTTAATAACAAAAGAAAAGCAATAACATAAACCTGACCCAAAAGCAGCTCAGCAAGGACACAGCCAGCTGACCAAATATCAATTGAAGTAGTATACTCAGTGGCACCAAACATAAGTTCTGGTGCCCGGTAGAAAAGTGAACATATATGTGATATATTAGCTTCACCTTTGACCTGATCACACAAAAATCCCAAGTAAACAAGAAATGTCAGTTGGAAAAACATGGAAAAATATGATCCTCGATATTGTAATAGGAGTCACAATGCAAAAGCTCATAAACACATAATTTTAATGTATATAAATCATATAGAAACCTCCAAAACACACAACAATGGATGGATTACCCAAAAGGCCCTAAACAAAGCAATATCAAAAACCAAAACTGGCTAGTCTACCAAAACACCAAAACAAAATCATATAAAAAAATTACAATGTAACAAGATAAAATGTTGAAACACACACACGCACACATATGATGATGCACACAAAAAAAGTGTTTGTACTGAGAATGAAATCAACATACCAGCACTTTTGCACTTCCAAAATCACATATCTTAACCTGGTGTGTAAGAGGGTCAACCTAGAGAATACACAAAATGACATCAGAGCAGGAAATAGTTCCTACTATTCGGAAAGAAAGTCCTAATAATAATTTCCATTCAGCAAGAGCATATAAGCAAACCAGTATATTTTGAGGCTTCAAATCTTTGTGGCAACCTCCAGGAACAGTGTGGATATAAGCCAGCCCCCTGAAAATCTATATGTGCACCACAGACCTGTATCAGGATGTGAAAAGATAAAAACAGAACCTTCTCAATCACCCGAAACTTTGAGGCATACCTGGTGCATGTAAAGTTTTACATAAATAAGTGGCATGCTCTGATTAGTATTACTATAGAACTTTGAGACTCGATACATAGACTCTGGAACATATTCCATCACCAAATTAAGAAAAAGTTCATCTGCACTTGTAGTGGAAAAGAAACGATGCTTCAGAGAGATCACATTTGGATGATCCATCAAGTGCATTAACTGTAGCTCACGATTCTTATATCTTTTGTCCAGTAAAACCTTCTTAATGGCCACTGGCTCGCCAGTTTCCAAGCATTTAGCCTAAGATGAAAGGAAAAAAAAAAGAGTGAGAAAAACTGATGTGGCATTCGTATCAGATAATTAATTTAAAACAATTATAGGCATTGAACAAAAGGGATTTTAAGGGTTCAGTGCGAGAGTCCAATTATAGTTAATCAAATCACCATTGATATAATTAAATAACACCAAACTTAGTTCATTTTTCTTATTCGTTTTCAACCACACTAATGGGAAAGGTTCAAGTATGAAAAGAAAATGAATTCATCAAAGCATAAAACATTAAGCCATATGATGTGATATCAGTGTGTGCAGTACGTGCAAGTTATTCCATTCTATGATTCTATACAAACCAAAGTTGTCCTAATCTTGGAATCTCAAAGACTAAAGAGAAGTAGAGTTATTATTCGACGAGGACATGAGAAATGGGAGAATACAGTGACCAAATCAAAAAAGAATAACAAGATAAAAATTACTAAAACTTTAACCAAAAAGAATAGAATAATTAAAGATTTAAAGGAGTGAGGGCGATAAGGCTAGCCAGTGTAGATATGCACACCAATAGCAACAAGAAAGATGGTAATGAGACCAAAGAAGATGATTGTGTGGACCAAGATAGACACTGCCCTGGTTTGCATGTTCCCAAACTCCACCACTTTGCTCTTCCCTGGCAATTGAAACAGAAGACCAGGGCTTAGCAACACAAACAACACCACTGCTATCACCATTGGACCCCAATCCACCATTATATATATATATATATATATATGTGTGTGTGTGTGTGTGTGTGTGTGTGTGTGTGTGTGTGTGTGTGTGTGTGTGTGTGTGTGTGTGTGTGTTATGAGGGATTACTTGCTTCTTGCTCCTTAATTTACAACACAGACAAAGGTATATTAGACAATAGAAAGCTAGCTAGCTAGCTATACAACGTTATACACATGATCTAGTAGTGTTCAATCAATATTGCTAGTAATATAGGGAAATTGAAGATGATCGATCTTAGAATAAAAAAAATCCAAGCGAATGGAAATTGAATAGGCATAACTCAAGCAAGAAATAAATTAGAAAGAGCTACCTAGCTAGCTAGCATCAACTAAATAAAGAAATAGCTTAATTTCGTTTAGGTGCATGCCATAGTCAGTGCTGTGGTGGGGTGCATTATTGAGTGATGTTTAAGCAAGCAACCATATACGTGCCAGCATATCCTAAATCTAGTGTTTTGGTGTGGCTTTTCATTAATGGAACTTGCTAGCAAGATAAGATCGAATCAATTGATTTTTTTTGTCTCTGTAGTTGAAAAGCGACTAATGAATAACATATTTGTGTTGAGTAGGTGGACACGTTACCCTGTAGCCTCAGCAACGAGATTAATTAAATTATTTTCTTGTTTGTATAAGAGAAATTAAGAGTTTTGAGATTTGATGGACATCTTTTAAGAAATAAATAGAAATTGATATAAAAAAATTTATTATTTAAAAAGGATGTAATGAAAACAATATGTAAATACAACAATCTATGTGAATTTATCGTATATTTAATCAAAGATATTACACAAATAGATGGGGACTAAGTTTATTCTTTGAATAATTTATTTTATTGGGAAAATAAGCTATGTATTATCAATTATAAAATGGTTTTATACAATCAATTCATCATAAATTTATTGAGTTTTATAATAATCACTTTAAAATTATTATTAATGACAATTTTTTATTGATTAATATCATTTATGACTATTAAACTCTATTTTATTTAATAACTAGTTATATGTGTAATTTTAATAGTTCAATCATTAAATATTTTAATATTATATCAACTACGAATGCACACCAAATTTATAATAAATTAGACACTTATAATTAGATCATCTTGTTAAAGTAGTTACTATTACAAAGTTGAATAACGTATATTGATACTATTACAAAGTTGGAAGACAATTCCAAATGACCCAGTCCCCACAATGCATTCTGCCATGTAACTTTTAGTCTAAAAGAATCATCAACATAAACATAAAATTTTCAAAGATTTAGCATGGATCAGAGGTGAAATAATCTAAATCCCATAGCATTTAAAAATCAAAGTTACATTTTTAACAAACTCGGTATCTAAAAAAAATAATCTTAATAGCTCTTTTCTGGAAAAATGGGTTTAACAAAAAAAGGTACCTGTTTGGGCTTCCCATTTTTTCCTCCAACTGTAGTGGATATGATGTGACCATTCAGCGGGAAACACAACCTATTATGCTACTTAAACAACTTAAAACAACATAACACTAACAGCCAGCAGTGAAGTAGAGCAACATTGAATATTGAAAAATTAACCAGAAACTAAAGTAAAAGGGCAATATGGAAATCAAGTTGAATCTAGAAAATAACAAACAAAAGATCATAACAAAAATCAAGACCAAATCATGAAAAATCTTTATCATTACACACCCAGTTCAGAACTTCTCTCCAGGCCACAAATAAATAACTAAATTCAATCTTTTATAAAATAAAAAAACGGACAACAAACCCAGTTTTGGACAATGACTGTTTTGGACAACAAACCCAGTGCATTTCCATTTCCCACACATGTACAGCCTGTGAAGACACAGAAATATAGATGTACAGCAAGAAATAATGTCCACGGGTAGTGACAACATATAAGACACAAATCATCTATTTAGATAATCTTCCATTCAAGCAAAATCGTCTATTTAGATACAATCATATCATATATCATATATCATACAATTAACAATTTGAATCACATCTACTCTCACCCATTAATCATCTAAAAGCAAGTTAAGTATTATTGGCTCAATTAAGCTTCATGCTAAGTGGGTTTTTCTGTGAATTGACTTACCAGTCACGTTAGAACTGAGCTGATGATGAATTCACAATCTTCTAAAGCCTGATTGATCTGAAAAATAATATCATAACTTTTAAATTTTATGAAAGTGCAAAGTTAATTGGGCGAGTGTCAAAGTTTGATCTCATTAAGAAATGGATTTCTAGAAGACACGCCACATCACATGATAAATATAATATGTTAGAAATATAATATGAAAAAAATACATGATGTACTATATTTAGGTTTTTTTTCTTTTTTATTTATGATTTTCTAATTTATAGATAAATTTAGTATATGAAGTTGCAATCCAGCTGAGTGTAAAAGTACAGAGATTTCGCCTAAAGATATTTTTAATACACATAAATTATAAAATCCAATTAATTTGTTACAAATTGGGCTTGAGAACTAATCTATATAAAGTGTGCTTGTAAAACCGTTTAATCCTCCATTACACACGTTTCAAGATACCAACACAAAAGCAACACACTTGTTGCTTTTTTTAAAAATATTGGTTATGTTTGGAAAAACAATAACCCAAACACACATTATGTGATCCACCTTACCTCAAGCACTAGATTAATCTAAGTTGCAAGGGTTATCACACCTCAACTAGGAACACAATTACTATACTTAATTCTTCCAATTTGATATTCAACATTCTCTGTTATTAAATGTTCGTGCATTTTATCTTTATTCAATTCAGCTGGAATTGATTTTTCCTTCACTTAACTTAAACTATTTTGTATAATATTTAAAACCACAAGGTTCTTAATTTGCTTTCTAATACCTTCACTCAATACAGGCCCTTAAATTCTATGCAAATCAAAGACAATAATTTGATCAACTGGTGGAGATTTCTGTTGTTACTTTGGTCATAGATGGTGGCTGTGAAAATGGATTTTCCCTTTGTTCTTGCTTCAAAATACCATAAATAAAATAACAATCTGACAACTTAATTGTGTTCTGCAAGTCTGTCACCCAACCTATATATCACTATAACTTTCGCTCCATAACACATACTGCCTAATCCAAAATTAATATGAAAATAACTTCTTAACAACATCCTAACACGGAATTATTACTGCCAAATTCAGAACTTCATCAGAGACCCAGTGCCCAAGACTCCCACTTAGTGGGATTTGGGAGGGTAGATGTACGCAACCTTATCCTCATAAGCGAAGAGGCTGTTTCTAAGATTTGAATCTGTGGGCCATGAGCTCCAGGTCACAAGGTAGCAGCTTTAGCGTTGTGCTAAAGTTCACCCTCATGACAAATAATGGAGAAAATAATAGGAAATTTTAGAATTTTACTTAAGTGATCGAGAAAGAAAACATTAATGATTTTTCCATCTCCTTGGCATGAGCAATGTTGTTGCACTGCTTTCCTTTATCAAATTATTTGCTTTTGTGATAGAAAATGATAGTTAGGCTTCCCATGAGGGGCACATATGAACTTTGAAATAAGATTATCAATCCAAAGCCTAGAAGAAAGCTTGCAAAACCTTCAGACAAAGAATCAAGCTTTTCTTAATGCAATTAGGATGAAATGATCTCTCTCTCTCCTAGCTAGCTAGCTAGCAGAAATATTGGTGTGTAATCTCGTCCGAACAAAATTATTATGATTAAATAATATATGGGATATGGGCAGGAATAGGATTATAGCAACAAAATGTGACTTGTAGCTTAACAGGGAATGGTGCTAACTCTTATAATTGTAACATACGTAAATGTTATGTATATAATAATTTGATCAGCAATATCATATTTGTGAGCTATACAATATAATCCAGATGTACAGAAATTTACAGTCCCTTAATATTTTAAGACTACTCATATAATTCATTTTGCAAGGAGATAATATCAATAAGCTATGAAAATACTGAGAAAGTTCTGAAATTTTAAATTTATGCATCAGAAGCACAAGGTTTGAACAATTTTCCTAGATTATGGTTCTTCAGTTGCAGTGAGAAATCCTTTTGGTCATTTTCTTTTGGTCCACAATCTTCTACAATATACTTATATTTATATCTATTTTAGGCCCTTTCTTGCATGTTTGCTGGTGACTTCAGGATGGTTTTTATTGTGTTTAATTATATTTTAATTGTTATCTACTTTTAAAATTGTAGTCTCTGTAAACTATTTTTTCCCCATTAATCAGGTGATGCTGCAAAAGCACAATGCAGAAGCACATATGATTCAATATAGAAATGGATTGCATTGCACTGCTAGGATATTGAAGACTGAAGGAGTATGGCTAATTGACCTTTAACTTCCAAAGGATAAAAATGGGTTATTCCCAATTCCACATAGGAATATGACATATTGATAACTGCTAATTCATATCAATGCTGGTTGATATGCTTTCTTGTGTATAAAAGCTGGAAGCCAGGTCAGGGGTAGTTTATCATTATGTAGGCATGTAGTGGGCTCATTACTTGAATTCATCTGGTAATTTAGATTGAATATTTTATTAATTATCAGACCATCACATCATTTAATAAGTAATAAAGTTATTTGGCCATTTGATATTTGTGTTCTATTTCTGGAGTTTGATTGTAGGGGCTCACTAAATTTTGTTTTGAAAGCTATCTTCCTATTTGTTTTGAAACCTATTGATTATGAAATGTTTTGTTAATTATTTGTAAAAACTGGCTATGCTTAACTTCACTTATTCAGTAAAGTCAGAAGGCACATATGTCCAAATGTCATATTTTCCTTTTTTTCAATGTATACCTTTTTTTCAAAATCAATTTTAATGAGATCTTATTTTTCAACCATATTTATTTATTTATAAGAGTCAAATGTAATATTATTTAAGTTTAACTCCACTTAAATCAACGTAGCATTAGTAACTAAATATTATATCTGATATAGTATAATTTAGATAAACCTACAATTTTTTTAATGTAATACACAATTATTAATGTATAGTGAGATATTTCTGTAATTTGGAAATCAATGAGTGATTTCAGAAGTTCTATCTTTCAGCAGTGTAGCCGTTAGGATCTGAGAGAGACCAAGACCAACTACTACAAGGGGCCGGCCAATCGTTTTCTCCATCCAAGCTTTTAAAATTCAACGTGCTTCAGTTGACTACTGCTTCATATTATCATTATCCATTTTCATTATTACTATGCAACTACTATTTTATTTTGAAGACTGCATTGTCATTATCCTCGGGCAACAATTAATGACTAATGAAATTTCATTAGGAAAAAGCTTCACAGTTCTGTTTTTTAACCCGTCTAATCCGTGATCAAGCCTTGTTTAACACCTCTAGCTACTGGGTAGAACTTCTCTACAGTATTGGATTTTTCTGGTAAGAGAAATTAAGAAAAATACAATGACACTACTAGAGGAGCAAAGGACTTCCAAATGTAATTTTACAATAACTCTTTCAGATCAAAGGACTTTATAGAGGAGCAACACCATCTTTTGTTGGGATGGCAGTTGAAGGATCACTCTTTTTTGGCATTTATTCCCAGACAAAAGTGTACCTTCAGGTGTGCTTCAAAATGGCTTAAATGAGGTTTATCTTGATTTGACATTGCACCAATCAGCACAACTTGTTATGAAATAGAGTTCTATAAGCTTTTAGTGGTTTTGTGAGTGTATCATGTGTGATGTGTCTTGTATCTCTTAGCTTCTACTTTGTTTCCCTACACTTATCTAGGGGGGAGTTCAAAGTGGGGAACCACGGCCTCAAGTGATAATACCATCTGCAGCATTTAGTGGTGCCATCATCAGTTTTGTGTTAGGTCCAACAGATCTGATAAAGGTAAAGTGAACTTGCAGTGTGTCATTGGAACTTTTATTGTCCCTAACAACAATACCAATTTAAATTTCAACTTCTCCAGTGTAGGATGCAGATACAAGGCACTGACTCTTTGGTTCCTAAATCCAGTAGATACAGTAGTCCCCTTGATTGTGCCCTTAAAACTGTAAAAGCTGAAGGGGTGAGGAAATTCTGCAACATTCTGCAAAATTTGATTCTAGCCATCCTCTAATTTAATTTGTTTTTATTACTTAGAGTCCACAAAATTTGGTGCCTCTCACTGCATGTGGTGTGCTGGCTAGCTAGCTAAGGCTTAGTATTTGGCCCGGTCTGTCCTCTGTTTTATTTGTATATTTTATAGTATTCGACTAATAGTGCTCCTTAGTCCTTACAACTAGATTAGTTGTCCATGCCTATGGCATAATTGGAAAGTAAATATCACTGTTTGATATTTAGAATATAGATATCTTAATACAATTGAGGGTGCTAACAATAATTACTCATTTCTAATTTTTTATTTTTCATTAGTTATTAGCATGTTTCTTCATTTCTAGTTTTTTGATATTCTTTTCTAATCTATCTGCTAAAGATTACTTGCAATACAGTCCAGGAAGGCAAACTGAAGATGTAAATGTTTAGGTCTAGAAGTTGCAAGCAAATAACTTAGTTTTGCCAAAAAGAAAAGCCATAGAAAAAGATCATCAGTTCAACTTGTAACAGCAGGGCTTCCTTACACTATTATCCTCACAAACTATACCAGAGGGGAAAGGAAAAATGTTTCAGACACATTCAAAATCATAACCTACTGAAAGATTATTTGATCTGTTTAACATAACGTTTAGCAGGAAAGACTTGGGCTTTCAAGTTCTGATGAGAATAACTATTAGAAAATATAATTTGAAGTATCCAAATGTTCTTACCTTGCGCAAACAATTCCCCATCTAATAGTTTCAGAGCCACGAAATTGTAAAACTTGAATAAACTGAACCCTGCAAGCAGAATTTCAGCACAACAAATGTGTCAAAATCCATAAAATTCAAAGAGAAAGTCAGAGAAAATAAACAAGGGAATTTGGCAATCACAGAAGTTGGAGCGATGAAGTCGAAGAGGTGAAGGAGCTTCAATGGAAGAAGGGGTAGGAGCTTCAATGGAAGAACAAGTGAAGGAGCTTCAATGGAAGAAGGGGTAGGGCTTCAATGTCAAAGAGAGGGAGGGTTCAAACGAAGGAGCAAGCAGAAAGGGAGGGTTCAAACGAAGGAGCAAGGAGCAAGCAGTCTAGGGTTCAAAGCAATCTTGAAAGCTAGCTAGCAGAAATGTACACAGCAGCCACGATGAGGCTTCAGTTTCCCCTTTTTTGTTTTAAGGATTACGACGGTTTTTTCCTAAAAACCGACATAAATTTAAAAAAACATAACATTCTAAGGCGGTTTTCAATAACCGCCTTAGAAAGTGCGTCGTAAAATGAAATTTGTTACACAATAATTACAAAAATGCCACCGCACCACTTTCTAAAGCGGTTCTTCAAATAACCGTCGTAAACCGCGTGTCTTAAAAAACCATTTTTCTAGTAGTGGGCTGTCCTAACAGACTTAAATAATCTGCGATGGATAAAAAAGTCTTCAACGTTTTAGAAAGGAGCCAAATCACCTAATCTTGTTTGTGTCTCTTTCCCTCTCTTCCAAATTAAAAAATAATGCTTCAAAAATATAATAACAATCAGAAGAGAGAGAGTTGATTTTAATCAAGTACGTGTCATCTTCTAATTGAAGAGATAAGAAATTAAGAAAATTAAATAGGAAATGGGATTCAGTGGAAATATCTTAGTATTACTGCAAAGGGCAGAAGGCCAGAAACATTCGTACTTACTGGTAAGCTCTGGTTTTAAAAAGCAGATAGGTGATGGAAAGATGTGTGGGTTTACTAGAGTTGATAGATCTAAAAATTCCTTAAAAGAAAATAAGAGGATTTTTTTCTTATTTCAGAAGGATGTTAAGATTGCTTACCTTGGTAATTTGGTTGATGAGTGTGTGGTGGAAGTGAATGTTTAAATGGAAGAGGGTTCTTTTTCACTTAGAAAGAACACATGTTTGTCAAGGTGATGAATTTATTGAATTATATATGATGCTGAGTTTTGGTCAATAAGATGTTTGGAATTGGAGTTTGAACCATTCTAATTCTAATTCTACTAACTCACCTTATTTAAATTTGCTTCAACAAGTTATGATGTTTTTCTATGATGTTCTGTAATTCTGTAGATCTTATGAAGGTTTTAGTGTTATCTTGCCAACAAAAGGTAGTCTATTCAATAGGAATATTCTCCTTTAGTTGCTTTGTGTCTTTTTTCTTGAACTGAGTCAATCTTCTCATCTTTTTGCACATGATCGTGCACTTTAAGTAACATATTCTTACTTGAGTTCTGATGGAAAACATAAATTATTAAAAAAGACTTGAATGTTTTTAAGGTTCGAGGTTTGGCTAATTTGGATTTCCCAACTACTGCATATTTTGATTCTTATCATGCTAAAACATGTTCTTAATTCTTGCAAATATGGCTTAATGTAGTCTTAAATGACCTCTGTCATCACTTACATACTGATAATGTAATATGCATCTAACTATGCCACATTTCATATTATTTTAGGATAATGTAACGTATAAATGCATGCCATGTTATCACAAAGTAATGAGTGCATGAACCATTTTAAAAAATTTAAAATTTACGAAGATTAAAACCAATAAAAACTTTTCTGAAAACATCAAAATCAAAATTAATTTTCAATATTATTGAGTGTCTGCTAGAGTAGTCAAGGCATAATTTTCTTTTGTTTGCTTGAACTAAGTATCTAACTATCTATCAGGTTCCTCGTACTATATATACATTTTTTTATAAAATGTATGGTTTAGTTTAGCATTAAGATTTTTTTTTGTTTTTAATGAAACAACTTAAACCAACCTCATAAACTCAGATTTTAATATATATACTGGAGATTTAATTCTTAATTAACTAAATCATTTGGCTTTCTCTAATTAATATAATTAAATAAAAATAATAATGCTAACAAGTATTGATATAAATTTAAAATAAAAGCATTCAATAAAAAACAATATTTATTATATTAAAACTATAAAAATTATGTATAAAAAACTATAAAAATTATTTTTAAAAAATTTGGACCACATATATATTCTGATAAACTCGAACATCAAGTCATATGTATAGGAAAGGAAATGTACTACTCCAAACGACAAAAGAGAAACTTTTAAGATATATAGAAGTTGATGGAACCTTGTAAGATATCCATAATTTAATTCCCATCCACTATATATACTCTCAGTAAAATAATTATTAATGACGTTGTCTTCTTATTATCACATATAACCAGTAACTGATTCCAAGATTTTCGAGTTTAGGAACTCAGTGTTTAATAAAATTTCTAAGATCTTCATCAGTTAAGATAATTAATAGTAATGTTTTTGAAAAACTGAGTTCCTATCAATTTAACTAAAGAAATCATAAATCACTTAGCATGTGTCCATTTGTTAAAGAAACAGGAAGCGAACATTCTGCTTTGACAGAATACAAGCGAGGGTGAATTTCAATGAGTAATCAATCAATCAATCATGTTTATTTTATTTTATTTTTTGTGCTTATTAGTTTTTGGTGACTAAAAGCATTTTCCTTAGTTCAATTATACTTTAATTTAAAATATTTTCCTTTATTTGATATGATTATTTACTTGTTCAGACATAGCCTAATTAATAAACTTTATGCATAAAATAGAATACGTGAACTAATTTTGTTATTAATATACACATAAATAAAACTCATTAATTTTATACAAGTTAGAAATAATGGTTTGAATAAGTTTAAGCACAGAGAATTATAGGTTTTAAAAATGGAAGAACATCATACGTACCGAAACTTGGCCCCGTTGTTGCTGGGATATCAGTCACCAACCTAGAAAAACTCATAAATGCATTAATTGAGGGAAGATGAGTATAATATTGCAACATTAAGCTAGAAAAACTCATAAATGCATAGTTCAGTTCATGTATATGTATGCATTCATATGGCCTGTTCGAACAACAATTTTTGGCTCACCAATGGAGGTATTCTCTCAAATTTGGATCACTTGGGCTAGGTGCATCGGGATCAACCGCGATCTGTTGATAAAAGAAATGAAATCATGTTGGATTAAGTTAGAAACTACTACTATATACTGTAACATCTATTGATCTACGATTGCAATTAGTGTATTAGTATTAGCTAGCTAGTATTGCAATTAGAGTATTAGTCTTGCATTAACTGCTTATATCCATATTTCTTGAAATTTTAGTAAGGTTTAAGTATGAGTTTAAGTCTTATAATTAAAATGAGTGGGTTTTTTTAAGTTTACTTTCTGTATAAAAAAATATGAAATACGAAATAATTGTTTTAATCTCTATAAAATGAGTAAACTTTGGTTTTAACTCTTCTAAAATCATTGTTTTTCATTCTCTATGAAATTGCTATTTTTATCCCTAACTTACTTTAAGGTAGATAGATACT
This sequence comes from Glycine max, assembly GCF_000004515.6. Lineage (NCBI taxonomy): Eukaryota > Viridiplantae > Streptophyta > Magnoliopsida > Fabales > Fabaceae > Glycine > Glycine max. Next base: position 6,070,847 of record NC_016089.4, on the reverse strand, counting down.
ACGGAGTATTTGTTTTGGAGATCTATAAAATATTATAGAGGTGTACGTCCTCACATGTGCATATCTACTTGAGATGGTACTTGACCACCTTCCCTTAAACACAAACATTTAAATGATGTCACCTCATATAACAGTATGGTATAAAAAACAATAACGTCATATTCTTAAAAAATAAAAATAAAAGTTTTTTTTTACAAAAATCAAATCCAACTCATTTTAATTATTTTTAACACTTTTACTAATAATAATTATATATATTGCAATCATTACAACAATTTAAAATCACTAAAAATATGAACAACAGAAAGAGTAATTGGAAATAATTAATGAGTTACCAAAGTGTAGAAGTTCCTGAGGTCATCACCACCGATGTTTATCCTTGGTTGGTTGACAACTTGTGAGGGTTTGAATTCACATCCGTTGCTGACATCTCTGTTATTGTAGGAGACCCTCATAGGAATAGAACATTCGAAAGGGTCCAAAACATCCCCAATCACTCTCCCAACAACGAGAGGGTCCCTACTTCCACTAGGCATGATCGATCAAGAAGGGATAGTGTGCACACTAGTTTACTCAAAATTTGGCTTTCTTTCTTATCTACTCGATCGATCGTTTGCTTTGTTATGAGTTATGAGCCCCAATATGAAGTCTTCTCTACTCTATTTATACTCGAGTCAATAGCCTCGAATTCCATTGTGTGTTGAAGCCACACATGCTATCGCTTTCAAAATAATTAAGATATCTTGGCCCTATAAGTGAGAAAGAAAAAAAAAGGTGAGTTTCTTCGGGACCCGCATAATATTTTAGTTTATCCCGCATCATCTTTCACTATCGATCTATTTTTTTATTTGTCATTCAAAATTTCAAATGTTTATTGTTATTGCAAGTTCGTCCCTATATATCCTTCATGATCAAATTTGTTGGCGAGAATTAAACCCAACTAACCAAAAGATAGTTGTTGATTGGTCGATTTAATGTGAACGAACCACGTCACTTATGTGTGAAGCCCTCATTATGTTAATGGGAAAAAAGTGTGTTTGATTTCCTTGATTCAAACATCAATCAAGGGTGAAGAGTTTTGAAGGCAGACTAAACCCAACGACTCAAAGATGTGTCCAGTCAAAGATAAGTTGTGCGTCGTTGCCAGAGAACTATGTAAACTCATTAAGTTAACTAGTTTATTTATTTATTTGGAATTTGCGTAGTCCGATCCTGTTTCAATAAAAATGGTGTTCTTACAGGTTTAACTAAAGATGTTTATTCTAAATGGAGGGAATTACTCTTAATTGCTATCTGAGGATTTGGGAAGTTAGGTATAACGACATCAATGTTAAAATATGAAATGAAAAAATATGTGGTTATTATGTTGAACAAAGCTCAGAGTGAAAAACACTTTAGTCTAATAGATATGTGTGGTGTGTACTGTGTCGTAAAGTCTATCTTGAAAAATTTACAATTAAAATGGATGATATATGAATGCTGAAGTTTGTGACATAAACTCTGAATTAAGAGCATTTTGGCTGCATTTAGAAGATTTTATTTGAAGTTAATTTTGGCTTATGACCTAATAAAACTATTTTAATAAGCTCTCAAAGGAAACACTTATAATTAAAAACAACTTACGATTATATGAAAACAAATTTATTTTATTTTATTTTTTATTATAAAATAATATTCTAGGTACAAAAATTCTTACATGATATATCAAAACAGATTAATCCAGTTGGTAAAGATCAAACTTATATTCGTATATTCAAATCTTACTACTGACTTGAAAATCTTATTGTTGATGAATAGTTCATTAGTACACTCAGTCAACCTTAATACATGCTTTGACCCTGATAGACGCTCGAAATCTAAACTTAACTTACCTACACTTTTTTACACCAAAATGTTCATACATGATAAAAACTTATTTTATAAGTGTTTGATTAAGTTATTTACCAAAAATCACCTTTAGTTGGATTCAGAGATCGATGTGTGTATTCTATTTATAATGAAGTGTATAAGGAAAAGTGGGTATTTAATGTTATATATAACTAATAGTTTTCAATCTGAGGATTTGAGAAGCGAGGACTAATGATGTCAATGTTGAATATTGAAGGTTATGACATAAAATATATGACAATGTATAGGGTTTAACTTTGTGACATGCTGTCAAAAAAATTTGTGACATAATGCGAGTGATAAGCATAATGACTACACATGATGTACAAAAAGAACTAGTGAAGGTGAAATCATAGAAAATGTAGATCTTCTAGTGAACTAATTTCAAACCACTGTTTTTGTCGGTTCACGTAGTTAATCATTAATGGATTGGCCGACAAAATTCCAGGAAGAAAATATTACCAATGTCCGATTGCAATTGGTATAGAAAAGCTACATATATTAACTTTGTTTTAATTTGTTAATTTATACTTTTATTTTTGTTGTTATTATGTTTGTTAACTGTGTTTTGTTTTATGTTTAAATAATTATGATTATTTTAATTGTGCTTATCCCCGCCTGTTGAACACGATTTTAATAGGTATATATACATTGCATTGTTGTATTTTCTATTAGTTAAGTTAGGTGAATGTAATTTGTTTGCATGCGCATGAACGGATGAAATATGATTTTGATGAGATTCAGTTTAGTTATGGAAATTTATTAGAAGGTTGCTGCTTAATTTAAACTCACATATATCATGATAGTCTTATAGTTCTGGATACCTTGCAAACACTATTTATTAGAATAATAATTAAAGGACATAAAAAGCCCAAACCTTTTCTGTGATTCAAAAACTGAAAAATTCGCACCGAATCATCTACTTTGCATCTCATTCTCTCAAGTATGCATGTCTCGCCAAACACCATGGTTCCATTTTACCAACATGATAATTCATTTTGAGAACTAAGGAAGAGGTTGGTAACAAATTATAAAGGAGAACCATGCACGCAGGTATCAACAAAAATTAATAAAGAAAATGCAAAACTTTTGGATATTTATGCTAGTCACATTAGTTAGATTATGATCATAGTAAACTGAAAAGCTACTGATGAGGCAATAATTATGAACCATATTTATTTATAAGTTAAAAATGTAAAAATTTAAATTTCTGAAATGGCATCTTTACGATCTGAATCAAGATTAATATATTGTAAATATTTCTCTCTTTATCATTCCCACATTTTCATCATTTTGTCAATAAATAAATCTGTTAAACAATTAATAGAATAAAAATATACTGTTAACTGTAAAATAGAACTATTTTTTTCTTTGTTTCCTCACTATTTCATATCACAAACTATACAGGAGACGGATTATTTAAATTCCAATTATCTAAAACCTGTAAGTCTTTCTATGGAATTTTTTTAAAAAAGAGTTGCTACAATATATCCTCATGAAGGGTTTTGATATGTTTTATACTTTTTTTATTAGGTGTTGAATATATATTGGCCTTGTAGATGACCAATTTATGTTAAGAAATTTAGTTAATTACCTTTTCTGAAGTTTTCTCTTTCAATCATTTTTTGTTATCCAAAAGACTTGAATCACAGTAAATCTTTGTTAAAAAAATTTGACTGATCACTTTTAGTAAAATCTTCATCCTTAATTATATTTTTTTTCATCCATAAGACTAAAAGAATAATTAATTAATCTTTATCTAGAAACTTGATTGATTATCTTTAATAAGATTTTTTCTTTTAATTATATTTTTTTCATTGAGAAGGTTCAAACTTAAATTCTTACTTAAAAAGTTTGATTTTTTTAGTTTTACTCTTCGTACCCTCTATTTTTTAAAACCCTACATACACCTAAAATAACCTTCATATTCACACCCTTCCTCTTTTTTAAAAATCTTTACCCACTCTTCACCTCGCTCTCTTGGCACCCTATTAGCCCTTTCACCTGATTTTCTTCAAACATTTTCACACCCTTTTGTTTTGTCTTCTCATTTTTTCTCTTTCATTACCCTTCCTTGTCTTCCATTGCCTTCTCCATGTGAGTTCTTGCACCTTATAGCTTCTTTTTCGAAAATATTCCGTTGTTTATTTTTTCCACATGTTACTGATTAATGGAAACTAGATTCCATTATGTATGACTACACAACAAAAACATAGTTTCCATATATGAAACCGAAACTAGTTTTTGTCAAATTGACCACACATGAAAAAAATAATAGAGAGCAATGAAACACTACCAGAGAAAAAAGATGAGAACTCACATGGAGAAGCAACAAAAGACCAATGGAGGTGAGAAGTAATATTGTGTGAGGAAGAAGAAGATAAAGGGGTGGGGGAGGGAAAGGGAGGGGTGTGAGGAGGAGGGTAGTTTAAGTATTATATAAAACCTAAAAAATATTGAAAAGAGTAATAACTAAGAAGTGTTGAAACTACAAATAGCAACCCCCTAAGTTTTCAGTTTCCCTATTAAATAATAAAATGTTTCATTCATCCTTTTATAATTATCGTCATACATTATTTTACAAAGAACATGAAAAATTAATAAATGAATAAAGAGAATAGAAATTTTATAAAATTAACTTTATAATCGTTAATTCATTCAGTAAAAAAATCATTAATTCATTTTTAATTTTTGTAACGTGTGTCATTAATTATATAAGGAAAATAAATAAAAATAATAATTAATTTTATATTAAAAAATTAAAATGATAATTTTTTTTCTTATACGACAATTATCAAAAACAGATAGAGAGAGAGAGCAAATAACATGACTTCAATGAATAAAACCTATAATGATAAAAAATCTAAGGATCTTAGTGTCTTAAGAACATTAATTAAGAAATTAATAAAAAAAAATATTTAGTGTAAAAATCATAAAAAAAAATATAAAAAATCATGAAGAACACAATTTTTTATCTTTCAATAAAAATATTTTTATTTAAATTCTTTAGCCACTGTTTTAGCGTTTGCCAAAAACTAATTGTACCAAAATCTTTATATTTATAAAGGTGCTATAAATTTCTGAAATTTACATAAATGTTCCCCACCAATTGTGTCGTGACATGTGTCACGAATTAGAAAAATTAAATAAATTTCACTGCCCCAATAACTTTCAATTAATAGATTCCGAGCCATATCAATGTATTTAAGAATCACCTTTATATATTCCTGATATCTGTCATTCCCATGTTGCATGCATTCGTAATTCATTCCCTATAAACATTTCCTTCCCTTTGGTCCTTTTTATAGCTTTTCCCTCTCAAGAATCATTCATTGATTGACTTTCGAAGTTCGAACTCTTCAAAAGTTCAGCTTTTCAATAGCCCTTTCCCCACCCAGAAGAGAAATTAAATTCGTGAGCTAGAACAGATGAATATTTGATTCTAACGTTTCTATTCTAGAAACATCAACAATTTTAATTTGTTTGTAGGAATTATATATTCTCCTCTATATGGTGAACGAATATCTATCTGCACTTTTTCATCACTTTGAATTCGTTTCATGCGTGGCTTAAACTATCGAAAGATCTATGTTATGTTTTTCGGCCAATATCTTGAATCAAAAGCACCCTTTTTTTTTTATTTGGTGAGCTCGGTTTGATGGTTCAAATTAAACCCGAAGGAAGCTTGTAAAAGCAATCTTGGTTAAGAAGTTTTTACACGTGTATATATTATTGTGTTTTTAAGGGTATTCCAAAAAATAAAGTCTCACATTGTCTATAATAATTTTCCCTCACTAGTTTATATATCATCTTGTGACATAGGCTTTCAAAGTAACTAGAAAAAGTTTAAAGTCTCATACGCATGAATTGAGACTTTGTGAGCCTTTCGTAGTACAAATATGTTGATTTGCCTCCCACATGTGCGTGTGATAATGGACTTTGTAAATCTTTTACTGTGATTTAATAAAATTATTTTGAATTTAAAAATCAAATTAAAATATTGGTGTTGTTTTTAATGGGGCTAATTATGTGATTTCCAATTTTACTTCAACTATTAGACGGTTTACCGTTAAATCATTTTAATTAGCACTTTGATCTTATTTTATTACCTATATTTTCCTCAAAGTAATTTCTTTATAAGTTTAATATCTATACTGACATTTAATATCATCATTCAATTATAAATTATTGTTTGAAATACTTTAACATGATTATTTTAAAAGTTAACAATCTTCTCATATATATATAATATGTTGTGATTAGATGATTGTGTAAAATTTTTTTAGGTGTATAACCTTTCTTTTCTTTGCTTATTATATAAAGAGTTTCTTTTTGTCTTAGACTCACACACACAATTCTCCTCTCTTTTCTTTTCTCTTATTTTCTCTATGTTTTTGGATTCAAAATATAATTTAATTCTGTTACATCAATATATCTAAAAAGTTTGTCATATCTTAGGGAATTTGTGTGAGATATTATGGATAAATCCTTTAAGATAATGTTCATACACACCTCAAGGAATCAATTATTGCTGATTCTCAATCTTATTCACAATACTTATCAGGATTATAATAAAACAAGTATATTAAGTTAGGAGTCTAATACTATATATTTCATAATAAAACACCTCAAAACATGAAACTATACATTTCATACAAGGGAGGAGTCTATTACTCACATATCTTAGGAGAGAAAATAAGGGGGAAATAATTTACTTTTATGACATTAAATGAAATAGATTAAATAATATATTTTAATATAAAAGAGGAAAATATGATTGATTATTGTTGTTGTGAAAAATAATTTGATTAGTAACATGATTTATAACATTTTTTATATAAATGTTTTTATTACAAATTGATGAAGGTTCTTAATGACATGTGAAATGATTATTGATATTTGTAGTATTCAATCTTTTTAAAAAGAAATTTAATTTATCTTACGAATAAATATATATTGTAGTATATGTTATTAAATTATTTTAGAAAACATATAATTATATTATTTTTCTATAAAATTTGATATTTATATATTTATTGAATGGTCTTTTATTTTTAGTGGATATGGCACTAAATCATTAAACAATTACCCTCAAGTTACACATAAGACAACCTAAAGAGGCTGCAAGTAAGACAGGTTAAGGAATTTCTGCAATTAAGGTTGCTTTTGCAACATAGTACTTAATATTTATCTTAAAAAAATACAATTTTTTTACATGACAAAAAATGGCGAAAAATTGTGACAAGAAAAGATGATTCATAACCTCCACTAAAAAAATAATAGTGGGCAACAAATTCCAGCACCACTCACCTATTACATCCATATTAGCATACCAGTCCAAAATGCATTGGCAATTTGTCACACTATATATCCTTTGTTAGGACAAACATTAACAGCAATTGTGAAAGAGCCTTTTCAGTACTAGAGAATTTTGCTGCATAACTTTTTTTCTCAATTGGTTGCCAAGAAAGAGATTCTTGGACCAACAGTTGCGTTGCTGCAATCTTTTATCACTTTTTTATTGGTCGCGAAAAACGAGCCTACTTTTTCTTTTAATTTATTTGAGAAACTCTACCTATATTTTTAACCTAAACAAACCAATTACTTCAAGTAAAATCATTCAATGGAATTATAAATCGTTTATTAATAAAGATTATGAGCTGATTTGTTTAAACTTAAAAAGGTAATTTTAAAATAAGTATTTTTAAAAAAATAATAATAAACATATAGGATTTGTTTCTCAAAATATATAAGTAAAAAAAATATATTTTTTAAGTAATAACAGTTTAGACAAGTATATTAAGAAAATAAAAGACTATTTATTTGATTAAAATAAGTATTTTTTTAATAAATAAGTTGAAACAGACTCATTCTTAAAAAAATTAAAAAATAAACACTTTAAAAAAAAATAATAAACAGATGGAGTTTACTTCTTGAAATAAACAGAAAATTACTTATTTTAAGTAAAAACAATTTAGACACACATAAGTAAATATAAAACTGCTTGTTTTATTAAAATAAATGCTTTTATGAAAAAATAAGCTTAGAGACTCAAACTTATTTTAAATTATTTTAACGCTGATTGTAACTATAATACGTGATTACCTGAGTTCAGTAGTTGGTTGATAAAAAAAAAAAAAAAAAATATGACCCTTCGAAAACCATACATCTTGTTTATTAATTCGGCAGCAAATTAAACTTCTAGAATGAAAATGAAACACGCAATATGCTGTAACATCTTATACCATAATGGTAAATATACAAAAATCTATCTGTTAATTTATACCTTTGATCTTCATTTTGGTGTAACATCTTATACCATTTAAATAATTGGTTGGCTGGAATTGAAAATTGCAATTTCTTGTGGTGCTTCCGTTCTCATATAGCATCTATCGGCAAAAACTTCATCTTTTCATTGTGACCTCAGTTGGTTTATCTCCTTTGGTTCCTCCAATAGCTATGTAGAAATAAGGAATCTAATTAAAATGAAGATTAATATATGTGAAAGTGACTGGAATGTTAATCATTTTTTGAACTTTATCATTTCCCAATCTGTGGAAGAATGGGAGAGCATTGGGTTCAGAATCACTATCGAATATTGGAAAGCAAATTAGCTTTGGTGGATCCCCAACACCAACAACTCATTTTAGAATACGTATCCTCTGATGTTCCGAAGGAATCCGAAACAAGTGAAGTTATCCATCCAACCATTTCTATTTATAAATTAAATTGGCTTTACCATTAATATTTTATCACTCAACAAACTAATGTTAATTTTTGCAAATTAACTTCTCAAATTTATAAGATTAACCTGATAGTTTAAGAAATAAGGAAAGACAAGAGGTCATTGTTTAAATTCCTTCAACTAACAAATATTAACTAGCTAACAACTAATTTAACAACTATCATTGGTATTTAAGAAAAATATAAGCAAATATCAACTAAATTTGTCCTATTTAATGAAATTATATATATTTTAAAAATATTTTTCATTTAATAACATCAATTGTATAAAATATTGAAATGTAGGAAGTACGTCATCAATTGTCGGAGTTAATATAAAGAAAATTACATATATAATCAATTGTCAGAGTTTATTTAAATCCTTACATAATCATCAATTGTCAGAGTTTATTTTAAGAAAATTACAAAATTTAATTCTCAAACTACCTTCCTTGAATTATATTCTAAGAAGAAATAATTTTTAGAAGGAAAGCTTTAACTATTAGTAGAGCTATTCTTGTAACACCTCAATTTTTACCCATTTCTATTTTTGAATTATTCAAAAATAGTATTTAACAATTTTTTAAGAGTTCGATAATTCTGAAATACACCATTTTATTTAGATTACAGATTACGTAATATCTGAATAATTTTTTAAATATTTTTTTGGATCGAAACCTAAAAGATGATCAAAATGCCCACAAAACCTACATACTTATTTCTTTTAGCCTAAAATGGTTAAGAATAAAAAAATATATATTTTAAGCTTCGAATAATAATTATAATAATAGGATATTTAAGAATTTTTTGAGAACAATCCATTTTTTTTATAAAATGCCCATAATTCACTATATATACTTCATCGTCTTTTTAAGTTATGAAAAAAATCATATAATTCATATTTTTGAGTGAGGAATAACTAAGTAAAATTAGTTTATTAAATTTGAAATTTAATTGAGTTAAACTAAAGCAAAATTACATAATTGTTTTTGATTATTTGAAATTTACAAAAATATCCCTAGAGACCTATCTATATGACTAATTTAATTTACCAGTTACAAATTATTTTTGCACTTGTTGAATTATTTTCGTAACTAAAGTTGGTTGATTCAATATATATTTTGAAGATATACCTTAAACCAAAATGAGTTAGGACTTGGGAACAAAGAAACCAAAATGTGTTCTCTTATACATGAGCGTATTAAAGTGATCATGCTTGTATGTATTGCAGTTGGCCAAAGTCAACATTTTACCTAGTAGATTGGGCTAACTTATTACCTTTGGCCCATGGTGGTCAATTTAGTATATTGGGTCTAAAAAAAACCTAGTTTTTAACACCTACATATTACAAATTAATTAATTAGATCAAGAAATGAAATAAAATTATGTGGTCTTTTACCATACATATATCCAAAGAAATTACAAATATTATTATTAACTTTTACAGGAAATTATACACATTGTTAACTTTCACAGCTTAATTAAATATAGAACTTAAAACTTGATATAGGATAAAATGTTGATAATTTTAAATGCAGAGCCAAGTAAAAAAAAATTAAGAATCAAATTGATTCAAAGAATATTTGGTGAAAGATTTGAAGTTATTTAATTAGGGATTGAATTTGTGATTTTGTCATAGTTATACAACATGTCAATAGAACATCAAATTGCAACGAATTGATCAATCTCCTGGCTCATACTAGTGGAAAATGTAATCTTCAAAAATAAATTTATATATATATATATATATATATATATATATATATATATATATATATATATATATATAAACTGCATTATTTGTATCATTCATATTAAAACCATAAAAGAATCATACTTTATTACATAACAGCCAGCGAAAAGTTAAAGATGTCATATTAATAAGGATATCAATAGAGGAAAAGAGGTAATTCTCAAGTTAAGAACTTGTTGAAGAGACCATGCATGAAATTTTTTCATTTCCATATGAGGAAGAAAGACCCATGGCATCATTATCCTCAATCTAAAGTCAAGAACTTGTTGAAGAGCCCATAGAATTTTTCCATTTCCTTAGGAGGAAGAGCCACAATAATACTCACCCCTCCACCTCCATCAATGGGAGGAAACAACAAAATAATATCCTTCCTATGATACACCACTGGACAACAATACTTTGGCTTCCCCCACGGATACTCCACTTCCTCAAACCCCAATCTCCACCATGAAGAAACCAAAACCTCCCTATTGGGACACCCTTTGTTTGTCTCTCCCCAATCTATGATAGACCTTGCATACTCATTTGTCATCCTAGTTGCTCCCTCACGCACCATTTCAACTAGTTTCATAAAAGGTAATTCTTCTAATTCCTTACACTTTGTCGTGGCATAAGCGGTTAACATTGCGTTACCCGCGTATGATTTAGGCAATGGAGGGTTCAATCTTGAACGTATATCCACAGCATATAGTATAGTTGATGACCTATTAGGGTTATCATCTTCGCAAGATAGTGCCTTGCATCTCCATATATGGGCAGTGATAACGTTAAAGCCAGTGACACATGTAGTACTTGTGCCACCACTAGTTGAAGAATTCTTAGCCTCTTCCTTCAATTTTGTGATGTCGTTTGATGTTAGTTTGAAGACCTTGAAGTCAAGTTGTTCGGTGGAGGCCTCAAAGATGTTGGAGTCGGGGCATGTTGGGAGGTCACTTAGCTTGAGCATCTCAGGGTGTGGGAAGGTGACACATGGTGGGGATCGGGCGGCTAGGAGGTGCCTGTCATGGCAGGGCATGACAACCAAGGGCTTTTTAGAGGCTATTGAAGCAATGTTGTCTAGAAAGGTTTTGAAGCTGAGGCCATCAAAGGTGGTGTGGCTAGTAGAGATGCCAATTGCAAAACCGCCACACTTGAAGGATGTCACCTGTGTGAGAAACAATGTAAATTAAGTGCCTAATTAGATGTAATTTTTCTTGGCAACAAGAATTCCTTTTATACACTAAGTTTTGAGTGAGCTTTCTTTTAATAAAAAAAATGGCTAATAAATAAACATGACATTTGTGCTTTTCTTTCGATAATGATTATGGCAGTTCTAAAAAGACAAAACATCTTTGTATAATATGAAAAAAATATAAATAATATTGATCACGGTTAAGGAAGTCTAATTTGATTATTTAAGTAAGATGTGCAAGTTATTGTAAATCCTATAATATCATCTTCAATTCATATAGATAAGAAAAATGTAAAAAATTATAAATAATATTGATCCTATAATGATATTTTATAATATTACTTTGGTGATTTACCTACAAAATAAATAAGAAATTCATCAATCAATAGAAACATTTAAATTAATTATTTTGTGTTAATTAATACTATCTTATAAATATATTTTATTCTAAAAATACTCATCAAATTAAATGATTTAAGTAATAAATGTAATTCCTTAAAAAATTAATAAATATAATTAATGACTTTACTCGTAATTAATTCAAAGTCTAATTTTTTTCACCTAAGTGACTTATATTTAATATTAAGAGTTTAAAGGTCATGCATGCAAAGAAGGTATAACATAATTTATACCATTATCCAATCATAAATTATCGTTGATATAACTTTTAAAGTAATTAACATAAAAATTAACAATCTTATTATAAATAATGGGATATGATTGGATGATAATATAAAATTATTTATATGGTCACTATATAATCATTTTTCTCTATTATTAATATGTTAATAAGTGCATTAACTTGAATAGAGAATGAATAAACTAATAAAGTTTATAATAAATTAATGGTACAAAAAGAAATAAGTGATCAATACATTTTAAAATTGATTTATATTTCTTATAATAAGTTAAAAAATGCATTCATTTGTTTCTTATATAAAAAAATTAATTAGAGATAGTATTATCTACTCACAAATTATTATATATAATATTTTTTATGATTTTATAATATTTATCTTAAAATCATATAAAAAATAAATTTTAATTAATTGGTAATGTAAAATCTTTTAACTTAATTGGTGCATTTCTATTAAATCCTAAGGGCGAATTGTCCTGATATAAAATAAATAATTCTGAAATTCTACAGCCAAACATAAGATAGTTTTACTTTTGTTAAATTATCATTTCCGTCAAGAAAAACTTTCATAAAAAAGCTTTTCAAAAGCTAAAAGCTAAACATATCGTTGAAAGAATTATTCATTAAAAAAATTAAGTGTAGAGATTCTTTTTTATCAAAATTAAGTGTAGAGACATTAAGTTTTTTTTTTTTATAATCCGTGATATTAAGTTAAAGCAAGCTGCAAGCATTATTAATATTTTTCAGTAACTATTTTAAAAAGCAAAAAAAAAAAAAAAAGAGAGTATAAAAGTGTAATGTACAAAAGAGTTATTGTGTAATTATCAGATCGATTCCCGTTAGAATAGAGCTCTTCAGTCTTTAAAGTTAGACCGATATTTCGGTTATCTAATATAAATGACCGCTTTGAATGTTTGACAAACTTATATATATATATATATATATATATATATATATATATATATATATATATATATATATATATATATATATATATATATATATATATATATATATATATATAAATATATATATATATATATATATATATATATATATATATATATATATATATATATATATATATATATATATATATATATATATATATATATATATATATTCTATTTATTTATTTTTTTTATTTCCTAACCTAATAAAATGATATTTTAGGTTAATTTTTCGTATTTTATCACATTTTTAAAATACAAATTTAAAATAAATCATTATTATGATTTAATTTTAAAAAAATTAATCCATTTTTTTCCAAATTAGTTTTAATTACTTCTAAGTAAGTATAAAAATTAATCTTTCGCTATCAAAACTTATTTTAAAGTAGCTATCAAAACTTATTTTAAAGTATCTAACAATAAATTTATGCTAACAAGGTTGAATCTCTTGGTGTAAATTTATGCTATCTATCTTAATTGAGAAAACATAGGTATATAAAATGAAGCCAGAAATAATAAATACAATATATACTGTATTGGGCTAATGTATGTCTAATGATATTATGATGAGATATTAGGATATAACAGAATCTATGTGGAATTATATGTAATTATTATATTATCTTATATTATTAGTCTGTGATCATGTAAATCAATTTATTTTTAGTCTAGACGTAATTTTAGGAGTTTTGTTGGGAGAATCAATTTGTATAACTCAATTTTAGGAGATTTTGTTGTAACTCTCTTGTATATATTTATGCCTTAGCAAAACATGAAATACATAATAAAATTATTTTGTCATAAAATCCTTTATGGTATCAGAGCCAATAGGTTCTGTTTGAAATTTGGTGACAATGAGTTATCATGAAGAGAAGACTCCTAAGAATGAGTCTCATAAGCAAGAAGAACATAAGATGGTGAAGAAGACTTCATCACCCTAGGAATTGAATTCCAACGATGACCCAGGAACTCGATGAGGAAAAGGAGGAACAGTGCGTACAAATGCTATGCACAGTGGTGAAACAAGTGCAGACATCAAGATCTTAGACAAAGACAATTCAAGTTTGACTGGGCTTAGTGGCAGACACTGGTAGACACGACAATGGGACAGGGCGGGGACGGATATTGTCTCCCCAATCCCCGACTCCGACTCCCCAACATACTCTCATGCCTGATACTCGACGGGTTAAAATTTATTATTTCATCCTCGTTCCCGTTGGGTATCGGGTATCCCCGATCCTGTCCCGTACCCAATTCGAATTAGAAATATAATTTTTTTGTTAAAGAAAATATTAAAAAATTGATTTTAGAAAAAATAAATAGATTATTAAATATTTATTTTTAACTACTTATATATCAATAAATTTATTATAGTGCATGTGTCTACAAAAATCGTTAAGAAAAGAATATTAAATTATGTAAGAATTCTAAAATAAAATTAACTAGTAATAAAAATTCTAGGCCTTTTGATTAAATTGTGCAAAAATTCTAAAAATTTTAAGTGGCGGGGTGGATCCGAGTTTGGGGTCGGGGCGGATGTAGTAATCACAGACTCGTACCCGTACACGACTTTTGGTTATCGGGAAAAATCCGAACCCGAATCTGTACCCGGTCAACTCGGGTATTACCCGTCAAAGTCGAGACGGATTCAGACGGGTACGGGTTTTCTTGCCAGGTCTAGACGCTGGTAGAATTACTAAATGCTCAGAAAACAAACTCTAATGACAAGATGACAGGTGAACGTGATACCAATACATGGATAATTGACACAATGGCTTCCAACCACATGATTGGAAATCTGAATTATATGCATGAACTACGAGATATTCAAAGTTGTCCAGTTGGACTTCCTAATGGACAACATACAACAACAATTAAAGAAGGAAGCGTGGTGCTAGATGGAGGCTTAAAATTTACTAATGTTCTCTATGTGCCTAAATTGAATTGCAATTTGATATCTGTTTCACAGATAATGGATGAATTAAAATATGTTGTTCAATTCACTGATAAGTTATATGTTGTGCAAGATCGTATTTCGAGGACGCTGATTGGAGTAGGTGAACGGAGGGATGGGCTCTATTTCCTCATAGGGGTTCGAAATGTGAGAGCTTACAAAACTGATGGTTTGCATTCCATGGACTTGTGGCACAAACGGTTGGGACATCCTTCCTTGAAGATCACCCAGTTGATTCCTGAGGTTAGAAAACACAAAGTTAGCAATGTAGTGAATAAAACATGTGAAGTCTATTTTAGAGCCAAACAGGCTATAGAGAAGTTTCCTTTGAGTGAACATAAAGCTAGTAATGCATTTGAATTACTCCATTGTGATTTATGGGGACCATATAGAACTCCTTCAACTTGTGGTAATTTTTATTTCCCGACAATAGTTGATGATTATTCATGCACTGTATGGGTATACCTATTAATTGATAAACGAGAAGTATCGACAATGCTTCACAATTTTTTTGCTCTGCTTGAGAGGTAGTTTCATAAACAAGTCAAAATGTTCACAAGTAATAATGGGATAAAATTCACATGCATGAAAATATATTTTCTTGATCATGGAATAATTTTTCAGACATCTTGCACCGGAACACCCCAACAAAATGGAAGAGTTGAACGAAAACATAGACATATTTTGAATGTGGCTCGAGCACTGCAATTTCAAGGTAATCTTCCTATTAAGTTCTGGGGGGGATGTATTTTAACTGCAACATATTTGATCAATCGAACTCCTTCCACTGTTTTGAATGGGAAAACTCCATATAAGATGCTATATGGGTAGCAACCTGCATATGAACATTTGAGAATATTTGACTCCTTATGTTATGCCCATAATCAAAGAAAGAATGGTGATAAATTTGCAAGTAGGAATAAGAAGTGTGTGTTTATTGGCTACCCATATGACAAGAAAAAGGTGGAAGTTGTTTGACTTAGAAACAAAAGAGATTTTTGTCTCTCGAGATGTTGAATTCGTTGAGACCAAGTATCCTTTTTCTATTGATGTTACTACCAAAGAAGATGTTCTTCCTAAAAATTGGAGTTGTGAAGAAATTGTTAGTGATGTGACTGATGGTGTAGAAGAAACGGATCACACAGGAGGTACTGAAGAAAGTGGTGATATAACAACGAATGATAGATGGGGTGAGCCAAATGCGGGGTTCGATGAACAAGATATTACTCTCCAAAATATGGACACACAAGATACAATGTTTCCATCTATATCACCAACCGAGCCATTATTGGGTAGAGGACATAGAACCAAACAACCTTCTACTCGATTGCAAGATTATGTGACAAATACCACCAAAAGATTGAGTCCATCCAACTGTTCACCCTCTCTAAAGGCAGACTCAGGTACACCCTATCCCATAACTGATTATGTGAATTAAGACCATTTTTCTCTTGCACATCGTGCTTTTCTTGCATCCATTTCACAGGAAAAAGAACTTGTCAGTTATACTAACGCGGTGAAAGACAGTCGGTGGAGAGATGCAATGAAAAGTGAGATGCATGCCTTTGAGACCAATGGAACTTGGACATCCACACAATTGCCTCCAAGAAAGAAAGCACTTGGCTGCAAGTGGGTGTACAAAATAAAGCATAAAGCTTATGGAAGTGTAGAACGATTCAAAGCACAGTTAGTAATTCTTGGCAATCATCAAAAGGAGAGGATCCATTACATAGAGACTTTTGCACCTGTTGTAAAAATGGTAACGGTCCGTACAGTGTTAGCCGTAGTAGCCACACAAGCTTGGGAATTACATCAAATGAATGTGCATAGTGCATTTTTACACGGGGACCTTGAGGAGGTTGTGTACATGAAGCCGCCTCCTGGCTTTCTTCCTCAGCAATATGGCATGGTGTGTAAACTCAACAAGTCCTTATATGGACTCAAATAGACGCCTCGTTATTGGTTTGCCAAGTTGTCCGTTGCACTAAAACACTACGGATTTTGGCAATCTCTATCTGATTATTCTCTTTTTGTCTTGCAAAGATCGGGGGTACATATTGTAGTGTTAGTGTATGTTGATGACCTAATCATTTTAAGAGATAATCATGAAGCTATCACTAAATTTAAAGCCTTTTTACACAATTGCTTTCACATGAAAGACTTAGGGATCCTCAAATATTTCTTGGGTGTTGAAGTGGCGTGATCTTTTGCGGGTATCTTTCTTTGTCAACACAAATATGCTTTGGACATTATAGCCAAAGCTGGACTTCTAGGAGCTAAGCCATCAAATGTGCCAATTGAACAGAATCATTGTCTGGCACTTGCAGCAGACTTTCCTTTTCCTCATCCTGATCAGTATAGGCAGTTAGTAGGTCGTCTCATTTACCTTTGTTTTGCCAGACTCGAGCTTTCATACTGTGTGCATGTGTTGTCTCAGTTTATGCAGGCACCTAAAGAGACGCGTTGGGAGGCTACTCTCCGTGTTATTCGATATCTGAAAGGGAATCCAGGACAGGGTGTTTTGTTGCGTAATGATTGTGACTTGCAACTATCTGGTTAGTGTGACTGATTGGGTTGGATGTCCTTTAACTCATAGGTCCCTTACCAGATGGTTTGTTCTACTTGGATCTTCTCCAATTTCATGAAAAACTAAGAAGCAACAAACAGTATCTCGCTCCTCTGCTGAGGCTGAATATCGATCAATGGCAGCTGTAATAGGAGAATTGAAATGGTTAAAAGGTCTTCTCCATAGTCTTGGTATCTCTCATTCTCAGCCTATGTGACTTCATTGTGACAGTCAAGCATCGCTTCATATTGTCAAGAATCCAGTTTTTCATGAGCGCACCAAGCACATCGAAGTATATTGCCACTTTATTCGTGACGAGTATCTCACTGGCAATATTGCACCTATTTATGTTCCTACACATGCACAATTAGCTAATATTTTTACTAAGGCTCTTGGTCTCACACAATTTACCTCTCTGTCGTGCAAGTTGGGGATATGTAATTTACATGTTCCAACTTGAGGGGGATAATGACATCATGATGAGATAACAGGAGATAACATAATCTGCGTGAAATTATGTGTAATTATTATATTATCTCGTATTATTAGCCTGTGATCATGCAAATTAATTTATTTTTAATTTAGACGTAATCTTAGAAGTTTTATTTAGAGAATTAATCTGTATAACTCAATCTTAAGAGATTTTGCTGTAACTCTTTTTATATATTTATGCCTTAACAAAACATAAAACACAAAATAAAATTATTCTATCATAAAATCCTTTAATTTGAAGCTGCTGAATATAAATACTCATCTACAAGTTACAAAATAAAATTATATATATGGAGAGAGAGAGATACATATTATTTCGACATGGTATTAGTGGTTGTATTTAGTTCAAATGAATCGACAATATAAGCGTTTCTTATACTGTCTTTTTCAATCATGCATGAATTATTGTATAGTTAGTCATTATTGACTTTTGCCATAAAAGTTTAATATTTAAGCAAGGCTAGTATTTTTAAAATAATTATTATAATGGTTAATAATTTTTGTTATATGTAATAATCAATTATTAGATGATAGAAATCTTAAGAGATTAATCAAGTGGAACAAAATATGATCTCGCATTGATAAGTTATAGTTTCCAATCTTATCTTGAACTAGGAAGTTATTCTCTTTTCTAATATTTTCATCTTCAACACAAATGACAATATAAAAAATATTTATATTATCAACATATTTTAATAAATTTTTTATGATAATTAATTTAAACAATCACAATTGAAATTTAATTGACGTTTAAATTGTTTTACAAACTTTTAATCATTATTTTAAAAAAAAATGTTTTGTTTTTGAAATAGAAAGTCTTTATACACGTAGAATGTGGATCATACGTTAAGGAGGGCAACCAAGTGGTGAGACACGTTTATCTGTTTTCATCTTCACCCCAACTCTAAGGGAGAGGCAGGTTAAGAGGCATGGTGGGTTTAAAAGAAAAGTATCCAAAATTAAAACCTAACCACATCCTTGTCGGGTTCAACAAAATCCACGGGAAACCTGTCTACCTTTTTAAAAAAAATCTAATTTACTTTTATATAATTTTAAATCAAATATATATATTCTCTTCGTTCCTTTCGGAAAGTTGTTGACTAATTTACGCTTATATTAACCTTTACTCAACTCTCAGTCAAAACAAGTTTTTCTCGTCTACAATTATCTCAGAGCCGAACCAATACTTACACATATTTTGATTTAATTGTGATGTGTATATATTTTCTCTAGTAGCCCTGTGTTTGAGAGAGAGATAAGTTTTTTATACAGAAAATACTGCTACTTCTTTAACTTGAAATTGTTTGATAAATGAATAATTTTTGCTATTTTAATTTAATTAATATATCTCCCTTATGGATCTATAACAACAACTTTGTCTGAGATTTAACCTTTTCATTATTTTTTTGGTAATAAGGTTATGTTGTTTATTTTTTATATATACTTTAATCAATAGTATTAAATATGTAAAATTCTTAAGTAGAAAGATAAATACAATGCGAAATAGAAAGAGACATTCATTTTATTTTATATTTTTGCTGTTGTTGTTGAATTAAGAGACATTCATTTAATTCAAGCTACTTCATAACATGACAGCAAACTGTATTGAAGGCTTTAATTTGCCACTGGCCACAATTAGAACCAGAGTCCAGAGCCTAATAAAACTTTCACATGGAGACACATAATTTCATAATTTGCCACTAGCTATTAGAACTAGTGGCCGTAGCCTAATAAACCTTAGACATGGAGGCACACATAATAATAGAGTGGCCTAATTTTTTTTTTCGCAAAAATGGAAATGTTTTGTTCCAAAAATTCCCAAACTAGTATATTTTAGGGTTAATGGTGTGTTTGGTAGAGAGAGAAAAATAATATCTGTGAGAAATTTTGTATCTTTTTTTATTTACATTTTATATAATTTACTTTCAGGCGAACATTCTCAATGTCAAATTTATTTAGACTAAAAAATATGTTTTTTATTCTTATAAAATATTTAAAATTCATTTTTTGGGTTCTATAAAAAAAATTATAAAATTAAAATGTATGATTTTTTCTCAAAAAAAACTTTGGACGAATCCCAACCTGTATAATATTTTTTAAATAAAATTTTAAAATACAATTTGTAAAGGTTAACTCTGTCACAAATTGTTTTAAAAAAATCAAAACGAAATTTTGTGGAAAATGAAAACTCTCACAAGAAATTGTAGGAATTTGTTTTGTTTTTTCAGAAAAGGCATTGGTGTAGTGAAGCAAGGTGTTGAAGTCCACCATTTCCGTATTAGGTGTGAGGTCCTCCGTTTCACCTCGCTTTTCTTCAATGGTGGTTACATTCTACCTTCAAATCTTAATAGCGAGGTGCTTCCCTTCTTACACGTGATACGAATAATGTGATTGGTGACGAGGTAGAAGGAGTGATGAGAAAGGAGAGAGAGGAAAGATTGATTATTATAATTAATTTTCACACATTTTAACGCAAAACAGAAAAAATATATTTTATTCTTATTTTATTATTATAATTAATTTTTAATATTTTTATACTTTTTAAATCTATAATAATAGATAAAGAGGATATTCTTTTTGTTAATATTTTTTGGTTATTATATTTTTAAGACAATTATGTTTTTAATTATTAAAAAAATGCCCAAATTCAAATTCAAAGAAGTTACACAATTGTTTTTAGAGATAACTTAACCTCCATTTTTTTTCCTAAATGGAGTAATGAAAACATTTTTTCATTCAACTCATCAAAAGTTCCTCTCTCTTCAATGTTTTATCTTCCAAATATGTTATATTTTTATCTATCATTCATGTTGTCATCATTTTTTCATTCTCAACATCCGACCATTTTCATCCACAATGGATCTCACAAATATAATATAGAAACGATGATGATTTCAGAATTTGCATCCTTTCTTAGTTCCTTTCTTCTACTTGACATCTGCATTCTGATTATTTCTCTTCCATATATGTATAATGTTGCATATATTTTTCTTTATCTATTTATCCTCTTTTACTTTCAGAAAAATTTGTTCTATTTAGAATTGATGAAACTAACTAACAAATTGATTTTTTAGAAGAGGTTTGTGAAAGATGATGCATGTTTAATCTGTCAATTCCTTCAAATCTTGTTCGGGTTAAATGCATGGAATTCTCATATCTTGGTCGGAGAATAAGATCTCAGTATGAATGTGTTTGTCATGATAACTCTTTAATTTTGATTTTTTTTTTTAATTGAATCGAAGGATTGTTTTTATTTCTCCTTTTTTGTCTCTGTGGTTTAATTTATTTTGCTTTTTTTTTTGTTCTCACTCATTGAAGCATATGAAGGGCTGAATGTAGGTTTTTCACTTTGGTTTCTTTGAGAACCAAGGAAGGGAATTTGAGTCTACAGTCAAGAAAAGAAAAGGGGTTTCATTGTTTGTTGATAAGCCGAGACGAAAATTGAACTCCAGATTATATTTTATGTTCCTTGGTCTTAAATTCTTTTGACCCTTCTTTTCAATCTCTCATTCTATTCTATTCCTGGTCCTATTATCTATTCAATCTCAGATTTTGTTGCTCAATTTTGTTATTAGTTTATGGGTATTACAATTTGTTGCTTATAAGTTTACATGAAAAAAATATTTCTTGTGTTTAAGAAAAGATACGAAAATATTCATGCTTAATGGTCTTTGGAAGTTTTTTTTTCTCAATACATGATTTTTTTTTCCTTTTATATGTGAAGATGAGAAAATCTTCTTGAAATTTTATAAAGTGTTTTGCAAGATTGAATGGAAATGTTTATGCTAACTCATGTACCAGCTTTCCTTATTCTTCATCTTTTTTAAAGACATTACAATAGATAATATTTTGGAATACACATATTTTAAAATTGAAAGGATTCTTAATTTTTTTTAACTTTTGTTTTTATTAAACTCCTTATGTTATTTGCTTTCAACTTACTCATTTTTTTTCTTCAGATTTTTCAATAACTATTTTTAATTATTTTTCTCCCTTTTCTTTTCTTTATTTTTTGGTAACTTTTTTTGTTTCCATTTGAAAAAAATAAAAAAGAGTAACAAAGATAACTAATTTTAAAAACCTAAAAATTAGTTGACTAAAACGGCCCATTTTTTAATTTTAAAACCTACCAATTTATTAATTAAAACTGCTTATTTTAAAAATTGTAAAAATCTGCCAAATGAAAACTGCCATCTTTTTGTTTTTAATTATTTAACAAACCAATTTTTTAATTAAAATTGTCCATTTTTAAATTTTAAAAATCTACTAATTTTTTAATTATAACTATACATTTTTTAAATTTTAAAAATCTACCAAATATGTTAATTAAGATTTAAAGGCTTGATTTTTACGATCATTCTATTTTAATCATTTGCGTTTGTGCAACCGCACATTACTATTTTTTTTTTAAGTTTGTTCTATCTTTTTACCTTTATGAAAAAAAAAATCATGAAAATATATAATTTTTTAATATTTCAGGATTGTAAAAAAATGTTTGGTGTTGTATTGATAAAAGATTCTTTAATCTAAAGACAGAAATTATACGATATAAGGTAAGTTAAAAATCTCATATATTTTATAGACTTTTCTAACTGTCTTTTTCTTCTTCTACTTTATTTTTATTTACTTTTTTTATTGTTTCTTCTTAAGTGTTTTTATAGGTAAAAAAGAAAAATTCTAATAATTTTCCCTTATCTCATTCACATGTTATAAGTTTTTTTAATTACTTTGTTATTATTTTTGTGCTTTTAGGAAACAAAAGTCACAAAAATATATAATTTTCTTATATTCAAAGATGGTGAAAACATGCATGGTACTCTGTTGACAAATATTTTGACATGAAGAGAGAATAGAGAAGAAATGAGATAGGAAAAGTAAGAAAACCTCTTATATTTTTATAGACTTTTTATTTGTCTTCTTATGTTTTAACTTTATTTAAATTTCCAATTAATTTTTCCTTTCATTATTTTTCTTGTTTTTTATTGCTCTAATTTTCTTTCTCTCGTTTTTGTGTGTAGTTGAAGGATTTGAAGTTTGTATGTCATGAGCCAATATATCTTTCTTTTTGTTTTTGATCATGTCATGCTTATAGTATTTAGTCGTACAAATTTGTATTGAAATTGATTTTTGAATTTGTATTTGGATCATTTTTTTTGCTGAATTTTATATTTGGATCATGAACATAAAAATACAAAGAAATAATTTAATCAGATAGTTGATAATGTTAGAAAATAATTTTATTAAATTTTTGTAAGTTATTTTAGCTAACATGTTCTTATAATGACTTCAACGTAATAGTATCCTAATTTTTTTTATTCTAAAAAAGTAAATAAAAAGATTAA
The DNA here is from genome assembly GCF_000004515.6 of Glycine max. Lineage (NCBI taxonomy): Eukaryota > Viridiplantae > Streptophyta > Magnoliopsida > Fabales > Fabaceae > Glycine > Glycine max. The sequence goes on along the minus strand of NC_016089.4, from coordinate 6,047,372 downwards.
TTAATTATTTTTATTGTCCTTGAAATTTCTTATTTATCAAACACCAACATAAAAACAAATATCATTATATATTTCTATAATTTGTTAATTTTGGATATAAATGTTTACAAAATGATAACAAACTCAAAAACACGGTCAAATGGAACATGACTTGAATGATTTTTTTTTTTTACCATTACAATTAGAAAAATATTTGGATAATCTTTACTTTCTACACATATTTTTTATATTTTCTTTATGTATTTATTCATTTCTCTTATTTTTCCCTTCACCGGATATCTTACTTTAATATATATATATATATATATATATATATATATATATATATATATATATATATATATATATATATATATACCCTAAGAGCAAAGATAATTAAATATCAAAATAAAAAGAAAAAATTTTAACAAATGACATAATAATGATACCATTTCAATATTTCATAAATGCGTTTATTAAATAGAATGATATTCAAGTATGCACCACAAATCATTTGATCAATTGTGTATAGATAGACTTGTATTTACAAACTTAATATATTAATATCATGTTATCAAACCAAACAAATAGACATAAATAAAATTATGTATACATTATGAAATATATTAAACTAAAATAAAATTAATATGCACGTCAATTTACATATTATAAAATATTATTTTAATATATAAATTTTAGCACAATAAAATATGATAATGCAATAGAAATGGGGACACACCAGTGCAATGACACTTGTATTTCTGTTAGTAGTTTATATATGTTGTAAACAATTTTACAATAATAAAAAACTGTCAAAAATTAAAAATTGATGTAATTAAACTTAAATTGAATATTTTTATGCTTAACTCTAACGGATTTTCAAAAAGTCGATTTACCCCCTGCAAATATTTTTTTACTTTTTTTTATAAAAGAGTACTGCTTAGGTAACTTATAAAGCAAAATATATATATCAGTTTCGCATAAAGACCATTACCTACACCGAAGCAAAGTCGTGAAAGGAAAATATTTCTTTTACAATTGAAATGAAATGACTTTTGTTCTTTTTATTTTATTTTAAGGCTAATGCTTTTTAATAGGTGTATGTGGTAAAACATAAAAGAAATAAGGAAGAAATGGAAATAATTATATATAGTAACTAAATAACAAGCTTACTATTATTATTAGTAACAAAAAAATAAATATTATAGAAACTACAAAATTACAAGTAAAACTCATTATAAGAAATAAAAACCACAATATTTTATAAATTTCAATAATGATAAAAATGTGTGTTTAAAAGAATGTTAGAGTGAGAGAGTACATATCAGTAACATGTTTTTCAAATAATAATGAAAATGATAATGATGTAAGTTAAAGGATAATTTGTGTGTACCTGGGCAACACAGAGTGGGACATCACCGTGTTTAAGAAAATCCTTATTCTTTTGTACCAATTGTGCAAAAGCTGGATTTGGATAATCCAAATCTCCTATCTGATCCAAATTGTACTCGCTGGATGCCACCACGAACCCAGCTCCCTCAGAATTACAATCCATCTCCAATCTTTTGGTGTCAAAGTTGAGCTTCAATCTTCCACCCAAGAAGTCATAAACCACAAGGGCATCCTCTAGGGCATTCTTTAGCCTCTCATTCACAACACGAGGAGGAAAATCTTTGTGGGCACCAAAGAAGTGAACCGTTTCCACATCGAAGCTGAGGACCTTGTCAATGTTTGACAAGAAAAGGGACTTTCTCTCGATCTCTTTGGATGGGAAAATCATGGAGGCATTGTGGATGATCACCTTCAGGTCTTGAAGTAGAGGTGGAGGTGGAGGAGCATCATGGTTATTATTAGAGCTTCTCATCTTTGTCTGACTCAAGTGTTTGTGTGCTTGTGGTTTTGTTGATAAAGTGGTTGTGTTTTAATTTATAGCAATGGCATGCACCTCATTCCCACGTACCAACGTAGTTCAAACAGGTAGAGGTCATGATTGTGACATGAAAGCATGTAAGAATAAAAAAAGAAGTGATTCAATGTGTTACGATGTGAATTGTAAGATTAAAAATCCATGCTAGCTAATACGTGTCAACAAATCAAGTGCAAGCAAACTAGCCCATATTTCAGAAAGGAAAACACGGAATAGGAAAAATGATTATCTGCCTTAAAGGGATAAGAAAAAATAAGTTATAAAATTAACTTAATTATAAAAGAAACAAAAAGAAGAGGTCATGTGATTTAGAATATACCTCTCTCATTAATAAAAAATAATAAATTAATAACTAATATTAGTCTTTAAAAAAGTACAACTGAGATTAATGATATGATCTAATAAAAAAATATCAATGATATATGTGTACTTGTTGAATGTCCAACTATATTCAATAGTACAAAACTTATATACAATATATTTTTAGGTGTTATTTGTATTTTTTAAAATTTTTTATCGATAATCTGCATATTAAAAGTTTATATTAAAGGATTTGACTGATAATCGAAGTAACACTTCAATTTTGATTAATTGGAGAAAAATAAAGAAAGTATCTAAAGTACTATATTTAAGTTTTCTTCTATTGAATATATATATATATATATATATATATATATATATATATATATATATATATATATATATATATATATATATATATATATATACTTTCTCTTACATCTTATTTCAGTATGTGTACCTTATTTTATTCATTTCTCTTTTTTTTTTACCATGTTATTTATCTAATCAATTATTTTCTTCTCTGTTGTTACTTTTTCATGAGCCGGCAGGGTAGCGCCAGTAGCTGTGTCATTTAAGAGTTAGTTGTTCGTCAACCGCTAAAATAAGAAAGGGTAGTTGGTAATTAAGTTCCAACGAAAGGGACAGGTTGTGCGTAATTAAGGCTAAATTTGTTGGTTGGAGGTCAAAATTCTGGCCATCCATCATGCTTGCAATAATTAATATGTACACCAAAGGTTTTATCCTATATATTTGCTTCTTTACCTAATAAATTAATATTGGTACAAAATTAAAGATATTTATTGGGAAATATAAGTTCCACATTGGCTACCTCACTCCTTGAAATACAACTTGTATATCGGTTGGACAACTTCACTTTAATTTTGAAATGAAATTTAACATAATATCAAAGCCAGTTTTAATCCTGAAACCACGTTGATAACGACTCATGTCTCTTAATTAAGTGATATAAAATTTGATTTATGACTTTTTGATTATAAAAATATTTATTTTATCTATACTCACAAACTTTGATGTATATTAGTCACTACTTGTTGACAGTGAGTACTTTATATAAATACCATGATCAAGAAAAAAAATTAAATTAGAAATGAAAAAAAATAGAAACTGGGTTGACGGATTGGCGTAATGGAAATGAAATTCTGACATTTTTGTTGGATTGGCATAATAGAAACTGGGGTTTAGAAGGGGAAAAAAAATCTGTTTTGGGGCTTATTGTGGGCGAAAAACACGTGAGAACCCAATGTTATGACTGTTTGCACTCCCAAATATGCTAACAAGGGGACTAGTGCCGGTTTACTATTTCGAGCTGCACCCCTATCTGCTAAGCACACCCCTCCTGGCAGATTTCAGTTTTCTATTTCCTATCTTTGCCCCATCAATCATATAAGAAAATTTCATAACAATAAGTTCAAATAAATAAATTATGCATATAATTATATTTAATTAAATTCAACATACCAAATAATTATAGAAATAAATTAAGACATGATATCAAATAAATTAAACAATTCAGTCAAAAATCAAATAAATTAAACATACTAAATATATTTAATTAAATTAATCATACAATTCAATTAAACATACAAGATAAATTCAATCACTATTCAAATCATGCATTATAAGGAATAAAAGCTTAACGACTTAAGCACACAAGGAATTAATCGCATCAAACAACATAATTCCTTCTCACCAAACAACTTCATTTTAAGATTTTTTTTATAAACATGCATCAAACAACATAAATTATTATAAGATGAAGATTAGGATGTTACAATTTATCACTTCCTCTTATAACCTTGGCACTTAGAGTTGACTACCATAGTCAAACCTAGGACTGTGAATTAATGCACCAAGGCAGTACTTAAGCCTTAACCAGAAACCTTAACTTCTTGCTAATTATTGTACTCTCCTATCATATCAATAAGAACATACTCTTCCTCATTCTTTACCTTTCATGCTTGTCCAACTGGGACTTCCATAACATTTCTATAGGGAATAAACCATCACATACCCTTAGGATAGTTTTGTACATAGCTTACACACATTCACATTTAATGTTACAGCCTTACAGGTTGCACCTCACTATACTCGGTAGCATCTAGGCATACAATTGCTGTCTACCTTATTAAGGAACACCATATATTCATAACAACCATTTTGATTCACTCCATTTCATTTCATCTCTTTTCATCAATCTAAACTTAGTTTTAGGAGATGTTTAAATTGTATTATCTCTTATAGCATCTTCTTTTAAGAGATGAGCATATATTATATTTAACCTTACATATATTTTTAGTTCTTGTAACTTAATATTTTTTTTAACTTTTTGTTCCGGTAAATTTTTTGTTTTGATTTTATTTCTTGTAAAATGTGATTGTTTTGTTTTTTTAAAAAAATATTTTAGATGGTATTTTGAATAGTGAAAAAAATGATATCTAAAAATATTTTAAGAACGAAAAACAAAAAGTCATATTTTCTAAGGATTAAAATGAATTTTTTTAGAGATGAAAATAAGAAGAAAAAATGTTAAATTACAAGAACCAAAAATATATTTAAGCATTATATTTAAGTTTATTTTAATATAAATAAAGTAGCATTAAATATATGTGTTAATTGGTCTTTGCCTGTTCAAATTTAACTAATAATCCTGAGATTGAGCCTTGGAAATGTAAGTGCATTAAATACGTAAAAAGGAAAATTTTTATTGTTCAAGTGGTACTGTACAACTCAAATAAAATAATCTACGGTCAAATATACAAGTTAATTAGTTTTGGACATAATCCTATTATTGGTTTAATATTTTTAAGAGTTTGGAATGAAGTTTTTAACATCTATAGCATCATATTTAGAATTTTATATAAATATTTATTTTGTTTTTTGATGTTACAAAATAAATGATGTTGATGTTTATATGTAGTTGTTAATATATATTCATTTCTAAAATAGAAGACTGTATATTTTAAAATAAAATAAAAAGTGTGACTTAGACATTTCTCAATAAAAGAAACCACTGTATTTGTCCGTCATAGGCAAACCTTCACGATCGATAGCCTTTTATGAATATGATCCTCGTGATCCTCGTGCTCGTGAGGCCCATTTTTTCTGTTATTTTTAGATCTCTTGTTCTTGTAATATATTTATCAAAAATTTTCTTATTAACATAAATTTTTCTGGATATTTATGATAAATTTTGCGTTTATTCTTTTGAATTAATGAAAGGCCGATTTTTTCTGGATATATATATATATATAAAGTTTGAAGAGTGTGGCATTTTTTTCTCTCAAATTATTATTGAAACAGTAAAACGAAAGAAAAAAACGGTGCTGACATAAATAAGTAAAGTAACACTATCATGCTCCCAACTCGCACGGATATTGACTTCTATGTAAAAATTATTCAATTAAAAAATTCCTTTTTTTTATCAAATTATTATAACTCTTTAATTAAAAATATTTCCCGTATTCAAGATTTTTTTTAAAAAAAATATTAGATTTTATTCTAAACACTAGCTATCGAGACAATATCCTTCGTTATATTTTAAAATAAATTATGAAATCATGTTAACCATACTTGTAACATTTTTTTATGAAAAAATAGAGGATATAAATTATGTCTAATCTAAAGAAGGAAAAGGTTGAAACTCGGGAAATATTAATAAAAATATAAAGATTTAACCATACTTGTAACTAGAGCCATTAAAATGAATCAAATCTGGCCTACCATGAATTCGGACAACAAAAAAAAAACAAATTTTACAATTAATTTAAAAATAATCTTGATCCACTTTTGACTTGACTTGCTGAATCAAATTGATCCACCAATTCACCTAAAAAATTACATAAGCCTAAACTTAATAATCCTAATTAAGTAGCACGTACAACAGTGTCTATATATGACTATCGTTTTTCTGATATGTTGGATTATATTTGGTGTGTTGTTGATTATGCAAGAGGATCTTGGAATTGAAATTTGTGGGATGCTCTTTGGTTTTATTGGCATAGCTCTGGAGGGAGTGGAATTTGACATTGGTAGGCTTTGCAAGCTAACGTAATATGGTTGTGGCATTTTTTTGCAATTAAGGTGTTGTGGTATGCTATTAGATCCTTGGTTTGGATCATGTTCATGTTTAACTGATTAACATAGAAGTTGGTTCTTTTTTGGATTATGTAATCTTAAAGTTGATTTGTGGGAATGCGAGAGATCTGTACTAACTAGGACTAGTTATAACTTTATGAAAAGTTCAAATTAATTTTTTGTTAATTTTTTAAAAGTTTTTTTTTTGTAAGTTTAAGTTGATTGATAGACTAACCTGTTTAACCCATAATCTGTGATGAATTATGTTAGGTTAACTTTTTCTAACACGGAACCTTAAATGAATCGGATTGAATTGATCTGTTAATAGGATAATTTAAGATGGATTGAACTAGTTTGTTTTAACACCTCTAATTATAACAATTTTTTTTATATTTATTAAACTAAATCAATGGTGAATATATTACTAAAAAAATATCAAGCAGAGTAGTATTTAAGATGAATCATCGTGAACCATTCATGTAACATGTTTGTTCACTTATTAAATTGATTCATACATAGAAATGCTAATATGGATTAATAAATAAGATAATACTGAACAATAAGAGACAAGTTAGAAGTACAAATCTACATAGATATTTAGATAATGGAGTAATTTATTATTTATATCCTTTACTTTAGCGTTAGTGTCCGTAAAAAAAGTAATAAAAATAACGTGTCGTCTGCATTTGACATTGATTCAAGTTGTTATCGTCTCTCTCTCACCAAACTGAAAAAACGCGGAATTGAAACCAACCTTTATTTAAGTCTCACACCTTACTTGCTACCTTCTTTCTTTTTCACCGTCGCACCCATTATTCATTGCATCATCGTTCACTCGCATCAGAATCACAGGTTTTTATTTCTTTTTCTCCTCTTAAATATAATAATATTAATAATTTAGAATAAATTTGTTATTCTCGTTTCTTGGGATTGGATTTTGCTGATTATATCCACCTAACCCTTTTGTGATTGTTTTCTGGTTTGTGATCAGAACAATCTTGGATCCGATTGTGCGTTATTTGATTGTCTCTTGTCAATTTAATTTCATCTATTTGTGATCATTGATCAATATGTGTCGGTCTGTTTATTTTATTATTTTAATATATGTATTGAGAAGAATCTGTAAATTGAAGCTTTATGTTTTTTATTTGGCTCGTCAATAATTTGAACATGATTTTCATGTTTGATCATTTGATATTATGATTCTCTTTATCATCCGTGTTATTTACTTTTTACGTACACTCACTGATTTCATCTTTGAATTGGTGCATTATATCTGTGTTTGTGTTGCTTTGTTGGGTGTTCTGTTCTAACTAGACTTTTAGGATTGATGATGTAGTGAGTTCATCACTTGTTAGATAAATTTGAGATTGTTAAATGTTTTATGGCCGTGGAATCTTTCGATTGTTTCAGGTTCAGTTTCTGTGGATTGTTGTAAAAAATTTCCTTTAGGTTGAAACTTGGAGTGCCGGCTCAGGATATTATGATGAATGGAAATGGTACTCAGACTGAGTATTGGGGCGAAAGTTCGGGTTCAACTTCCCATAGCAGTCAGCAGGATGTGGAGGATGACAGGATGATTGCTCTTGTGCTGTCAGAAGAGTATGCCAAATTAGATGGAGCAGTTGGTCGGCGCCTTACCAACTTGGAACCTGTTCCTGTAAGAATTCCTTCTTTTCAGTTGTTTCCCTAACTAAAACTTTATGCTTTTACCAGTTATGGTCTTATAATATAGGTGCGGTTTTTATTTCTTCTTTCCAAAGCATGTGTTATAAAACTTATTTATCTTATTAGATTAGATATAAAATCATTCCTCCTGTGCACTGATAGCATAAGCTTTTCAGAATGTTACTCTATGACTATGTGGTATAGAGTTTGATCCTTATTAATTCTCCCATTCTTTCTAAGTAAAAGTTAAGTTTTCACAAAAGGTAGGATAGAATAGATAGGTTCATTGTTCACAGTTCAATAGGGGTGACAATTCAATCCATTTATCCACTAACCATCCAATCCATCTAGGTATAAATCCAATGAATCCATCCAATTATAAAAGTAAAGCTTAATGAATTGGTTGAATTGAGTCACCATTTGTTATTGGATGGATTATGAACCATCTAACATATTTTGTAATCCATTGGATCAAGTAGTCTAAAGCTCATTGGTTGGGCTTAAGTCGTTAAGGGATGAGTGTGGTGTTTGAGTGTAAGACTGTATGTAAATATTGAACTTTATTTTATTATTTTTTGAAAAATGAAACATAAAACACTTTAAATGGATGGATTGGATGGTTTTTTGTTAAACAGGTAATAAATGGATTAATGATTTTTTTTTTTGGATTATCAATTATAATCTAATTCAAAATTTATTGAACCCATCCATTTAATGTCCCTACAGTTCAAAAAAATTCCCTACAGTTCAAGCCTTGACAGTTCTTGGGTGAGTGGTGTGTTAAATATAAAATCGTTCACATTCTTTCACCCAATAACTTAGGGCGTGTCTGGATACGCGTTGGATCCACGTTGCACAGAAGAATCACCCTTTCCAAAGCAAAAGCACCAAAGCAACTATGTTGTAGCTTTCATCTGAACGTCTGTTTGCGTTGGATTCAATTGATTCCCAGACACACACTTAAGCTTTTGGTAGAATTGGTTCAGGACGTATATAATGCTTTGAAAGGACATCCGGGCACTGGCGTTCTTATTTATTTCTTCCTTTCTCTTCCTTTTAACTTTCTAGAGTTGGCTCTTAGTTTTGTTTTGTTTGTACTGTACGGTATTACAAATTATGCTGCATTGGCATTGTCATCACTTAGAAAAGCAGACTTTCATATGTAATTGTACTCCCCCTTCTTTAAAAGCATGGAAGGGAATGATTTCTGAATGTTTTTCTTAATATCTTCTAATTTGAAATTACAGCATGTACCCCGGATAAATTCCTTTTTCCCCACTGTAAGTGATGCCAGTATGGATCACCAGCGCCTGCTTCAGAGGTGTGTATTTCTCCTATGTAAAATATAGTATTCTTTATGTGAATATTCTAAAACTTAAATAGAGAGTTTGGGGCATGCTGTAGTTATAGTGGCACGTTTGGGAGGTCATGTAGTTGTGGTTGGAAAAATAAGATAATTAAGCTGCCACAAAACACTATTGATGAGAGCAGCATACTGACATTCCTTCCACCTCTTTTGAATAAACCAAGGTAGGGATTTGTAATGCCTTATAAGTGAAATATAAAAGAAAGATTATGGGGCGACATCAATCAGCAACCTTTTTGTATCTGGATCTTAGCATGCAAGTAATTACTTGGTTTTTTCTGTGTGACAACTAGTGTTAGTTAATGATGGAGAAATGCATATTCATATTCTGAAACATTAAGAACTCAAAATTAGGGTTTTTGCAACTTTGTCTATTGCTTTTGCAATTTGCATTCACGGTTGTTGACCAACTGTCTTAGGAACTTAGATTTATTATAAGTGTAGCCAGTAAAATGTAATACATATATTCTTGCAATGCATCTACTCTTTGTTGAAGGTATTAAAACTATTCTCTCTTCATTTCCTTAGGTTGAATGTGTATGGTTTATGTGAGGTCAAGGTATCTGGAGATGGAAATTGTCAGGTGTGTTATTGTAGCAACTGATTATGAGGCATAAGCATGATCATAATATCCTTTTGATTTTTTGCTAATTATTCTCCCTACATTGCAGTTCCGTGCACTTTCCGATCAGTTGTATAGGTCACCTGAACACCACAAGCATGTTCGCAAAGAGATAGTGAAACAGGTATGTTGTTCTAGTGTTTGTCACGGAAAGAATAATTCCTGCAACATAAGTCAACCTATGAGGACATCTGGTTTTCTTGGCTTCTGATTGTTGTTTTACTAGGTTAACAGATTTAAATTTGCTGATGTGTAGATGAACAGATTTTTGTTCTTTTATAGTGTCTGAGATTAGTTGACAATTGTTGATTAAGGAATACTGCATTAGTTAAGTAGTAACTATACAGAGTAAGAAATGTCCTCCAAGAGAAGAAATTGGAAAGCCATAATAGACGTAGGTTAAGTTATTGGCATATTTAGTATTAAAAGATATTTTTAAATCATGTGAGGAAAGTGGTACAAATCCTCTGATCTAGGTAGTAGATCAATATGAAAACTTTTATGTTAAATAGATATTTTGAGAATTGAAATACTTATTTGCATAATGTTTCTCTTTGCCAGCTCAAAGATCACCGTTCCTTGTATGAATGCTATGTACCAATGAAGTACAAAAAATACCACAAGAAAATGGCTAAGTATGTATCTTTCAAACAGGCCATTACTTGACCAATATATTTAAAATGAGCCATCACATTTGTAGATTCTTTAAGTAGCATTTTCATCAAATGCACTGTATTTACCTTTTTCTACTGCTTTGCAGAACTGGAGAATGGGGGGACCACGTTACCTTACAGGCAGCTGCGGATAAGGTTTGTGGTGCTGTTTTCAAAGAGCTTGTTACTTTCATAGGATGCTACCAAGTACCAATTGATCAGTAATTCTATTTATTTCTTTCATTTTTTTTCTTCAACATTTAGAATTTTATTTTCAAACTAAGATGAAAAGGTTTAATTTGATTTTTAACTAAAGGAGCATTCTTATAGAAAAAAGATAATTTGGTACCTTCTCAATGTGGACATTTTTCCAATTGGGTTATAGAATGATAGAACAGGAAAAACTGACAGGTTATTTCAATATGTCATATCTAGCAAAAGCTGTTATTAACGTAGTAATGCAATAATATTTGGTAATATGTAATTATGTATTACATCTAACATTGCTCTTTTTTAGAAAAATAATTGTTTGTATGTGTGCTTACCGTACTTTTGTTTTATGTTTGGCCCCTTTATAGTAGGTTAATGCCTTATAGTAGTTGACTGTTAATCTATTCCCTTTCCTTGGAGGGACTTATGTAGTATATTTTTGTTATGCTTTATTTGTTCTTTTCACTTAAAAGAGTTGATGCTTCTAATCATAATCTGTAATATTACTAGTTCAAAGATTATTATGTTGTAATCCAAGCCTCACATTTGGAGTGCGATGAATATATGCAGCTATGTATTTAACTTTATGGGAACTATCAAATAGATTGAGGGAGGATCATGCTAAATATGAAATGTAGGTGAACTAGATATGTGGTTAATCAGAAGGTTCTTTATCCTGGCTAAGTTGAATTACTTGTGTTGAGATTCCCTTCATAAGATAATGAGGGTAAAACTATTGGGAATTCAGGTGAATGAGATGTGGGTGAAGAAGCTGCACATTTGAAAGGAATGGACAAAAGGACTATATATGTGGAAAAGAACCATAGACCTAATGAATCAATGCCTTTTGAGTTTTGGCTCAAATCTTGCAAATAAAATTTCATTGTGTGGTTTCTTGCTTGTTCCATTAAAATGCATTGGCAAAATTTGGTTATATGTTCTACTTCGAAGAATCTGAGTGAAACCCTACTTAGCATTTTTGTTTAAAGAAAAGTGGTGTTGTATGGTATTCCCAGTCATTAGTTCTTTCCCCTCATTAATTCTGGTTATTGAAGACCTTAAACGTAAGTGTCATTCTGGTTTCTTACCTTGTCAAGGATGTTGATGGAGAGAACCTTGCTACCTGTTTAGATACATAGCTTAAAACAAAATAGTTGAGTTTACTTATGCTATGATTTTTAATAGAAGGAAAAAAAAAAACTGTAATTAAGTTGTTATGCCAGTGAAGCTCATACACTGGTTCTGTTCTCTCAGAAATTGAATTTTTCACTCTCAAATTATTGACTTGTACAACATATTCTCTTGACAAACTTGAGGCTTTTTTTTGTTAATTGTTAAAATGGTGTCATTTGTTGTGTAATACTGTCAAAATGTTCAATAAAGTTTCTTGTTTTTTATGTAGTTTTCTGCAAAGATATGCCTTCTAACATCATTCAGAGACACTTGCTTCATCGAAATTATGCCACTGTACCAAGCACCACAGCGTGGTAAGACCATTATGACCATTGTTATACCCTGCCATAACTTCATTTAGTCTGAAGAGTTTGATTATGAGCAAGGAAGAACTTAATATAGATTGCTTGCCCCATAATTTTTTTTGATAGTTTATAATATGTCGTTTCAAGTATGTATTGTGCATTCTGAAATGGCAATACCCCTTACCTTCCCCAAAAAAAAAAAATATTTTAAATTGAGAAATATACAATTCCAACTAAAGTTATGATCTTCCCTAACCAAAGATAAACTACTAGCCTCTTTTAATCAATTTATGTTCATAAGTTGACACTCTTATAAAATCAAGCCTATGTAATAATCGAAATATTCTCAGATCTTTAATTTTGAAATTGTTAGTACTATATAGTAGTATTATCTTACTTCTTTGTTTCCATTTATTTCCTTAATGATGCAGAACTGTGGTTGAGCTTTTGGTGTGAGGTTCATTACAATTCATTATATGAAATCCGAGGTTTGACCATCATAACTTGATCCTTCATTAGATTTGAAGCTCAATTACTTTTGGTGTATTGAATATGAATTCTATTAGTTAATGATTTACTATCTTCTTCCCTTTTTATAGATGCACCAATCCAGCATAAACCAAAGAGGAAACACTGGCTGTTTTAAGAAAGGCAGATATAAGCATCATGGTCCTAAGATGTCGTGCTGTGTATACATTTTGTATCATTTATAGGTAAAGGGGAAAGTGTCCATAAAACGGTCTTTCAACTCTTGAGGCTTTGGCAAGTAGAACTCTTAACTTCCAATTGAGAATTGACCCCTTTTCAGATTTGGAAGATATCTTAATAGCTCACTACTTTCTACTTTTTGTTTGTCAGTTTATCTTTGCCACTACCTTCACGCCATTTCAACCACCCTCATTCACCCGTTGGATCTTTTGGTGATCAGCTCCTTGCATGATGCAAGATATCTAAACATTCCTCATCCTTTATGAACACAAAGTAGCTATTAATTATTCAGTGAGGGCAAACTACAAAATTGAACGTTGAAAATTCTATTTGCCAAAGTATTAATGATACAGTAGGTTGTGGACATCTTTTTCCTACACATAAAAGAGGAGGTACCTGGAGGGAAAGAAATCACTCGTATGTTTTTCTTTTTCCTGTATATTCTTTACAGTATACTTGTGATGATTTTTTTTTTTTAATTTTAATTATGCCCTTTTAGTGGGGGAGAGCAGTCCATTATTTTAATCATTGCTTTGTAAAGCAGCAAATCATGTATTGGTTTACTAAATTTGTAAAACTGTTTGAACCTTGCAAATCATTTGCTTTTCCCTTAGTCATATGCAATTAGCCTGTATTAAGTTTTATCCAATATTTTAAGTGCTTATTCAATAAGAACTCATAACTGAGTTTATGAACTAGTTTAGATAAACTTCTCAAGAAATATTTAAAGAAAAATAATAATTGAGGTAAAATGAACCATATTTCTTCGATAAATTAAAAAAATTTGTGTACCTTAACTTATGGAGAATTTAGATGATTGAGGTAAAATTTGTGTACCTTAAAAAAATTTCATGTTTGAAATGATTTTATAAATTTTGATTTCATTTCTAGCTCATTGTAACATTAGTTAGAAATATTAACCAACTTTATCAATAATTAATTTTTGTTGAAAATTTGATTAATCACCTTAATGCATATTTGATTGCAATTTGCAAACTGAGTTTAGAAAAGTATACCCAATAGTTACTTATCTGAAACTAAATTTTAATCTTAAACATTTTTGGAGAATAATCAAACATAATTTTAAACTCATTTTCTCTCAAACATATTTTTGGAACTTTCCACCGAAATCCAAACATACTCTTAATAAGATTTTTTCTTTCAGTCATTTTTTTTCATTTATAAAACATAAATTTAAGATCTTACTTAAAAAAATAAATCTAGGTTTACTCAGATTAAAGATTCAGTTGTTTCACTTGTTATGTTAGTAGTATAATAAATAAAATTATGTTATCATTCAACATCTGGTTAATATATCAATGAGTTTGATTATATTAACAGTCATATCATATAAGATATCGTGTTAATTAAATAATATGATGATTCATCAAAAACATATATGAAAAAAAAATTATATTGGTAATATATATCGAACTCAATTTCGCTTTCATATTTGTGATAATTATGAGAAACCATATGTGTATCATTTATCCCTAACGTATTCTCCAAATAAACAGGTTTTGCTGGTGCTTTATTTTGTCAGATATAAAATAAAAGCACATGTGGTAAGGACTCTCAATTTCAAGACAACGCACGTTCCTAGCTTGTATGTCTAATCCATACTCTTCAACGATGGATATATAAGAAATATCACCCTTTCTTTTTCCTTATCAACTACCAAATAAGCCATATATTCGTAGAATAACAACTAAATCGTTTTGCCCCTGTGGTCTAGAATATATAAGACTTACCCAATTATAGCGAGTACGTGATTCTATCTTCCATTCTTAATTTCATTTACTTGTTAATATAGAATGACCGCCCTAGCTATATCTATATGTTTCTCTATTTCCTATCTAAAGTACACATTATCCAGGTACATCCCGGTTAATTTTGTTTGAGAATTAATAACATAATCTCTAGCACACTCATTTGAATATATTTCTTTATTATTAACAAAAAATATTGAAAGTTACAAATTTAATTTAGTGCATCTAACTTTACAATTAATGAGTCTCTTTTGTTGATTTTACATTTTTAATAAATTTTAACCGTATAATGTATATATGTCAGAAAAAATATACTAGAGAATGTGATGATGCTGGTCCTTCTAGTTCTACTTGGTATTATTAGGCAATAAACTTCAGTCACTATAGTACTTCCAAATCGTTATCATATTCAGGTATGGAAAAAGAAAGAACAACAAAGAAAACTACAGCTTGCAACTTTAATTCAAGGCTGAGGGCCTTCTGGCATCATTTTAATGTAAGAAGTTAATTATTTAAGCATTAAGAATATTGAGTTTTTTTAGAGTAAGAATATTGAGTTCTATTTTTCAATATTTAGGTAATTAGGCATGAAAAGAGAAAGACCAACAAAGAAACTCACGGATTGCAACTTTAATTCAAGGCTAAGGGCTTTCCTGTATCATGCTAGTTGGAAAGGTAATTTACTTTCTATAATGGGGAGAGTGCAGCTAGTCAAGTTGGTTATCTCAGGAATGGATGCTTAGAGATTTAGTGTTTATTGTTGGCCAAAGAATATGTTGAAAGATCTTGACACTTGGATTAAAAAAATTATCTCAGGAAAATAGTAACGGTCCCTTGGAATGTGGTTTGTATGCCGTTGAAGCTTGGCTTAAAGATCTTTCAGCATCTGTTTTGCTTGGAAAGTTTTATCTTTGAACGCTCCCTGAAAAATAGGTTAACCAGGAACCTTTGGGAGCCAATTTATAGGAACTTTGCCATGCATCTATCTTGGTATTCCTTCATCTCTTGCATCGGCTAATGGCTTGAAACAGATTCAGAGTTGGTCACTAAAGCTTTCAAAAGTAGCCAAATATTCTGAGACAGTTTAATTTCAAGGTCATTCACATATATATACAGAGAAGGTAATCAATGTAGATTTACGTACGTGCTAATTTTGCTGTTACCCCCCATATTTTGCGCTCAGATTCATCTCTCATTAGCATGGGTTTTGGTTTTGTCTCCCCCTAGCCTTTTTATTATCAATGAATTTTGGCGGGTCAGTGGGTCCCTACATAGTTGGGATGCTCCACCATTCCTTGATGCCTCTTTCTCTGCCTTTCATAAAAAATAAAAAAATTTGATCTTTCTATCATTCATGTTTGAATCACTTAAGACAAATATGAATAATAAAATTATTTTTCTCAATACTTAAACTTTAAATTTAAAATCGGTTATTAAACTAAAACAACTAATCTTAGACCAATTTAATTATCTACAAACTTTGTGATTGAGTTGTATTATAATGCAATAACAAATCTCGCAAACCTTGACACGTATCGTAACTTCATATATTCTGGATTTGATTCCTGATTTAGTATTTCCCCACAAGAGGGTCTTATCAGAGCACAGCCCTACACCCCCACGATCATTAACGAAAAAGGTGAGGGTTGGTCCTTTCAATTTGTATAACAACTAATAATTCGTATAATTATTGCATAAACATGGCTTATCTTATACCAAATAATCATGTGATCTTGTTTTTCTACGTTCCACCAACTAGCTATTCCCGAATAACTGAGTCGCATCTTTGTATCCAACTTATGCAGCCACATGCAGTGCTTTTTCAGTTTCAATTTTGTTTTTTTGAGACGTTAGATATGATTTATCTGTCAGGTTTCAAATACCATGCATATGGACAACCTAAGGACTTGTTATGCTGGCGATGAGTAATCTTACTCCTAAGTACAATTCTTCGATTCACAAATGAATTGTACGAATTCTATTTCATTAGATAAGAGTTGGTTTATATATATATATATATATAGAGAGAGAGAGAGAGAGAGAGAGAGAGGTGTGCTCTAAAATGACAAAGTTTTTAATTAAGAGAATAAAATTACATGTATTATTGGCTTAAATTAAAGTACCTTGTAATCTTAACTAATTTTAAATTATTGATAAATAATTTTATTTTTGCTGAACTAATGCGGCTAGCCAGCCCAAAAAACAAAACTACAAAGATTAGCCAATAAATTTGTATCTTCTTACTTTAAAGGTTTATTTATTTTAGGAAAACAAAACTTAGAAGTTTAAATTGATATATCTCAAATATTAAAACTTCAGGTAATAATTTAAATAAAGTTTTAAGTATAATCGAGTAGCTTATGACTTGACGTTTATTAAATGATAATGATAATTTAGTTAAATATTTGTATAATTGAATCAACTTTATAGTCTTTATGCATACCTTATGCATAATAAATAGTTCATATCTTAAAATTTTATGATAAACATTACATGTAAAGGAACTATTAGCAGCTTTAATCAGGTTGAAATATATATATTTTATTTAATTAAACATGGTGGTGACCTCGTCAAAATGAACGAACGTCTTGAAATGGAAGAAAACCAGGCTTGCTCGATTAGACTGATTTGAATTGGGTCCGTTCGGTGTGACATTCATTGGTCATATCAAACCTATGCAGAGTGGGGTCTATAAAATGTCAATCCAAATTGAAAATTATTTTGAGTCTGAAAAACAAGCCCTACCATATAAAAGTGCATGCAATGTTAATTTTAATAATCCACGAAAATGTTACAAATTGTTGAATAGGAGATGAAAATGAAAAATCATCTACATAAATGTTACAAATTGTTGCATGGGAGATGAGAATGAAAAATCATCTACATAAATGTTACAAAATTGTTGCGCAGGTGATGAGAATGCTAATAAGGCTTTTAATTTATTTAACAAAATAAATAGTACTTTGTTTAATTGAAATTAGTTTAGAACTATTTTTTCTAACATTTTTAATTGATAATATCATCAATAAATTTAACATTTCTAGAAACATTGCTATTTTCTAATATATTAATGTTAATTTTATGTCAGTCAAAGTAATAATACAATTTTTTAAAATGATTTATAGGTAATATACGTACTTTTTTTTTTACCATTATATAACTTTTATTTAGACCAAAAGTATATCCATTAGAGTCAAAGTCAAGTTAAAATTAAAAGTAATAAATTTTTTGGGATATGAAGCTAAGACTTCGATGGCTTACGCTTTTGCCAGCCTTGCGAAAAACGGCCCCATGTTTCCAGTAAGCTATAAATATATATGCATGCTGTATTATCTTTTTTTGGTACAAATATGCATATTTTGTATTGAAAAATTGCATTTATTAACAGAAAAAGTTTTAAATATTAAGATCTGTTATTATATCTTATTTAAAATAAGATAAATTATTAATACGAAAATTGTGGGTTTATATTAATAATACAATATATTAATTAATATTCGACGTATTATATACTAAGCCAACTTCCTAAATCAATTCATCTTATTGTGTTAGGGATTGAAATCTGGATGTTATATTAAATTTTCAGACTAAAATGGATGTGATATTAAATAGATGGGATTAATATCTTACAAAGAGGTAAATTATGATTTGTATCTTTTAGAAAGTGATACCTTTATTTAATATGCAATTTCATGCGTATATTCATCAAAACATTTTGTACCATTTGGTTCTTCTGGTTTTGTTGAAGGATTTATAATTGTTTCATAATATTTATCAATATAATTATGTTTGGATAAATCTATGACTTTATGCCTATTACTCCAACTCTCCACTATTACTAT
Organism: Glycine max; assembly: GCF_000004515.6. Classification (NCBI taxonomy): domain Eukaryota; kingdom Viridiplantae; phylum Streptophyta; class Magnoliopsida; order Fabales; family Fabaceae; genus Glycine; species Glycine max. Next base: position 6,028,752 of record NC_016089.4, on the reverse strand, counting down.
TAAATTAACCGTAACGGGTTAAAAAAAATCAATTTACTATACTCTCTTATTTTCTTTTTAATATAAAATTTAAAAAGATTATCCAATAAAACCAACGTTTGTTTACACAACCACTATACAACTATTATTTAGACCAAAGTTATATCCATTAGAGTTAAAGATAAGTTGGTCTGAATCATATATAATTATTATAATATTTTTTATTCAAATATCTAAATTGGAACAATATCACGCAATTGATACATACATTCGATAATATATATATATATATATATATATATATATATATATATATATATATGTTTTTTTATAAAAGGTTTTAATATTGTTTATTTAACTATTTTATTTTAATGGGATTGCCGTTGAAATCAAGTATATGTGGATTTAATAGTAAGTGAAACCTAAAATGAAACTTAAAAAAATACTTCTTTTACTTTAAATATAAATCTAAAGTTTAAATTTTAATTGTTTTATAACTGGGGATGAGGAGCGATAGGGCGAATTACTATATAAAGAAGAGTCCTAAACTATAGGACTTGTTGTTGATTAGGAAGATTTTGATAGACGATTTGATTAAAATAGGAGAAATGATTCTTTGTAGTGACATTATAACTGCATAAGATTCTGGTCATTAAAAGAAATTTCATAGCATAATACATATTTATTTTAAAATTGAGCTTTGAGAAATGGTTAGATCTTAACACTTTAGATCTTGTTGAAATGGTGAACACGTACATTACTTATCCGTTCTAGAGACATAAATCCGTAGTAAGCACTTGGCAAACAGTGTCTCCTAATTTTGAAATACCATTTAATATTTTTTTACAAAGGACATATTGTGTGTCATGTTAATAGCCAAAGCCAAACCAAACACCACGCACGGGGCCCTTGTACTGACAATTGCTACCTCCCAATCCCACCTTATATATTCTCTAATATTTTTCGCTGCAAATTATATTTGATCCCTAAATGGAAATAGTAACTTCAATAGCTAGCTGTTATAAAAAAAAAAAAAAATTTCTGTCTTGAGTTTGAGGAATACAATTCCAAAACTGAATATAATATTGTGAGCTTGTTTTCTTTGGGAATTATATGGGAGAACATTTTAAATTCATAGGAATGCATATTTTTCTGTATCTCAATAAAAAAATTGTTTATTCTTTTTTAATCGATGTCATTAAGATACTAATTAATATTTGCCTTACTATTTTTCCGATTAATATGATTTCAGAAACTCGTAAAAGAAAATAATGTTAGAAACATCATTTTCTTTAATTGCACGGTAAGGATAATCTTCCACTCTATTGGGAGATGATACGTTGGCCTAATACATTTATGAGAAATAATTCTCATGTGTGTTAGCTCAATTTCTGCAACCTTATCGCTAAACAAGCTAAGAATAATTATGTGGTCGTATACTAATCCGTCTCAAAATAAATATGTATTTAAAAGAAAAAAATTTCATATAAGTATCGTATTTAATATTTTAATGTAACATTAATTACTCTTTTTTATTAATACTTCTAATCAATATCACTTTAATTTTTTGAATTTAATATAAATAATACTATTTTATTTCATCTATTTAATAAAATTATTACTCTTTTATTTATTAATTCTTGTTTATTTTGTAAAGTAAATTAAGATTACACTTATTTCAGGACACACTTTCAGACAAAAGAAAAATAAAAAATTAGGCCTCAAATACAATGAATATTATAATAATTTAAATAAAAGTCATTGATGACAAGCCTGCAGTGAATGCTAGCCATAAGCGCGTTATGTATTACAAATTATTAAAATTAATCTGTCATTATTAATATCAACCAAGTAAAATAATACGCAACAATAACTGATTAATCTTATATTGTTAAAACAATAAATACATTAATATAAATTTATTTTATCTATAAGAAAAAGAGGAATACATAAAATTTATAGTAACTCATGCATAATTATGATTTTGATACTAATAATTACAAATTAATCTAATAATCTGTAGTATTATGTCCTTACATTAAAGAGGTCCAAGCAGGGTCTTTGTGCCTATATATACCCGTTGGAATGCACAAGAAGGACGTATCACAACACAAGTTGAAACACAAAGAAGAAAAAATGGGTTCCTCTTTGTGGACTTGTCTGATTTTGTTATCACTTGCTTCTGCTTCCTTCGCCGCCAACCCAAGAACACCAATTGATGTGCCATTTGGCAGAAACTATGTGCCTACTTGGGCCTTTGATCACATCAAATACCTCAATGGTGGTTCTGAGATTCAGCTTCATCTTGATAAGTACACTGGTATGTAACTATATATGTGTGCTAATGCTATGCTAATATGATATGATATATAAAGTAATTGAGACTGTTATAAAAAAAAATCATAATACTCATGCAATTTTGAGCAGGTACTGGCTTCCAATCCAAAGGATCCTACCTGTTTGGTCACTTCAGCATGTACATAAAATTGGTTCCTGGTGATTCAGCTGGCACAGTCACTGCTTTCTATGTAAGAAAAACAATTCTCTGTTTTGTTTTCAAGTTTCTCTACCAATTTGTTTTCCCAGTTTTGTTATGTGACCCTTTCTTTGGCTGTGATTGGCACTATGCAGTTATCATCCACAAACTCAGAACATGATGAAATAGACTTTGAGTTCTTGGGAAACAGAACCGGGCAACCTTACATTTTGCAAACTAATGTGTTCACTGGTGGCAAGGGTGACAGAGAACAAAGAATCTACCTTTGGTTTGACCCTACAAGAGAATACCACAGATACTCAGTGCTATGGAACATGTACCAGATTGTGTAAGTATATATTGACTTCTTCACTCAACAAGTAACAAACTCACCTTCCTTTTTCACCACCATCTTGTTCCCCCAATACACAGAAATCATATTCAAGAAAAATTCAAATAAGTAATGAAACAATTTATATATAACTACTAAAATTCGTTACTAAATTTTTGTGGTATCAATGAAGATATTTTTACCACTAAATTTGAGTCTCTTTATTTTTGGAAATTTGTCTACATAACATTATTATTACTACTAAAAGAAATCCAAATGTGGGGTGTGCAGTTTCTATGTGGATGACTACCCAATAAGGGTATTCAAGAACAGCAATGACTTGGGAGTGAAGTTCCCATTTAACCAACCAATGAAGATATACAACAGTTTGTGGAATGCTGATGACTGGGCCACAAGGGGTGGTTTGGAGAAAACAGATTGGTCCAAAGCCCCCTTCGTAGCCTCCTACAAGGGCTTCCACATTGATGGTTGTGAGGCCTCAGTGAATGCCAAGTTCTGTGACACACAAGGCAAGAGGTGGTGGGATCAACCAGAGTTCCGTGACCTTGATGCTGCTCAGTGGCAAAAACTCACCTGGGTTCGCCAGAAATACACCATCTACAACTACTGCTCCGACCGCAAACGCTACCCTCAAGTCTCTCCAGAGTGCGCCAGAGACCGAGACATTTAATTTGGCTCATCAAGATATTGGTGGTGTCAATTATCCACTGACTTTGCTCATGAGTAATCTTTCTGTCCCCATACATATAATTTAATATAAGCTTCCATATCCTATTTTTATTACCACTACCATAAAGTTCCCATCTACTTGATTTCATGAAGGCCACACCTAAGTGCTGATACAAAATTCAATTTGGGTTTATTGCTTGTATTGCTGATAATTTATATCATCATTTATTGCTGCTGCTAATGCTATGGTATGTATACCTGTTTGAGCTATGTAACAAAAGAAATGGCAATGTGCCTTAATTTGTATCTGTAATTCAATCAAAATATACCACTGTTACTAGCAAGTATATGTGTTATGTTATTATTGTTATTCTTGGTCTATCATTTTTGTTCTGTGCTAGTATGGGGCCTTTTCTGGCTAATGAGTTGTAATGCATTTGCATATATATCCGTATTCGTGTTCTCATCCTGTAAGGAAAAGACACCGACAAGGGTATTAAATGGAAAAAATATTGAAAAAAGTGGAAAGTGTGGTGGTGATACTGAAAACAGAGACAAAAACATTGAACGAGTCTTGTAGTACGTGGCTCCAGTGAACACTTCCGCACGTGACAGTAGAGAGGTTGCAGTGGATAATAACAAATTGAAAACTGTGCTTTGGACCATTAAAATTTTAACATGCTTTGGCATGACTCAAAATCTCAAATTAGGAAAGTTAGTTCATAAACACTAACATGTAGTTCATTGTTTGATCGTATAATTAGTCTACATGTTATTTTTCCAATAATTGCATTCAAATTTTATTTTTGTTTTTATAGTTTTAAATCTATCAATTTGATTCTTATACTTTAAAAAGCTAGATATATTTAGTCACGATACACTGAAAATTGACAGGTTAATGTTATGTTGGGTAATATATTTTTGTTAATTTTTAATATGTTTTACTAGTTGAGAAGCTTAATTAGTTGTTCCATAAATAATTTTTTAGTAATTTTTAATTTTTTTTAAAATGATACTTGAATTAATATTTTTTAAATGTCAGTTCCTATTTTTTTTTTACTTTTATTTTTGATATATTTATTTATTTTCTTTATTATATTTTTAAATAAATCAATATCATATACTTTTTAGTTACTTCAACCATTAGTCTTATTGAATATTTTTAATTTAATAAGATAACTTTTTAACTTTTAACTTCTAACTAATTTTTTAACTTTCAACTAACCTTTTCATATAGTTTTGTTAAATATATAATATATAAAGACTAAATCTAATAATTTACCTATATTTTAAATTAAAGTATAGGATTTAAAACTTGTTAAACATATAGTATATAAAGACTAAATCTAATAGTTTACTTATATTTTAAATTAAAGTATAGGATTTTTTTTTCAGTCATAGTACTAGTTGATATGCAATCTTTCACACATGTTTATATAAAAGTTAAATAACAATAAAATTAATATGTCCCATATTGTCAATTATTTGAATTTAATTAGATTAAAATCCAAGACCTGCTTGGACAATGGACCACCTTTTGACATGCATGTCTACGTAGTGATGAGACGATAAGCCAAAGAGGTAGTAATGCAGAATTAGAAAGGGATGAATCTTGATGGTCTCATTGATCACTTACTTACTCCATCGTTGAACTTTCCACATAACGAGGTCATCAACGTTGGGTTGATTGAGAAATATGGATTCAGTAAGATGTCAAATAACACGTGCCTTGATGAGGTACATGGTTGGTTGCATTATTTCAATGTGGAAAATAACACTATTTGGATTTTACGCGGTTAAATTACTAGAGCAACATGATCATTTTTTTTTGGTAGAGTACTCCTTTGGAAAGTAAAGACTAGGTCTTCGACCAGTTAGTGAGACCACACTGAGACTTTTTAAGAAATTGACTTCTTCTAACACTTATACATAAGTTTAAAAATATTAAAGTCTTAATTATATATTTCAAGAACAAAGTTCTTTACTGTGACATGCATGAATCATTAAACAAATGAATATAGAATTGGAAAATACATTCGAGTAAGTTGTGATCTCTCTTTTCTTTCTGTTATAAAAGGAAGCATTATGGGAGCTAGGGGTGGTCAAACTAGATTAATCAAACCTAAACATTATAGAAATGGACTGAATTGTAAAAGCGGTTTGGTTGAACCCAACCGAATTCGTAAAAATTCGAGTAAATTGAAATTGTGTAACGGTTTAAGCGAAACAAACTTTGCCTGTAACAATTCACTGATTCAAATGAATTGAGTTGAACCATGCTGCTGCTTACTACTAAATGAATCATTCAACAAAGAATCAATGACATTGAGATGACATCGAAAATCATTGAGAAAAAGAAAAGATGACATTAATGCACTAAAAAAAAACTTAACAGTGAAGAAATAACTTACATATGATTTTTTAAAAATTGTCGCTGAAATTTTAATTATGTAAATGTTAGTGACAAACATTGTTATTAATTAGTATAAAAAATTTAAAACCTTATTACTAATGCATTGATTTCCTGTAGTGATGCAACATCTACGATCATGGAGATCACACTCAACAAAGTTGTCTTTTAATATTTTTTTTCCAAGTACAGAGAGTTACTAGCTAGCTAGTATTAACTTGTTTTTTTATTCAAAAATAGCTAGTATCATTTTAAGTCTTAATATTCAGGGAGTTGCTTTGTGTGGAGGATCATTGCTCACGCAGTAATATTACATCTTCTTATAAATCTTTTTGAATTTTTATTATTTCGTAAAAAAAATATTAAAAAATAAATACATTTAACATATTAGTTTAAAAATATAAAATAAATTCAAATACTTAAAGAAATATTATAAAATGATTTAATATTGTTCTTACTCTATTTGCCCATGTTACGTTATCCTATTTTCCAGGCAAAAACAAGCAGTGTGGACCATTGTTTGACTCCATAATCAATCATAATCTATGCCGCCATAACTTTTTTGACTTTTATTGGAAAAAATAATTAAACAATAAAGTATGAAAATATGGTGGGTCACCAAAAAAAAAATGTATATGGTTCCATCATCCACGAGGTAAATTATGTGATTTTCGTTGAAGTTATTTAGTCTGTCGGCGCATTATTTTTGCTGTGTATATGCTTTAACTTTGAAGAGAATTGCTGTGGTTATTTTTTGCTATTCTGTCTGGTGTACTTGTGTGTTTGTGTAAGTGCGTGTAAGTAGATTTTATTTTTATGTAGTAATTTCTTTGTCTCGATTTAGAGACTTGAATGTTCTAGGACGTGTGTGAAGCACTATCATCCATTATTCCATGGTAAAGCTATGCTACAAGGCTCTAATTAACTCCTTCAGCTCTGATGTTTGCAAAGACAGATTTTGAGACTTACATAATGCTATAGAGTAATATTTAAAAGGAACGTGCATGTAACATTTTTTTAATAAAAAATGAAGATATCATTGAGCTTTATAAATTTTTTGGAGTAGCTATTAGGAAGAAGCTTTCGCCACTAAGATTACTTTCGAATTATCATCGAACCTAGCTACAATATTTTAAAGAGTAATTAAACTCAATAAAGTTTTTGATGGAACCTATGCATCATATTTAATTATAAGATATTGACATAATAAAACAAAAAGCATTAATACAATAAAGTATTTTTTTTACTGGAACAGACTAATTTTATTTCCTTCAACAAAAGGTCAACAATACAATCAGGAATACTAGTAAGAGGTTACAAGGGTCAGCTTGGAATTCAGTTGCCCTAGAGTGTTAACTACTGAATTCTCTTGTCTTTACAAAATAAATTTTATAGTTTGATAGATCCAAACAAACTTTGCTTGCTTCCTTCGTCTCGAACACAAGGTTCCCGAAGGAGGGGGAGACCATTGAAAGGTTGTTTGTAAGTCTAGCACATTGGCCTATCTATTTATAATATATAAATTTTAAAGTGTGAATCGTAACATCACCATTTAAGCAATATTTAACAACATAATTTTACCAAAGTCTTAAAAATTAAACACATTCCGAAAAATACTTTTTGATAAGAAAGGATGAACAAAACACTTGGGGGACCAAACCAAACCCAAGAAGAACTTAAACTATTTGAATTTGTAAGAAGGTAAACCCTTTATATACCTAAGAAGATCCAGAGATATAAAAGCAGGTGGTGAATCCCACCAAAAGTAATCTAAGTTATGTGCACCAAAGTTTATCCAAGGACTAACCGGAAGAGACCATCAAACCTGCTTTATGTTATCAGCCTTTCTCGGATGACCAATAATTGAAAATTGCTTTAAAGTATTGAAATCTGAAAGCGAGTTATTTCTTCTTGACCATATGCGGTAGAAGGAGAAAGTGATTGCTGCAGTGATAACGTCTTGAACTTGAGAATCTCCATTTAGATCAGAAATAGAGATGAGACTATGCAAAGACGAATAATCAATAGCGCAATTGAGCTTACTAAATAGCCAATTCCAGATTTGCCTGGCAAAGGGACAATGAAGAAACAAATGCTCAATTGTCTCATTGATTTCCACAATTATTACAAACAGAAACAACAATGATCCCTCTCTTTCTCAGGTTGTCATCTTTTGGCAACTTATTATGCAGAGCTTTCCAAAGGACAACGATTTTTTAAGGGGGAATGCATTTGTTCCATATCAACTTTCACCATTTTATAACCACAAAACTAGGGAACATAAAAAGATAAGGATCCTTTAGGGAGAGGCCCCCAGAGATGGACTCTTTCCAAACTAGTTTATCGCAATTGTGCACAACAGGGATAGAGATTTCTTCAATCAAAGCAACAATGTGGGGGAAATTATAAACCAGAAACAGTGGAAGGCTCCATTTACCACTCACCACTGCTTGAAGCTTAGGACGAATGTGATCAAGAATGTGCAAACGATCTGCAATGTTAGGAAAAATCCAGTTATCTCTCTAGAAACTGATGACTTTTCCACTGTCAAGAACAAGGTTAAAGCAAACAAAATTTCTTATCCACTTGTCAATTGTACGTTTTGAGTACAGATTTAGGCCATAGGTAGACATGGAAGTTGTAGGCTAACATGCTATGAATGATATTAATTTAATATTCCAAGACCCCAATTTCAGCTTTATTCTATCCTCTATAGACTGCAAATGAATTCTTCTTGGTTTCCCTTGAAAAAGCGGAACACCAAGGTAAGTAAAAGGTAAAGAACCATGCCGAAAGCCAATGAGTGTCCCTGTGCCCTTAAAGGCAATTGGTGTCCCTGTGCCCTTAAAGGCAATTGGTGTCCCTGTGCTCCCTTTTCTTGAAAATTGGCTTTTGGAAAATACTTTCTCCAAATGTGTTAAAATTTTAACTCATTTTGAAAATTCATTTCTAATATATATATATATATAAAGCTAGGAGGTATAGATAACAATTTGCCTTGATTTTATTACTTTGAAGGGCCTAATACTAAATTCAAACAAAAATTATATTCTACAATCGACATGTTAGTTTGTTTTCTATATTTTTTATATTATATATAGATAAAAAAAAGTCCCCTAGATGAAATTTGGATTGGTAGATTTTGTAATAGATCCCTTGGTTATATTTTTAGGATATATTTCCTCTATTTCTTTTCAGTTATCAGATTTTAAGAAAAAAAATTATTCTTATTTATAGATCACATTAATTATATTTTTTTATTTTCTTATTTTTAATTAATTTACACATATATTTATTATAAAAAGAGAAATGAGTGAAATAAAAATTTCACAATTATTTTATTGAAATCAAGAAAATTTATTGTATTTCTTGATTTTTACAAAATAACCTTAAAAACAGATAAAAGGAACGAAGGTAGTACTTGCTTGGATTTTTTTCCATCAATATATTATTACTTGGATTGAAAGTCAACAAGTGAAACATATGATGATAAAATTTAACTCTTATTTTTCATCAATATTCCGTAGAATTTTTCAATTTCAGTTCTGTTACAAAAGTGTGTTTGGAACTAGTAGCTGTAATCAATACGTATGTTGACTTATACATCTGGGAAAGAAAACCGGGTCACCTGCGCGAGGCACCTCAAATTTGGATGTCCATTCCACGATTTTACTATAGCTAAAGCTCAAGAACAATTTAGTTTGCAAGATGCATTTCTGGAGGCCTAGTATCCACATTCATATTTAACGTCATCATTGCACATCAATGAGAAGCAAGGAAAGTGATTGTTCTATCTCTCGGTACAAGTATAGAAAGAAAAACGAAAACGAGGCAAGAAATGTTGTAATTAGATAAAACTATACTATATAATAGCATCATAGGTTATAAAAAAAAATGGGGTAGGCTCACTTCCAATTGTTGGCAAGAATGTCAGCCAAATCCACAATCCTTTGAGAGTAACCCCACTCATTGTCCTACCATGTCATCTCCCATGACCACGGTCAACGATGAGTCAACAGTTGATGACACATCAGAGCATCTAAAATCTACAGAGACAAGGGGCTCATCAAACACAGAGAGAATGCCCTTGAGCTCATTCTCTGCACTTTCTCTGAAAGCAGCGTTTACTTCCTCAGCAAAGGTCTTTTTTGTGACTTGAACAACAAGGTCCCTTGAGGGTTGGGAGGACAAGGGCCACAGCCTTTGCTGCTCCTGATGAGGTTGGCACTATGTTAAGGACGGCTGCCCTTGCGTGCCTTAGGTTACGGTGGCTCACATCAAGAAGCCGTTGGTCACCGTAGGAGTGGGTTGTGTTAGGAAGTCTCATATCTCTTGTCTCAATTCTTGGGACACAACTTATATATCCAATGTACAACTTCACTTAATAGCAATTGATTTTAAGTTGAAATCTAACATGATATGAGTCTATAACCTAGTTCTCGCCTGTTCTAGTAGGCTTTTCTATAGTCCAACTTATATATCAGTTGTCATGGTACCCTTGATAATACCTGTCATGTGGTGGCTCAGTGAGAATATGGACCATATAATAATTTTGCACGCAAATTTGAGACCAAAGTTTCCTTAATAAAATAATGACACATGAATGTAGAGATGGGTAATAAGTTTGATTAAAAAAATGTAGGGATAAGATGAATTACCGAATTTCTGATCAAGGACCTTGACGAAGGGTACTAGAAGCATTGCTGATGATGGGTTCATCTGGGTCGTAAATACCAGCATTGACACCAACCACGTAGGTAGGAATATCTCCCTTGCCAGGAGCTGTGATCAAAATCTTCTTTGCTCCGGCTTGAATGTGCTTTCCTGCACCGTCTCTGTCCACAAATACTCCAGTTCCTTCAATCAAAAGTCGATTTCCAAGTCCCTGTAAAGAGATAATATTGTTTCATTTCATCAAATTGCTTCAGAAATCAAGAAGACATTGATTATTTTTTAGTTAAATGACAAGTTTTGTTGCTTTGTTTCTTGAAAGCTTTTGTTCTTAAGAATCTTCTTTTAACATATGAAATTGTTTACATTTGCAAATTGACTATTTGGTAGGTTAAATTTGTAAGTAAGCTAGCACTTGGGGCACCAAGTACTTACTTTGAAGAAACAAGGCAGTGTTACACTTTGAAGGCCTAAACAGTCTATTCATTTATCTTTTCCATTTTTTTTCCTTTTTCTCTCAGTATTTCTGGATCATAGAACATCAAGAGGAAATAATTGTGTTAAAATGTGTTAGAGAATATGCTGCTAACACTCTTTTTGTGTTTATTTTGAAATGGGGTGAGCATTTAGTTTCTTCAAACCACAGCAAACTAGTACAGCTAAATGACATTAGATAGGTTCAAACTTATGTGTGGTAACTTATAGAAGAGGGAGAAAAAAGTTACAAAGTAGCAATGATGAAGAAGAATGAGCATACTTCCAAGGAAGGTTGATAGGGTTGCGGTCAGAGACAACCCTGACGACCTTTCCATTGTCACCAACAGGCTTGACATCAGCATCAAAGATTCCAAGGGTGGAATCATACTTGAGAAAGTGAGGCTTGAGAGGCTTGTTTAACACCTCCAGTAGTGTCGTTGATCGCAATGATGTGTAAAGGAGAGTCTTTGCGACCGTTCCAGCATCTCAAGAAGTTTCTTCCAATCCTCCCAAATCCGTTTATGGCTACCTTTAGTTTTGCTTCTACTACGCCTTTTGTGTTTCCTTCTCTGCCTCCAACCTTCAAACTAAAGTAAATACATTAACACAATGTTGTAAAACATGTCTAATTGGGTTTTATTTTCCACTTATTTGAGCTTCTTGAATGTCATCAAGTGCAATTGCCAACTCAGTTGTTGGCTGTTCACCCTTCTGGTGTCTCCTCCTTTGTATATTCATTAGATAAAACTTGAATCATATTTATCAATGATACCTAATATAATAAAATGCTGCAATGTTTTATTTAAGTGGGCCTATACTTGATAAGAAACAATTGCTTGGGTGAGCAATAACTGCTTTCTGATTACATACAAATTAACTCACTCTAGTGATGCAATTGGTTAAGATACACTGAAGCTACTGCCTTCAAAACATCTCTTAGATCAAGTTGTTATATCCTAATGATCAAGTTTTCCAATGAAATCGCGACATGTAAATGTATTTTAAAATTCTATAACACATAATTAATGAAAGTTATTTAATATTAAAAAAATCCTCATATTATATCATTGGAGAACTTAATGACAAGCATATAACAAACTATTAAGTTCTGTTTTACATTTATTCACATGGCATGGGTTGGTTTCAACTCTGATACAATGCCATAGCCATAGGAGAAAAACACACCTACGAGCGTGCAAATACACAAAATATGTACAAAGGGTGCATTTTTGTTCAGACACATGATCTGACATTTCTTAGTGTGTATAAAAACTATTTGATGAATCAAAATATGAATCTTATAGGGCATAATTCTAGTGTTGAAAGAATATTGAACAACCATATATCATATATGCATGGCAAATGTGAATCATGGCAAAGATAGCTCATAGAGTCCGAGAGAAGCTTTTAACTAGTTAGCCATTGAATTCGGTGATTATAATAACTTATTGTATGTACATTTTCTACATAGCAAGTGTCATTATTTATTTTACAATAAATTTGCCACACACATTGCGTGCAAATTATACTTACTGCTGAAGTCTGGAAGGCAATGACTGAATGGAAGTCCTCAGAACTTTTTCTAGAAGAAAAGGAAAGGTAACCTATTGATGAGTTGCGAAGGCCAGAGAATTCAGAGAAGCCCTTCCCATTTGCCTGCATAGACCAAGTAACAATGATCAAGTTACATCATAGTAATTTATAGACATCTAGTTCTAGTTTTTGAATAAAATGACACTAGTCACACTACTATTATGGCTTTCATAATGTAATATTCATGCAAATTAATTAATGTTACATAGTAAAAAACAATAACTTGATGAACCTGAAGAAAGAGTGGCCGAAGTCATTATTCAGCAAACAATGGAGAGTGACATTTTCTTATGAAGCAGAGGAGTGGACTTTTTAGAACAAGCAAAAAAGGTTTGAATCAAAAGTATTTTTCAGGTTCAATAATATGTCTCATTAATTTTAATATGATATGATGCAACGGTGGATGGATGTGTGGTTGTGATTCATGAAGCCAAGTGAGGATGAGATTACAGATAGCTTGTTGTGCTTGTGAATCATCTGGCTTCTCCCACTGTTGACAGTCTTAATTGATGATTGGGCTTCAGCATCAGATCTTCAGTGGGCCCTTTTATGTGTTCTTCATTTGTATTGGTGGATAATAAAAAGTGAAAAATGTTATTAAGATGCTTTTTAACGCACAATTTTTTATTTTATTATTTGTTGAAATTTATTAAAAATCATAGGAAGTTTTACTTATTATTTAATGAACCTCTTGCAATTTTTAAGAAATTTTAATTAATAATAAAATATGATTAAAGAGGGCATTGCTAGTCCACTTCTTTAAAATTTTAGCATATATTACACTTTTTTTTCCGGATTCAGCCAAAAAAAAATTAAAAACAGATGAAAGAGAAGTTAGGATAGAATTTTACTCAAGCAACAAAATTTTACTTAATTTAAATATTTTTAAAATAAATTATGAATAATTAATAATAAAAATGTATTATAATATAAATTATTTCTCATAATCTAAAATAAAATTTATATTTTAAAAGTATTTGTCTATTACAAATTTTAATTATAATTATAATATAATTTATATATTATAAATTATAAATTTTAGTTGTATAAAATAAATATATATTATGTGTAACACACAAGCTAAAGTACTAGTAAAATATCAAGATACACATACTAGTTTAGTTGGTTAAATGAAATGTGGGAATTATTTTAATTTAAATATTTTGATACTTGTTTTTGTGTTGGATTCTTAGGAATAAAAAAATAATAATAAAATATAATTTAGTATAAAAATGAAATCTTTTGAAAGGTTGAGATTTATGGAGAAACTCAATCTACACTTAAAAGATGGACTTAAAATTTTCGTTATGGAAGATTTTGATTACATGCTTATTTATTTAGTTAGTTAAAAACAAAATTGGTTCATCACAAGACACAAAGCACTACCCTATATTAATAATTAGTTACAGTGGAGTCCTCTGGACGAAGAATGTCATTTAGTGGGCAATGAGAAAGCAACGCAAACGTCACATACTGGACCTGATACTGCTAATCGACAAATGGTGAAGCTTGTGGCCATTCTTTACTTTGTGTTCAATATTTGGCCACAAATCCAAATGATGGTACGGTTTCTTCATAAGACAATCAATGCCCCTTTCAAGAAGCTAATAAAGGCTTGTGATTGATCAGATTTGATGGGAGTTCAAAGCCATTGTAGGGATGCCTAGAACATTTGTGCCGAGACCCTTGATGGACATGTGGAATAAATCTAAATCCCCTTTTGTTTAGCTTTGGTGGATTATTGCTAATCTTTCTATGCCTATGCTCACTCACACCCACCTCAATTCATTCTAGATTTACTTAACCCTAAAATCCTTAATAATTTAATCAATATTATATCATAATCAAACTAGTTTTGACAGGAGAATGGGGTTGGAGACTTGGAGTGCATCTTTGCTTTCTCTGCTCACTTTAAACTATCAATCCAGTCCACGTGTACGGTCCTCAATGTTTTCTAATATGGTAAAGAGACTGTCTAGTTGTTTCAAAAGTTGTGTTTTTATATTAGCAACGAAAAGAAAGGAGATGTGTGTATTTTGATACGTGAGAGGTGACTTGATGATACTAATTAAAAATTTTGTAAAGCTAAAAGGAGCAATTAAAAGCATATATTAGGGTGCATGAAGCCTTAACCTGTTTTCCGAGTACTGGGTCCTTGTTGGCATCATCCCAAGTGTTCAATCAAACAGAATAAAACAAATAGAGTAAAGCAAATTAAGGTGCCCTACAAAGATTGGCTTTATTCTTAGGGGAGATGCATTTTTTTTATATTGGTGTTGCTCTTGCTCATGAATTCAGCCTATGATCTAGTTTAGTTAGTTGCCTTTTTCAGTTTAGCTTATTGAGTTATCTTAATTTTATTTTTGTTGTACTCCTAATAAATTTTTACTATTTCTAAACCGTTTCTTTACAACTTTGTTTAAACATTTGGATCAATTTCCTCTGAATCAGCATTATCTGCTTTTCCTTTCTCACTATTGAGCATCTCAATAACTTCATCTACAGGTGGATCTCCACTCTCCAGGTCTTCGAAAAAATTCCTTCAACTGATGACATGATATGAGTATGACACCATATCAACAGAAAGCATCATAAACTAATGCACACAAAATTTATTATGTTCATGTTAGAACAAAAAAGAATTTTCGCTAATAAACTTGTAACGCCTTCATATGGAACAAAATAGACTTCTCACTCTTAACAGTGAAAACGTCTCTCATAATCATTTTTTGAGTTTGAAATCTACAAAATATATCTATATTTAGAATTTCAAAAATAATTTTATTTTACCATTCAGATAAAGTTAATTCTTTCAAAATTATATTTTATTTACAATTATACTTTTGTTGATGAATCCACAAAATCATGTTTGTAAAAAATATTTCTTAGAAACCTCCAAAAAAAATGTTTCTTAGAGAGTTAAATTATGCGGCGAATTGCGCAAAAGCAACGGCTTAGAAGAGAGATTGTGAAAGCTGTCGCCAAATGCTTTTTCGTTGTAACAGCAATAAGAGTTACATTGACATTACCATATAATATTAGATTTTTTTTAAAAAAAAAAAAAAACAGAGACACATAATATAGATGTAATGTATTGCAATATTCTTTCTCTATATATAGAGGCCACAAGTTCAACAATTGGGCTGCAAAAAAGAACTGTTTCATACATTTGACATTTCTCACTTTCAATTTGCGTCCTTCTAGACCAGATACATGGCAAATGAAGTGGACTTCAAGGTCCTTCTATATGATTTTCACTTTTGTTTTTTCTTTGTGATTTTCTTTTCTTTCATTTTGACACCATAATGGTTGAACTGAGATGAAATTCCATTTATTTATTTTTTCTACAAGATTGAATTGAAGGTGTCAGCTAATTGCTGCGAAGGATGCAAGAGGAAAGTCAAGAAGGCTTTAAGAAACCTTGAAGGTACTAAATACTACTACAAAACAACCCTTTCGAAAAAAAATTCACTTTTTATTTCTTTCTTGATCTTCTACTACTAATGACCATGGTTGGATCACCTTGTTAGGTGTTTTGAGCATAGACATAGACCCCATGGAGCCCAAAATAACAGTATTAGGAAACGTGAATCCACACATTTTGATTAAAAAGCTTCACAAGGTCGGAAAGCGAGCCGTACTGTGGAGCTATGAGGAAGTTGAAGAAGAAACAACAAAACAGGACACAATGTGGGAACAAGAGAAACAGCCTCATCCATGTGACATTAAAATTGAGAAAACTAAGGATGTCACAAGAAAGAAAAAAACTTCAAAAGAAGACAAGAAGATGAGTTACAATTCTTGTAGTACTCAAGAAATGAAGAAAGAAGAACATTATGTGCCTCATCAAGAAGGGAATTTCATGGTTCATGGTCATCCTAGCATGATGAACCCATATTATAGTAACAGCATCAAAACTCATCCTCAGTGTTGTTACATTGCTCAGCCTTGTGCAGTTGCAGTACCCTATTATGCAATTCCTTCTTCATATTCAGCTCCTCCTCAAGCTTGTGTTGAAGACCACATTCCAAGATTTTTTCAGCCTCCATTCTTGAGACCAACAGAGCGAGTAGGGGACTATTTCAGTGATGAAAACACCATGGGATGCCTTGTCATGTGATGTGAACCTAATTAAGATAGGCTTAACATAGAACAAGAGGAAATTAACAGTACCAAATATATATCCTACTAGCCAGTTCCAAATTTTGTCACATTGTTCTCGTAGGAAACTGGATTAATATCAGAGAAATGCTAAAAATTATTGCAAATTTTTGTATGTCTCATTTGTTAGTACTAACCCCAGATAATATGTTAAGAGGAGCGTACCCTTCCATGTCTTGAATATAAGTAAAAAAAACATAATAATTCACCCTGATTAAAAAATTGGTTAACATCATTTAATTGTATCAAGAATCAACATTATTTAAAAATAGTTCTTTTCTTTTTTTTACGGTTTAGGGTTAATTATTTGCTTAATATCTTTGGTTCAAACTTAATATCAACAATAAAAAAAAGTCAATAGAAATAAAATATTAATTTAATGAATAATATTTTAAGGATAATTTTATTAAATAAAATAAAATCATTTGAAATTTGCTTTTTATGGTATAGTCGAATGGATTCTTTTTATTTCAAAACCATGATGGACTCTTTTTATTTATATTTGGAAAAGAAATGAGTATTAGACTCTTAACACTCCTCTTAATCTTTCTAGTAGGTATTACAAGTGATAAATTGTAGCTTTCCGGACACAAAGTCGAATGGCTTATCATAATTTTGTTATTTTATCCTTGGTTATTTATTTGGTTTTAACTCTAGATTTATTAGGGAAAAGAGATCTAGACTAATTTGAAATTTGATCGGAATGTAATTAAAATTTGATAAATAATTATTTTCTCCAAAAAATAAAATCAAATATTATCTAAATGATTCAACTTTAATTTCAATATATTAATCATTTATGTTTAATTACTTTATTACGTTCTATTTTCTCGTTTAACTCAAACTAGTGCCCATATGAGAATAGAGGTATCTATCAAAAGTGAATACCATGGTTTTTGATAAGTTTATTTAGTTTTCATGGGTTCAAAGAACCCATCTAATCGAATATCTTATGAAAGTGATTGATAAGAAGATTGTTTCATGCTTTTTTAAAAAAAAGTTTGGAATGCTAATTTCTCTCGTCTGCTGTTTTTTTTAAAATCACTTATAAAAAATTAACATTCTCAAGCATTTTTTTACTATATTTCTCAACTAAATATTGCTATGAGAAACATGATAAAATTCTCAAGAATATTTTAAATATACCAAATGCATTTGTAACATTTTGAAAAATTTATGATTCTCGCACAGCATATTCTTGATAAACATAATTAATTATCATAAATAAAAAGAATTCTACGTATTAAATACATGATAAACTCAATACTATAAAACAATACCACTACACTTAATTTGGTGCAAATAGATACATATTTCCTTTAAAATAAGTCAAAATTTATATATTTTGATTAATAACGTTTACATAATTTATATATTTTTTTTCCCGACGCGAGTATTTCTCAATCGACAACTAGGAATCAATTTTTCAAGATATGAAGATTTATTTAAAAGACTAATATCTTTTTTTGGGTAAAAGACTAATATATAGCAAATGTTCTTCTAAACAAATAAATTTGACAAATAAATTCCTAAACATATGCTTAAGGAGTTTGCTTATTTGTCAACTATATACGACACCATTTTGGTATTTGTTTATTGATTTAACTCTTACGATTAAGTTTTTATTTTACAAGACACATAATACGTACGAAGGCCAGCTCTATGCGATGTATACAACTAAATGGCTATAACCATTTACGTATGATTTTTTTTCATTTTCGTGTGGATGCTACTCTCTGCACATGATCCAATTTGTTGCCTAATTTTTAAATTGGCTTACGTCTACATTTTAGGTAATAAACTAAAAAATTAGATATATTATAGATACATATTTAAGACAATATTATTTGACTTGTTTTTGTCTTGAACTTTAATTTATTGAAATTTTAAGCCTCTAATATCCACAAAGATTCACCATTTGCCTCCGTATAGTGTATTTGTGAAAGCGTTGAAGCGAACGCAATGCAGAACCCGAATTGCTTTGCCTTTTTTGCATCGGAATGTCAAATTTTTCCATTGAACATGGTTGCAATGTGTTTCCAAACACAGATATAGTAAGGAATTACCGAATTAATGATGGGGTTTAACCATATAGCTAGCCTCTTTAAATTTTTGTCTATACCTACCGATCTTTACTTCTTATTTTCAAAGGAAATAAAAACCTCTTATCCAATATATTGTTAAATGAATGACTCTTTTAAAATTAAAAATCCGCTTAGAAAAGGTGAAAGGTTATAATCAAGCATTATTAACAGAAAAATTATAAGATGTATAATAAATTATAAAATTATTTGTCATTTTTTTATCCAGTCCTCGACTCCTTTAAAATGCAATAGTAACTGTTAATTGAGAAATTAATTGTTGAAATTATATTAAATATATGCACATGTAAAATCACCCATAGATTTATTAAAATCTCGAGCATTGATATTCTACCCATTTTTATTATCAAAAGTATATAATAAGTACAACTTACCACTCTTGCTTTTCTTTATAAAGTAAGAATTCACTTAGTCGAGTCAAAATCCTTACCTGAATAGGTAGCCTCTTGAATTGTATGTCATCTTTTACAAATAGGTGCGATTAATTTAGGTCAATAAAATATTATAGAAAAAATCTATAATTTCAGTGTATTTTTTAGGATGGACCCGGTCCATACAATTTTTAGTTTCTTCGAACGAAAAACCTAGATCATGATCTACTTTTATGGACTGATGATACAAACTTACAATCCACTTAAATAACTAGAATTTATTTTCTCTCCACGAATGACTGGAAATAACCTTTGAGATACTTTTGAAAGGCGAACAAAATGACAATGTAATCTTTAATTTAATAAAGTCATGTAACATCATGTAACAGAAGAAGTTACATGACAACGAGTATATTTGAATCATTTTATGTTGTTAAATAACATGATATATGATCAATTGGTCATCCTAGAGAGACACAATTTTTTTATCAAATATAATTAGTGTCTTTTGTCTCTCCAACATGACAATGTCATGTCACTCAACAACATATTCACAATGAATAACTTGCACAAATCAATATCGGTTCAAAATCAACATCTGAAAATACATGACTGATTGAGATACATAGCTGTTAGGAGTTAGGGTTGGGTCCCTTGGCAATGCAAGAAAATAAAAACTAGCGTGTCCATAACATGCAGTTAGTCAAAAAAGAGTTTTGATAATTCTAATTCCCAATTCTATTGGTATTTTCACTTTAATCAAAATCTTCTTACATGTGTGAGCAAATAAATATTGCGAAAACAGACAAAATTAAAATAGATTATATATAATTTGTATATTCATTCCTTTATACAAACCAATAATCCTAAGTAAGATTTAGTGAGTTATGTTGGAAAATTAAGTTTTAAAGAGGGGGTGAATTAAGTGGTCTCAATAACTTAAAGAGGGCTGAATTAAGTTTTAAAATTTTTCTACTAACAAATTTTAACTCCCTTTTAAATTATATATGATAGACTCAGACTCAGACTCAGACTCAGACTGCAAAAGAAGAATAAACAATCAATTTAATAATGTTCTTTTAAAAGTGCAAGACAAAGGTAAATTGCAATAAAACAACTGTGATAAAAGAAGAGAGAAATGCAAACTCGATTTATACTAATTCGGCCACTTCCCGTACCTACGTTCAGTCCTCAAGCAATCAACTTGAGATTTTCTACTATTTCTATAAATCTTTATGGTCATTGAACACACCTTGAGATCCCTCACCCTTGTGTGTGTTCAAGATTCTCACAAGCGAAGAGACAAATAGTCTCTTGATTACAACTAAGTATATGAGATGAATAGAAAGATTTTTCTCATTTAGAGTAAATGATACAAATTGAAGTTCCTAAAAGAATTCTTATTATATTTGGACCAATAGTTATTTAGAGAGAATTTGACAATTAAGTTCTATGAATCATTTCTCTTTTTCTTTTCGAAATCAGACACACTATAGACCCATTGTACCTTTTCAAAATAATTTGAATAGATGTATCTTTTCAAAAAGTTTTTCCTGAAATTTTCTCATTGATAATCGATTACACAGTTATATTTTGAAGGGTCATATGATCTTTCAAAGTATTTTTTTAAAGTGTCGTTACAGGTAATCGATTACAGACATTTGGTAATTGATTACAAGATTTAAAATTCAAATTTCAAAACCTTTTTGAAAAATCCATCAGTGTGAGATTCTTTTAACAAATAAACTAAGGCCTTATTTTTTTTCTTGATCTTGTTTGTTTGACTTTGAATTAATCTTGAAGCAATATTTGTTTGCTTAACCTTGAATGTTTTTTGAAACAATCTTGTTTGCTTATACTTTGGCATCATCAAAAATCTTTATACATTCATTCACATTCTCTCCATTTTTTATGATGATAATCATTATCAAGTAAATTCTTTTTTTACATCATCAAAATATCTATGATTCACAAGTTAGGCATGATATGATCTCCAAAATCAAAATTTTACCATCAAGACTCCATGCAAAAAGGCTATTGAAGTATATACAAATTCTTACTCGAAGAACAAAACAAAAATTGAATATATTGTGATGCTGCTCATTGAATATGACTAAGAAAGCGATAGTGACAAAAGAATTACAAACATGCATGTGTAGAAGGTACTGTTTTTTCCTTGGCATCTAATAATGCTTCAATTAAATCATAATCCTATTTTTCAGATTATGAAAATATTCATTCTATATACTGCAAAATCTTTAGGAATTCAATATTATATTCTAAAATCAGCAGATAAGTTTTGTTTCTTGTTCAGTCTCAACTTTAGGAGCAGTTTTCTTCAATGCAAGCTTTCGTTTATTTTGAATTTGGCGGACAAATTCAGAAGCTATTACATGTAGCTTCACATTAGGCTTACGAGTAGTGGCGATAGCAGTCCCTAACCCTGCCCTTCTCAATGCACGAGCTAAACACCTTTCACCAAATTGAAAATGAGAGGGGCATGCAGGAGGAACCATGGACCTCAATACTGGCTTATTACAAAAAGAAGGTCCTGTTGGCAAACTGAATAAAGCCAAGAACTTTGTCAGTGAAGTTGTCTATTCTATATAGATATTGTAAGTATTGCACATAAAAAAATAAAATGTAAGAAATGTCTCGTGTGTGATAAATATATATGATTCAAATAATTAAATGAAGGTACAAAGCTCTAATAATTGAACAAAGGAGCATGCCTTCTGACAAGAATCTCTTAAGTTAATTTCTTATTAAAAGGCAATGATCCATATTGAAAGAAAATGAGTAAGTCACTGTCTCCATAGGTAAAGTATGTACCTTGATTTCCATCAAATATAGAGAGCAAGACACAAAAAAACAAAGAGATATAAGAGATTATATTCTTCACAACAATTTCTAGTTTTTTACAAGTTTTAAGGCATCACTCTTTTACAATGGATACTGGTTAGTATTCCTACTCATTCTTATTTCTGAGAACTATGAATTCTCAAGATCCATATTCTAGATGTTTGAAACATGAATAGGTTTACATTAAATGGAAACAAACAGAAAGATTGATTTACTTACCCGTTGAGGGTATGAAGACTAGTATTCAGTACGGAACACGTATTCAATAGCTTAAACCGGAAAAATAGGCTAAAAAATCCAAGTTTTTATTTACAAGAAAGATCTTCCATATAGAACCTAAAAATGATATACTGCAACATGATTTATTGATTTAGTAAGTGTTGAAATGAACACTATTTCACAAGCACACTACTATGGTAGCATTCCTGTAAGTAATATAACATGCCAATCTCTAAAAGACATGTTGATTGGTAAAGTGCAGTGTGCTGAAAACTCAAGAATTTGAATCAAATTACTCTTTAAGACAACAAAATCTGACCAGTTCTGAATCATCCTTGAACTCGAAATGGATTCATTCTTTGTAAAACATAAGCAACTTTCATTTGACATCATTAGTCACAAGCCTTTTCTAATAATTAGATTTTGAGCAACTAAATTATGTACGCATTTTCAAACAGGAGGAACCACTCATTCTAAATTTTCAGAAACCACAACCTTTAAGTTGCAATTTGCATGAAGGCTCTCTTGCAATAACAAAATGGATTCACTGTTGCCATTCTTCTGCTTCATAGACTCAAGAAAGGTTTGAGTTGGCCATAAAAGGATTAATGTCACACATAAAGATGAATAGTGAGCCTCAAAAGAGCACAGAAGTTGAAAGTTTAAACACAAATTACATGGTTGTTATTTCTCTTAAAAATTCAATTAGAAAAGCATAGAAACGATCCAGAAGCAACACTGACTCTACAATCCATAGTTCTATACACATTACACGCTGGATCAAATTAGAATTAACCAAGCTTTTAACATAGGGAACATTATACAGTAAACCGAAGCACAATAAAGTGGTCAATTTTTCCACAGCCAAACAACCAATTTTGAGAAACAAAGAAAATCACGCCCTTTTTCTTCTTCTAGGAACATAATTAACCCCAGAAGCACACTATTCGAGCAAACAACCGAACCAATCTATACACATTTAATCGTTAAATTAGTCTTAGTGCGTGTTTGGCTTCACATCGGAGAAGTAATTCCGAATTCATAATTGATTTTGGATAAATTTTCACATGTTATGTTTCACCTTGGAAAAAAGTTCAAAAATTGGTTTTTGGGTAGGATAAAAAAATTTGTCGTGAGCTGTACACTTAACTTGGTTTTATAATAAACACATTCAAACATAGATCACACCACATCACTTCAAAATCAATTTCACCATTGCAGATCCAGACACGCACTTAAACAGTAGAATTAGTATTCGAAAAAAAATTGCAAGACAAGACTAACATTTGGGTCTAAAAAAAAGAAAAAAATAGGACAACAAACTCAAAAGGTGTAATTTTCATCATTCACTTCACACTATCTTCAATTTCAATTTCAACAAGCACAAAACTACTTTCAATTGAAAAGAAAAAAACTTACTTTTTGGCAACGGCTTTGCATCCCTGGTAAAGCTTCTGTTTTGAATCGCCCAATATATGCGCATGACAGTAATTCGTCAAAGCCATGGCCTTGGTCTTGCAACCGCTAAAACGACACCGGACGATATCGTCGCCACCAGAAACGACGCCGTTTTGGTCGTTGTTGTTGTTGTTGTCATCGTGATCCTCCTTGAAGGGGCTTTTGCCATAGGTCCAGCAGTAGTCTCTGTACTTTGACCTCAGCTCCTCCATCAGGGCCCAGTAGTGGGCCCGGTAGCACCGCCCCAGCTGCCTCACTCGCCGGAGCCGCCGCCGGAGCACCTCCTCCCGCGTCAGCACCCGCGACTTCGACAACGCCGCGTCGCACTCGCCGCCCTCGATTGTCACCGGCCGCGTTGGAGAGGAGGCTGAACCCGACTCGTCCATCGGTGCTGAGTCGCCCAACTCGGAACTCGGAACTCGGAAGGAAGAGTTCGTTACGGTTTTTGATTTTTTTGAGTTTGCTTTGACACTGCCAGCTATCGATTGCGACTCAAAGGAACAAATAGGAGTAGTGTTTGTTTTGTTAGTCTTCTAAAATATTAACTTTTTTTTTCTGCCTCTCAAAAATAAATATTAATTTTTTGCAATGTGCATAAAAAGATAATTAGAAATTCATTTAAGAAAGATAACCTTAATTTGCGCTCTTGGAAATAATTTAAAATATTATACAAATAAGTTTTTTTTATAACAATTATACAAATAAGTTAAGAAGTTGACTAAATATATTTTAATATTTTCCAAAAGAGTTTTTTTACCAGAAAATAAATTTATAATAGTATAAAGTTTTTTTTATTTTATTATCTCATTATATTATTTTTTTAATAATTGCTTTAAAAATAAACTAAATTGTAATTTTGTTATTCCTATAATTTTAATTTTCTTATTTTTAAATTAATCATTATGATTTCTTTTTAAAATTATACAATTTAAGTCCCTGGTTAGAATCGAAGTTTCTTTTATTTTCCTTTATCACTTAAACTAGTAAATTATTCTATTGTTTGAGTATGTTACATATATACCTTACTGTATGAATTAGATATTCTTAAAATATTTATTTGATGTCAAATATTATTTATACATAATAAAATTATTTTAAATAACTATATATAAATTTTTTTCACTTACCGATATGTAATTTGTTTACACTCAATATTTTTCAGTTTTTGAACTCTACATTAAAAACTCTTTAATTTTAGAATTTTGTTACATGGATCCTCTCTCAGGGATAAATGGTTACATTCACCTCCTTTTAAGTGTGAAAAGTGTTGTTACAGCGACCTCCTTAGGAGACGAAATCAAAGTAATGTTAAAAATGAAGACTTATGAAGTCAGTGTAATTTACTGTAAACTAAACTATATTACATATATATTTAACTTTTTAATATATAAAATAAAAAAAAAAACAAGGGGAAGTGAAAAAAGATTAAAAAATTGTGGAGACGGAGCATCACCGTTTCAATACAACATGCCGGTGGTGGGTCCACCCAACGCTATTATTATTATTCAAAAAAACAATAAAAAAAAATAGAGGTTGAAGAAGCAACACAAGCACCAGTGTGAATACCCTAAATCGGAGTTTCAGTTTCACCCCTCTTTTCTCATCTCTAACATCATAGTCCTCAGAGGTACGGTCCCTTCCTCTAACCCCCCTTTTTTTCCTCGTAAATCTGAAATCTCACTTGTTGGATTCAAGTCCTTAGATGGAACCATCTGTTTTCGATTTGCAATATGTTTGTTGTTTTCTTGTTTCTCTTCTTTTCGGGTTTGGTTTGGTAAGTGGGTTTTGGTTACTCACTCCAAAAGTTTCCATCTTGGGTTGATTTGATTTGTAAACTGCATCTGGGTGTGTTAGTTGGTTGATGTGTTAATTTGCTATTTGAGTTGGGTTCTTTCATTTCATGTGTTGACTAGAAAGTTGAATCTGTGTTGACTGTTATTGACATGTTACTTTTTTTTTCTTTCTGATTTTGAAGCACTTTTCAATTACGGGTCTAACAAATTTTCGATTTCCAGAATAAAATGATTTTTTTTTTGGCGAGAATTTGTGTGGTTACTTATTGAATTCGTTTCTATCCTTTGGATTGATTCGTTTCCACTTAAATCTCATTTTTTGTTGTTGTGGAATTTGCATTTCAGGCTGATTGGTGCATACTAATTGTAGACAGGTTAAACTTTTCCTTTCTTATCATTGCTGTATTTTCAGTTTTGAGTCTAGATTTTTTAAACAAAAAAAAATAATTTGAATGGACTTATACTATGATCCAATTACAGATTATCATTTATGAAATGTATATTAACTTTTATAATAGTTTATTTTTTTTATAGGAGCTTTTATAATAGTTAAGTCATACTTGAGATGATTTTTTATTGGTTGAGAGTGTAAAAATCTTTACACTGACCATACTGGAAAATTATTTTTTTTTTCATCGAAAAGATATATTTTTCAGATTCTTTTTATTTACTGAATGCATGCTTATTGTAGTATTTTTTTTAAAAAAAAATATTATGATATGAAGGAACAACCTTTATTATAATGTTTTGGGAAATGCTTTTGGAGCTGTTGTTAAACATTTGATTTTCTGCATTGTGTATGGTTACAATTTTGGAATTTTGCAAACTTTCCCCTGCAGCACATATTGCAAACACTGTGTGTGGAATGCTTGCTTATTCACTTTACTCATGAAACATTGCATGATGGAAATTTTATTTATGTAAGAAAATGAAAAACTAACCACTGTTTCTTTTTCTTTTCTTTCTTTTTTCCATAGTCCAGAAATTCAACTTTGTTTGAGCCATTGTATGCAAATAAAATCTTTCAGTGTTATTCCATCAGTCTCTCTCGTGCATGTCTTGCGCAGTTTTTTGCTTGCCGCTTCTTTGTTATTTTATTTTTCATTACCAAATATGATGCCATCTTAGCTTGTGGGGATCTCAAGAATAATACTATAATTCTATGATTGTCTACCAACTCTGGGAAGACATTGCATATATAAGGACGCCAGCTACCAAGGTGTTATTTATAATGCACTGATATCTCTAAACATTGTTCAAGATGTGCCATTTATATGTAAAGTATAACCGTTAACAAGTAGTTTCACTCTCCATGTATGGCACACCACCATCATCTATTCATCTGTGTATTGATTTTAATGGGCTAAGTTTACTATTCCGATTCCATCATTGGTTCAGTAGGGGATCACCAGACATATCCAGTAAGATTTAACATGAAATCATGAATCGAATCCTCAACTACTCACTGTGCCTCCTTCATAGCCTAAACCCTGCCACTATTGTCTAAGTTCTGAACATTTCCCTCTCTTCCCATTTGCACTTGTCATTGTTGCCATTATCAATGTTTGTTACTCCTTGCTGCCCTTTCCCAATTTTTCTGCTGCACTCCACCATCAATCTCCTTCTTGGTAGATTTGTTTTCCTATCCTGTAAATAGTTTTTGAGTTTTCACACTTATTATTGTTGATTGAATGCCCATAAACTTGGGAGACTTTTGGGTTGGTGTTATTTCCTTGTTTGATGAAATCATCCATGGTGAAGTTTACCTCTTTGTGTTCTTAAACTTTGCTGTTATATAACTGAGCTGTTATCAATTTGTGGACACATAGGCTTCTTCTTTCTTAATCAACCTGGGTTAGTGGGTACTATAGTTGTGTTTTTTAATAGTGACAGGGGAGGAGAGTGAGTGTGCATCTGAAAAACAAAGGATGATAAAACTACGAACAGATATGTTGGATATCATTCATAAAAAAATGTTAATGGATGAATTGAATATTTATCAATTTAAGCAGGTCATGGCCTCATGGGTAGACTGGATATTTGAAAATTTACTTGATGGATCTTAAATGGGCTTTTCCCCGTCACTATAATCCAATCCAAAATACATCCACTCCATTTGTTTGCCACCACTAAACACCACCAATAGGCTTTGTTATTTTTAAGTCATGTCTTTTGTTTTAACAGATGCATCATTGCATATTAACTTGTTTATAAAAAAAGAATTCAATCACGATTCAATACCCATTAGAGGCTAAAATAGATTAAGATCTATATGGTGGCTAACTGGTTAAGTTGCTGTTTGCTGAATTTGTTATGTTTATAGGCTAGTCTTCCTATTATCACAAACAATGTCTGACAGTCAAGAATCTGACAAGAACATTGAGATATGGAAGATCAAGAAATTGATCAAGGCTCTGGAAGCTGCTCGAGGTAATGGTACCAGCATGATTTCTCTGATAATGCCTCCACGCGATCAAATTTCCCGGGTCACTAAGATGTTGGGAGATGAATTTGGAACTGCTTCAAACATCAAAAGTAGGGTGAACCGACAGTCTGTGTTGGGAGCCATTACTTCTGCTCAGCAGAGGTTGAAACTATATAACAAGGTCCCTCCAAATGGTTTGGTTCTTTACACTGGAACCATCGTCACTGAAGATGGCAAGGAAAAGAAGGTGACAATTGATTTTGAGCCTTTCAAACCTATCAATGCATCACTGTACCTCTGTGATAACAAGTTTCACACAGAAGCACTGAATGAACTTTTAGAATCTGATGACAAGTTTGGTTTCATTGTGATGGATGGAAATGGCACCCTTTTTGGGACTTTAAGTGGAAACACTCGTGAGGTGCTTCACAAATTTACTGTTGATCTACCAAAGAAGCATGGTAGAGGAGGTCAATCAGCTTTGCGTTTTGCTCGACTTAGGATGGAAAAGCGGCACAACTATGTTAGGAAAACTGCAGAACTTGCTACTCAGTTTTTCATCAATCCTGCCACCAGTCAACCTAATGTTTCTGGACTTATACTTGCTGGTTCTGCTGACTTCAAGACTGAGTTGAGTCAGTCAGATATGTTTGACCCTCGATTGCAAGCAAAAATATTGAATGTGGTAGATGTTTCTTATGGTGGGGAAAATGGATTCAATCAAGCTATTGAGCTATCTGCAGAGATTTTATCAAATGTGAAGTTCATTCAAGAGAAACGCTTGATAGGGAAATATTTTGAAGAGATCAGCCAGGACACTGGGAAATATGTCTTTGGGGTTGAGGACACTTTGAAGGCACTGGAGATGGGTGCTGTGGAAACACTCATTGTATGGGAAAATTTGGATATTAATAGGTATGTGCTGAAAAATGGTATCACTGGTGAGATTGTCATTAAGCACTTGAACAAGGAACAAGAGGCTAATCAAAGCAACTTCCGTGATTTGGCCACTTCTGCAGAGTTGGAAGTTCAGGAGAAGATGCCCTTGCTCGAGTGGTTTGCCAATGAGTACAAAAAATTTGGATGCTCCCTGGAATTTGTGACCAACAAATCTCAAGAGGGCTCCCAATTCTGCAGAGGGTTTGGTGGCATTGGTGGAATTCTTCGTTACCAGCTTGACATCAGATCATTTGATGAGTTATCTGATGATGGAGAAGTGTATGAGGATTCTGATTAAGTTCCTGTTACTGCAGAACCCTTACTTTGTTTTGGAAGATTGGGGCCTTCAAAAATGATTTGGATATTATTGATTATGGTTCTAAGACTTAGACTTTGCCCTTTGGTTTTTGATCCATAAGATGTGTATCATTCACTTTTTCCCTTTCCTATGCTTCATACATTTTGCATTTTTGCTATTAGTCCATGTATGCATATGGCAACTCTGCCAGATTGTGCGCTGATTCTTCAAGAAATAGCTCTCAGGAGGTCATGATTCGAAGTGTTTTATTCTAGATGAAGGTGGCATCTGGATTTTATACTATTTCTTGGTTACATGATTGATGATTCAAATAACTCGTGTTGCAGTCTTGTTAAGAGTTTTTAAAAAGTAATTATTTACTAATGTTTCTTCGCTTGTTGTGTAGTGTCAGTTGCATAATGAAGGGGAAACTAATATTTTCAATATACAACCAGAGGGAGTATTTGGACGTTGGAAGACTTCATTAAATAAATGTTTTATTAAGCTATTTATTTAAGTGCATCATTAATCTCGAAAGCTAACAATAATGAATTAACATTTCCCCTCTTATCTCTTTTGCTTGGTCACCAAAATTTGTAGCTTGTAGGAAATTTAATTAACCTTTTGCTACATTTGGTTAGCGAGCAAATGTTGAGGAAATTTAGAAGAGTAAACTTTTCGGGATTTAGGTATGTTAGGTTAACCAAGTAAAGGATAATTAAAAAATATATAAAAAGAAACATTTTTTTGCCTTCTTTCATTGTAATTTTTTCTCCCTCTTCATTACTCTTTTACCATTTCATGAGGTTAGGATTTTCCCTTATTTATACACTCTTTTCACGCGTTTAATACTTTTTGGACATATCTTTTTAGAAGTTGAGTTTAGACCTAACTCAACCCTAAAAGATAACTCATGAGTTGAAGGTTGTCCCTCCCTTATATATTTTATATTGGCTTTATCTCTAGTCGATGTGGAACTTAAATTTTTTTCAATTTAGTGAAACTATCCTTAAAATATTTTTTTATTTAATTAAAGATGAGTTTTAATCAAACTATCTCAAATGTAACAACACTGAGGATGAGTTTTGATGCTGTTACTATAATATGAGTTCATCATGCTTGGATAACCATGAAATTCACTTCTTGATGAGGCACGTAATGTTCTTCTTTCTTCATTTCTTGACTACTACAAGCATTGTAACTCATCCTTTTGTCATCTTTTGAAGCTTTTGTGACATCCTTAGTTTTCTCAATTTTGAAGTCATGTGAATGAGGCTGTTTCTCTTGCTCCCATAGTGTCCTGTTTTGTTATTTCTTCTTCTTTCTCTTCAACTTGAATTTCTTTGAATATAGTCATATTTTTATCCATAGAAATAAAGTATAGGGATCAAAAAGTTTTTTAATAATTTACTTAGCATGTCAATCAATTGAGTTAAACTTCCTTAATATTATTAAATAGTCATCTAATCAAACATTAGTATATATAATATTAATTTCACTTAAAAAAAAAATTTATTCATTTTTATAATTTTTTTTTAAAAATAATTTATGATTAATTGATAATGTAATCTTCTTTGCATATGTATAAAAATTAAATGCTTATTTTTACAATAATTTTGTCAATCATTGTTCTCAATAAATAAAATATTTTTATAAAAAGTTAAATTAATTTACAAGTTCTTGAACTATGTGACAATTTTTAATTAGGTCCATGCATTTCCTTTTTTTTCAATTAATTAAGTCTCTAAACTTGTATTGAGTTTTTAATAACAGGATAACTTTTTCATATTATAAATATAATAATAATATTTTTAACCTTATGATATTTTTAATAATATTAATTTATACATAAATTATAATACAACTATTTTACATTCATTAATAGAAATAGAACATTTTCAAAAAGTGTCCATAAAGTTATCGAATTTTACATGGACTTTATTTAATTTCAAGAGAAAAGATTTTTAAGAATTGTTTTCTTTCTTATTAAACTGCACAATCTTTGTTATAATAAGTATTCATGTTTAATCATACATTTTTATTCTTTTAAAAAATATTACTTATTATTTAACTAATTACAAACAACATCTGGAAGCCTAAAACAACCAATAACATAAGAGGAGATAGTCTGAACAACAACTTTGATCAAGGTTTTCCTACCAGCCAAAGATAAACTTCTCCTTCCATCCTTTAAATTTCTTCCACACCCTATCCTTATCCACTTGAGATTTGGGTCTTCCAATAATAATAGGAAGACCCAAATAAATTGTGTTACTTTCCATAGCCTTTAAATCAAGGAGGCTTTGGAGCTATCTCTGTCAGGAACTAGAAACATTTTAGTTACAAGAAAGTTCTGGCTTGTTTAGGTTATCTTTCTGACCCGAAGCCTTCTCATACTTCATTAGGATATGGGCAGAATATGAAATTTCCTCAACAAAAATGATGTGGGAAATAACAGGTCCTCTTGGAGAAATCTTTAAACTACAGTTGAAAGAGTTTCAGCACACAATATGAATAAATAGAGAAAGAAAGCGTCTCCCTGTCTCAAGTCTCTTTGAGAACATGAGGTGACACAGTTAAGAAAAGCCATATCAAGCTTGAGAGCCATAAAGCCCTTCTTGTCCCTTTTCTTTTTTGATATCCGTAGTGAAAAGCTTCAAAAGCTACTTGAATTGTTTCATTCTATTGGCAATGGCTTTTGTGATAATTTTGAACACCACACTACATAAACTTATGGGTCTAAACTTAGTAGCTTGAGTTAGCATTTTGCACTTAGGAATGGAGACAATAAAAGTTTTGTTCATACCAATACTTTTGCTTAACTAGCTCAACTTCTAGTTCTTGTTTCGCTTGAGGGTTTCACTCTACCTTGAACAAGGTTAGCCACTTATTCCATATCTACTGGATTGGAAGTAGAGAAGAGGTTTTGAAAGTAGCTTGTCAAGACCATTCCCTATCCTTTCTTTCCCTCTGCCAAGATCGTCAACAATATGCTGTATAGAAATACTACTAATTGAAACTAATTCTATTCGCTTTGTGCAAAATCTATTCTCCTATCTTTCATACCAAAATATATTCGTAACCAGAATTACCTTAAAAATTGTTACAGAAAAGTATATTTTTAATTAAATAATAATTTATAATATTAAAATAAGTTATATAAATTAGTGACGAGGTTAAATATAGAAAAAATAAGATAAAAAATATACGAAAGACAAAAAGTGATTGTATGAAAACTATAAATAAATAGTAAATTATATAATTTATTTATTAAATATTTTAATTTTTATATTTATTAGATAAATTTATTGTGTATAAATAAAATTTAATATTAAATAAATATATTTTTTTAAAATTAACTCATACGGTAATGTATATATGTAATATACTCAAACAAATAGAATAATTTATTAGTTTAAGTGGTAAAAAAAAAATAAAAGAAACTTTGGTTCTAACGACTAACGAGGAACCATATTTGCATAATTGAGAAATCAAAATTATGAGAAATATAGAAGTATCAAAATTATAATTGGATTTAATTTTAAATTAATAATTAAAAAATTATTTGAACCAAACAATAAATTATAATGAGATAATAATATATAAAAAACTTTATATTATAAATATATTTTATGGTAAAAAACAACTCATTTGTATAATTGTTGAAAAAAAAACTTATTTGTATAATATTTTAAATTATTTCCAAGAGCGCAAATTAAGGTTATCTTTCTTAAATGATTTTCAAATTCTCTTTCAATGACAATTTTATGCACATTGCAAAAAACTAATATTTATTTTTGAGAGGCAGAAAAAAAAAGTTAATATTTTAGAAGACTAACAAAACAAACACTGCTCCTATTTGTTCCTTTGAGTCGCAATCGATAGCTGGCAGTGTCAAAGCAAACTCAAAAAAATCAAAAACCGTAACGAACTCTTCCTTCCGAGTTCCGAGTTGGGCGACTCAGCACCGATGGACGAGTCGGGTTCAGCCTCCTCTCCAACGCGGCCGGTGACAATCGAGGGCGGCGAGTGCGACGCGGCGTTGTCGAAGTCGCGGGTGCTGACGCGGGAGGAGGTGCTCCGGCGGCGGCTCCGGCGAGTGAGGCAGCTGGGGCGGTGCTACCGGGCCCACTACTGGGCCCTGATGGAGGAGCTGAGGTCAAAGTACAGAGACTACTGCTGGACCTATGGCAAAAGCCCCTTCAAGGAGGATCACGATGACAACAACAACAACAACGACCAAAACGGCGTCGTTTCTGGTGGTGACGATATCGTCCGGTGTCGTTTTAGCGGTTGCAAGACCAAGGCCATGGCTTTGACGAATTACTGTCATGCGCATATATTGGGCGATTCAAAACAGAAGCTTTACCAGGGATGCAAAGCCGTTGCCAAAAAGTAAGTTTTTTTCTTTTCAATTGAAAGTAGGTTTGTGCTTGTTCAAATTGAAATTGAAGATAGTGTGAAGTGAATGATGAAAATTACACCTTTTCAGTTTGTTGTCCTATTTTTTTCTTTTTTTTAGTCCCAAATGTTAGTCTTGTCTTGCAAATTTTTTTCGAATACTAATTCTACTCTTTAAGTGCGTGTCTGGATCTGCAATGGTGAAATTGATTTTGAAGTGATATGGTGTGATCTATGTTTGAATGTGTTTATTATAAAACCAAGTTAAGTGTACAGCTCACGACAAATTTTTTTATCCTACCCAAAAACCAATTTTTGAACTTTTTTCCAAGGTGAAACATAACGTGAAAAATTATCCAAAATCAATTATGAATTCGGAATTACTTCTCCGATGTGAAGCCAAACACGCACTAAGACTAATTTAACGATTAAATGTGTATAGATTGGTTCGGTTGTTTGCTCGAATAGTGTGCTTCTGGGGTTAATTATGTTCCTAGAAGAAGAAAAAGGGCGTGATTTTCTTTGTTTCTCAAAATTGGTTGTTTGGCTGTGGAAAAATTGACCACTTTATTGTGCTTCGGTTTACTGTATAATGTTCCCTATGTTAAAAGCTTGGTTAATTCTAATTTGATCCAGCGTGTAATGTGTATAGAACTATGGATTCTAGAGTCAGTGTTGCTTCTGGGTCGTTTCTATGCTTTTCTAATTGAATTTTTAAGAGAAATAACAAGCATGTAATTTGTGTTTAAACTTTCAACTTCTGTGCTCTTTTGAGGCTCACTATTCATCTTTATGTGTGACATTAATCCTTTTATGGCCAACTCAAACCTTTCTTGAGTCTATGAAGCAGAAGAATGGCAACAGTGAATCCATTTTGTTATTGCAAGAGAGCCTTCATGCAAATTGCAACTTAAAGGTTGTGGGTTCTGAAAATTTAGAATGAGTGGTTCCTCCTGTTTGAAAATGCGTACATAATTTAGTTGCTCAAAATCTAATTATTAGAAAAGGCTTGTGACTAATGATGTCAAATGAAAGATGCTTATGTTTTACAAAGAATGAATCCATTTCGAGTTCAAGGATGATTCAGAACTGGTCAGATTTTGTTGTCTTAAAGAGTAATTTGATTCAAATTCTTGTGTTTTCAGCACACTGCACTTTACCAATCAACATATCTTTTAGAGATTGACATGTTATGTTATTCACAGGAATGCTACCATAGTAGTGTGCTTGTGAAATAGTGTTCATTTCAACACTTACTAAATCATAAATCATGTTATCATTTTTAGGTTCCATATGGAAGATCTTTCTTGTGAATAAAAACTTAAATTTTTTAGCCTATTTTGCCAGATTAAGCTATTGAATACATGTTCTGTACTGAATACTAGTCTTCATATCCACAACTGGTAAATCAATCTCTCTGTCTGTTTCCATCATCTAGAATAAGCATCATGAGAATTCATAGTTCTCAGTAATAAGAATGAGTAGCAATACTAACCATTATCCATTGTAAAAGAGTGATACCTTAAAACTTGTAGAAAACTAGAAATTGCTATGAAGAATATAATCATATCTCTTTGCTTTTTTTTATGTCTTGCTCTCTATATTTGATGGAAATCAAGATACATTCTTTACCAGTGGAGACAGTGACTTACTCATTTTCTTTCAATATGGATCATTGCCTTTTAACAAGCAATTAACTTAAGAGATTCTTTCTCAGAAGGCATGCTCCTTTGTTCAATTATTAGAGCTTTGTCCCTTCATTTAGTTATTTGAATCATATATATTTGTCACACACGAGACATTTCTTACATTTTATTTTTTTATTTGTAATACTTACAATATCTAGATAGAGTAGACAACTTCACTGACAAAGTTCTTGGCTTTATTCAGTTTGCCAACAGGACCTTCTTTTTGTAATAAGCCAGTATTGAGGTCCATGGTTCCTCCTGCATGCCCCTCTCATTTTCAATTTGGTGAAAGGTGTTTAGCTCGTGCATTGAGAAGGGCAGGGTTAGGGACTGCTATCGCCACTACTCGTAAGCCTAATGTGAAGCTACATGTAATAGCTTCTGAATTTGTCCGCCAAATTCAAAATAAACGAAAGCTTGCATTGAAGAAAACTGCTCCCAAAGTTGAGACTGAACAAGAAACAAAACTTATCTGCTGATTTTAGAATATAATATTGAATTCCTAAAGATTTTGCAGTGTATAGAATGAATATTTTCATAATCTGAAAAATAGGATTATGATTTTATTGAAGCATTAGATGCTAAGAAAAAAAAAGTACCTCCTACACATGTATGTTTGTAAAAAAAATTGTCGTTATCACTTTCTTAGTCATTCAATGAGCAGCATCACAATATTTTCAATTGTTGTTTTGTTCTTCGAGTAAGAATTTGTATATACTTCAATAGCCTTTTTGCATGGAGTCTCGATCCTTTAACAATATGTTGGATAAGGCGTTTTTATTTCCCTTGAAAATAAGAAGTAAAGCCTGGATAAAATAATGTTAAACCTGGCGAGTATTTTCAGCTGGCCTTGACCTGGCAAGTTTACGTTTCCATCCCTAAGGTTTACTTTGAAAGGTGCGAAGTAAAATATATATCTCTAGCCTCTAAGCTGTCCATTGCCAAGCCTTGGACCTTTTGCGAGACAAACTTCATACAACGTTTTTTGAATGAAATGAGTGGTGCCCAGAAGACACGGGGGAAAGAGTACTGACGACAGATTTAGATGATTAAGAGCGTGTTTGAATTGTTGGTATTAACCTCCATTTTCAAGAAGTATCATCTTCCTTGCTTCTATGTTAAAGTTGTCTCTTACCTTTTGCTGTAGCAAAATTGCTAAAGATGCAAACACGTACTAAGTTACCTTGGTATAAACTAGTCTAAGTAAAAAACACGTCAAAGACTAGTAAGTATAGCCAAAAATTTAAAGAGGCTGCATGGTTAAACCACATCATTAATTCTTTAATATATCTGTGTTTAGAAACACGTTGCAACTGTGTTCAACGGAAAAAATTGACATTCTGATGCAAAAAAGTCAAAGCATTTTGGTTGTTGCTTCTGCATTATGTTCGCTTCAACTCTTTCACAAACACACAATATGTAGCCAAATGATGAATCTTTGTGGATGTTAGAGGCTTAGAATTTCAATAGATTAAAGTTCAAGACAAAAAAAGTCATATAATATGAGTTACTCATGTTTAAATATCTTCGCTCTTTTACTTTTATAATTTTGATACTCTAATTTATTAGTAAAGTTTTATTTGATAGTATCAAAGATAAGATACTCAGCCTACTTAACATCTATTTGAAGATATGATTAAATTATCTCTCTATGTAAAGATATAAGGTTGACTTGATGATAAAGAGTGGAAGGAGAGAGATATATATATATATCATGAATTTGAATTCTCCCGCTAACAAAAATAAATTAATTAACGACTAATATTTATTGATAAAAAAAAACTCTATGTAATTATTGATGGATCTAATGCAATACTCAACGTACGATTTCATTTTCGTCTTTAAATTCTCTATTGTGAATATGATCTTTTGGATTCTCATTTTACACATCTTGATTAGTTGTAAATCGGAAGTTTAAATTTCAATTCATTTTTTAAATTAGAATACTAATTTTGAAGAAGAGAAGTTTGATAGACAAGGTATGAGATGAATATACAAATTTGTTGGAGATGCCTGAGAATTAGTCATACAAAAAGCAAAATCCAATTGCCTTATAAATGGATCATTGAGGTTTAATGTATTTGCCTATAGCCGTTACTCCAAGGAACAAACATCAAATTGAAACGACTTTATAAGTCACACTTAACTTATAATTGTGTGTATTAGTATTAACGCCATAATTCTATCAAAAACTTTCATTAAGAACTCTAGGTCAAAATATATTGTCATTGGCTATTATTTAATTTGGGATCATGTAACCTTAACAAATGTAAGCATAAAGTGATTGATGTTGACCGTCATTAATGGACTACAATAGTGTGCATAGACCCAAAACTCAGACTATCAAAATAAAACTAATAAAGCCGGATAAAGCTAAAAGAAAATATAAGAAATAATATCATAAATAAGTTTGAATATATGACATCCATTAGTTGTTATAGTATATAAAAGCTGGAATGTAAATTATATATAGTGTGGATACCTTAACAGTGATTTTTTGGTGGCGGATCTAGGATACTAACTTAGTGGAAACAATTTATTTTCAAAAAATAAATTAAAATAATAATAAATATTATTATCACGGAATGGAATAAAATTTGTAGCTAAATAAATTGTATAGTATACATAGTGCTAAAAATGGAACGAAACATAAGAAATAAGTTAGTCAATAAATTAACTTTAAAAAAAAGTTAGTCAATAAAAAATAAAAATTTACAAGAAAGTGAGAAATTGGAGATAATGGGTTCAAAAATATAAAAATAAGGGGCAAAATACAAAAACTTTAGATATTTATTTATAATTTTCTCAAAGTGAGGGAGTGTATTTGTACACCCTCACTTCTACATAATTATGTTACCATTGATGCCTTTTTTTCCATTTTAGTACCTTTGATATATTGTTAACTTCGAAATTAATCTTCACTTTGACACTACCAAGATTGTATGTCGTGTTTGAGAGGATAACTAGCCAAGTTTTCTATAATTTATATCATTAATTGAAATCCGAGCTTTGAAAGAATGTATATTATAATCGACTAATTTAATCAAATTTCTTAATATTTACGAATTAGTTAATTAAATCTTATATTTTCTTTATCTTAAAATAAGTATCGTTTTAGTTTGTTTTACATATAACAAGAAACACTAATAAATAAATGAAAAAAATAATAATTTTACAAAATTAAAATTAATCTCATTAAATAGATAAAATAAATAGTATTAATATTAGATTTAAAAACTAAAGTGATTGGTAAAAAAACAATTAATATTACATTAAAAAGATAAATGGAATACTTATTTCGACAAATTTTTTTCTCAATTACGAGACTTATTTTAAAACGTGAAGTAATAAGGAACGAAGGAAGTAGTACTCCGTTCATCTATCTCATGTTTATATACATTTAATGAGCATGAGCATTAGCATTAGCATCTAGGAAGTTGTACTTAATTAATAGTAGCTTAGGGAATGATCTCCTCCAAGTCTAATACGAGACTATAATAATATGGATGACATGCAAAGCCAATGCACTACTACATTCTCTTGAATAAGAAGCTGTTTCATTCTACGAGTTCTCTCTTTCTCTCAAAATTCACCCCTTTAAAGTGCTGCCTCCTGTCCTAGGAAATATAACTGCAGCTGTAAGCCTACCTGTTAGACAAAAAATGGTGTACAGAGACCACTGCCAGAAAACATTACATTGTTGAAGCCAACTTTAACAAGAAAGGACAGACAAGAGGCCACTCCCACTCCCACTCTTTTTGCCGTTTTTCTTCTCAAGCTTTGAACAACAGAGAAACAATGTAATCCCAAGAATATATCATCATTTTCTCCAAACTTTAATGTTATTGATAGTGAGTGATGTCACAAAACCTCCAGATTTGAATGTGTGATATACTTTAGTATGAATTTTTTTTTATCCTTCAAAAGTACAACATATACATGTATCTTCTAGTGCAATTTTCAAAGCTGACTACATCAAGAATGGCTGGATTGAAGCAAGTAATAAGAAACTTCATCCTGTATGCTTTCTCTTCTTTGAACCCTTGCCACCAGAGAAAACTCCTGTGGCATACCGTGAATTGGCAAGCTCCCGAGGCACAGCTGCTCCACCAGATTTCAGAACTTCAATTAATTCTGCAAATATATTCTTATTCTCCTCATTCACAAAAACTATGCCTTGACCTTCCTCTCCCATTCTAGATGCCCTTCCAATCTGATGTACATACTCCTTAATGTTATTAGGCATGTCAAATACAATCACCTGCCTTACACCAAGCAGATCAACCCCCCTACCCAAAACTCCAGTAGCCACAACCACGGGGACCTCCCCCACCAAAAGGGACTGCATTGTTTCTCTCCTTTCCTTCATAGACTTCTCCCCATGAATGGAAACTGCTTTAATTCCTGTGGAAACTGTAATTGCATTAGCCAGGAGATCTGCCCCAAGTCTGGAGCCAACATATACTACAACAGGTGGCTTAAAATGCTTCTTACTTTCCAAAATTTCAAACAGCTTCTGCTTCTTTTCCTTTGACTCTACCCAAATAGCTAGCTGCTTCACAGCCTTATTCGGTGTATTAGGTTCTCCAACAGAGATAACCACCGTACCTTTCACCAGAGTGTTAATCATCTTCTCTAAATCATTAGACATTGTAGCAGAATACATCAAGACCTGAGGTTGTGACAGAGCCCTATATATCTGCATGACCTGATCTCTAAAGCCCCTTTGCAGCATACAGTCCACCTCATCCACAACGAAAGTCATCACATCATCTAAGTCAATCTCATGCTTCGTTAA
Organism: Glycine max; assembly: GCF_000004515.6. Lineage (NCBI taxonomy): Eukaryota > Viridiplantae > Streptophyta > Magnoliopsida > Fabales > Fabaceae > Glycine > Glycine max. The sequence continues at coordinate 5,988,610 of NC_016089.4, read as the reverse complement.
AAGATCAACAAGCCTTCCTGGGGTTCCTACAATCAATTCCACCCCTTGTTGAATGCGATGGAGTTGTCCAGCCATGGCATCACCGCCAACCACAAGAGCGGTTTTGAAAGGCATACCCTTTCCAAGCAACTTAGCATGCTCTTCAACCTGCATACAGAGCTCTCTGGTAGGAGTTAACACCAAAGCTAAAGGATTCTTCTTATCTGAAACATATTGTCGACGATGAATCGCACAACGAGAAACTATTGGAATAAGAAACGAAGCAGACTTCCCAGATCCTGTATCGGCCAAAAGGAGCATGCTTTTTCCCGTCAAAGCAGCTGGGATTGCTTGCATCTGGACAGGTGTAGGCATTTCATATCCTGCTGCTTCTATATTGTGAAGAAGCTTGTCAGGGAGGTTACAGGCAGAGAATGACAAAACCGGTGCCACTACATCACCCTTCACATGAATGTCAAGTTTCTTTCTAAGATCACTAGCCATAGATGCAGTCCCCGATTCGTAATCAGCATCTTTAACATAAAAGCACTCATCAGCTGCAGGAATCCTTTTAGGTGGTGGAGACGACGATTTGGCAATCCTGCAAAGCAGTGCTTGTTTGCACTCCAAACTGCAAACATCATCATCAGTTTCATCACATATGTATTCACCGTAGCGGCCGCATATAATACACTTGGGCTCACCTGGCAGAGCCAGTCTTTGGTCCCTAGACCTCAACTTGACCTCATCTTCAGCATCTAAAATCACAAACAGAAAAAATGAACTCAATTGGTTTGGTATTTTCCGAATTCCAAAAACACGCCTCTTGAAGGCGTAACATTCTAGATCAAGGCATCAAAAGTAATAAAAAAAATTCTTTAAAATGAAAATATCACAAAGATTATTCAATAAACCCTGAATTCCACCCATGAAGTATTACCCTCTCTTCTAAATGGTTCATAAAGTAAGAAAATTACATAAGTAATCCCCTAAATAATAGAAATCATGTTAAGTAATCCCCTAAATAATAGAAATCATGTTAAGTAATCCCCCAAATATTGAGAAACCCTTTAAATTAGTGCCTGAACGTTAGTAAAATATATCAACTTAGGAACTAAACTGATAGGTATTCCATTCTTAAGAGATTACTTATATAATTTTAGTCCTTCAGAGACAACTTACTAGAGAAAATAATACTTGAGGGACCAAATTAGAAGTTTATTCTCAATATACTGAACAAGCAGTGAGTCTAACAAAAGTATTTATCCCACTACGCGGATTAAACTCACAATTTTGTTTTGTGAAAAACCAAATTCTCTAATAACGTTGATGGATGAGAAAAAAAGAAAAGTGCATAAATTGAAGCATGTAAATCAAAATTAAGGCGAATAACTAAGAAGCATTACCATTGGGTGCATCGGTATCGGTAGCGAGAGATGGGTCATTGTGATTGGCGTCAGAATCGGTCATGGTGGAAAAAGGATGCAGAAGAAGAAGAAGGAGAAGAATAAGAGGGTAAGTTCGGTTAATCTACGTTAGGGGGTTATGAAAATAAAGAGTGCCCCTTTGCAGCTGTGCGCAATGCTTCAATTGCTCAAAGAACTGAAGTTGAAATTGGATTCCGAATGATTCAGGGACACTAATAACACTCCTGCATAGGGGAAATGGGAACAGAAAAAACATAAGAATAAATAATATTTTTGTTTTTAAATATATAATTTATCGATAAATATATTTATAAAAGATAAAAATATAAAATTTAGAATAATTTACTAACGATAAATTGCTATTTACTCAAAAAATAACTTATTAAAGAAGGTGATTTTTCCTAAAACGACACTAACATTTGAATTGAGTTTAATGTCATGCATTTGAACTCACACAATAACAATTTTATATTATTATTTAATCATAAATGATGATGATTTTATAATTTAATGATTTTTAATATATAATTATTTTTCTCTTGAATTATTAGTATAATGACTAATAATACTAAATTTGAGAATATAAATATAAATTTTAATGACAATTTCTTAAGATTTTGATGATATATATCATTATTTTATAATTCTTAATAATTTAGATTGGTTATAAAACAAATTTAAATATCAATACACTTGTTGATCATAAAAAATATAATTCAATTACATCTGAATATTAAAATCAAACCTTCAAGATCAATAAAAATGAAACTCAAAGTCAAAAACATAAACCAACATCATTGTATTATAGCACAAAAAATATTTTACAAATTCTAACAACTAAAAAATATAACTTTTTTGTGTTGATTTCAATTTTTAATTTAAAAAACTAGAAGAAATTTTATCCCAACTTTAAAGGATGAAAAATATATTTGAGTATTTTTTATAAAATGCCAAATCATTTGTCAATTTTTACGGGGACAATATTTTGAAAAATAAGTTCAGGTCCACGTTGTATCATGTGTGCTATGTGGGTGCGAGCCCTTTTTATGGAAAAATTATTTATTTTCTTTTTATAATTATTGAAATCTTATCTTTTAATCTCTTTATAAAAAACATTCATTTTAATCATTTAGCTCCTCTGAAAGCACTTTTAGTTTTTTTTTGGATCATGGTGTTACAAAATGACCAAAATTAAAAGATAAAATTTATGTAACGACAAAAATCAAATAGAATTTAAAAGTATTTATATAAGAATTAAAATGAATGATTTTCAAGTGTATAAACTAAATGGTTATATAAATATTGAGACCAAAGTAATTTTTCCTTTTTTTTAAAAAAAAAAGAACATGTGATTTGTTTCGCTAGTCCAGTCCACATGACAATGTTTGAGTTGAGTGATATAAAAAGGACTCAAATTGATACATAATTTTAGAAAAATCCATTTTTAATAAATAATTTATAATTCTACTACTCTTTACCCATTATTTCATAAAATTATGTATCCGAGAAAAAAATTACTTAATAAAATGGGTACTAAAATAACATCGACTTGACAGTTGACATAGAGATTGCATTCTATTTCTTTCGTTACTGATTTCAACACAAAAATGCAGCAATTATCAAATCTCCACTTAAAACCTTAATCTTAGTTATTTCCAAATGTCCTCGAATAAAACACAGCTCACCCTCTCAATTATACACACAGAATCACAGTCTTCTATCATAAAAACGTAGTCACCAATGGATCTAGTCGATCAGAGTCATGTGGCAATTTTTTTTTATTTTACTTTTATCAAGTAGTTTTTCCACCTTTTACTCTTTTTTCAAAAGAAGCGTTTAAATTAAACCCGACGTGTCCAAAGACAGATAAAGAACGTGTACCTGTAATTATAAAAATAAAAAAAAAGAAGAAGTACGTATACCTGTACAGTAAAAAGTGCTTATGCAAATCATTATTCGTTGACTAATGATTTGGGTCCCGTAGGATTTCTTTTCAAATTTTAATAGTGACACCATATTTCCTTCTTGCACAATCCCACCAAATTGGCCTTAACAAATAGCCTGTGTGAGCATTACTTTGCAAATCTTATGTTTGGAGATGTACCAGTAATTTGTTAGGTGAGTAAATCAATGCCTATAGCTTGTGTATTTGGTCCACACTTAATATTCAATTCACAACCATTCAACTCTTAAACTTTTCAATTGTCTATTTCACTTATCAATACTTTTATCTAATCACTTACACTCATTTGTCATATCTGTTTTCACTTACATTTAGCTGTCTATTTCACTCCCCATCAGTCATATCTGTTCACGATGGTTCAAAAGATGAAAATAGAGACAGGGTTGGTAGACGAACAACCTCTATCTAACGTCCAATCAAATGACATTAGCAGAGCAAGATCAATCCATTATAGGCCAATCATAGCTGAATTACGCATCGAGCAATTTCACCTAGTAAGAATCCTCATGCACTCTAGGTTAAAAATTTTAATGCTATATCACAAACCCAAGATGATGTTAGGATTTTTAACTTGAAGCAAAAAATTGATACTTTCAAAATAGGAAATCATTCTTGATTTTCCAAAATAGGTATATGCATTGTGTCTTGCAATGTACTAGACCAATCTCATATCTCTTGATTTACTACTACTAAGTAAACATGCATATTTATTTTATTAAATTTAGTTTTCATTTACTTCTTGTTATTAAATTTAGTTTTCATTTACTTCTTTTCAAGAATGACTTATATTTTATTTTTAGAATTTTTACAACTTTAAATAATAACTTGTATTATGTATGATTACGGTTGATTTTCAACTCAGTTGATTGGTTCATAAATATTTAATAAAATGTGTATATTTTGTTTTTTGTATTTTAGAGGTTTTAGTTCCAACATTTCTTAATAATCTTATATTAATTTTAATTCTCATTAATTAAATTCTATAGCATTAGAACTAAATCTATATAATTATATTATACATTTAATTTTACCAATTATACGTATAACGAACTAGATTTTCAAAAGAAGCGTTTAAATTAAACCCGACGTGTCTAAAGACAAATAAAGAACGTGTACCTGTCATTATAAAAAAAAAGTACGTATATCTGTACAGTAAAAAGTGTTTATGCAAATCATTATTCGTTGACTAATGATTTGGTTCCCGTGGGATTTCTTTTCAAATTTTAATTAATAGTGACATTATATTTCCGTTACCCTCGTGGTTGTGTCGCTGACTCGCTGCAGTGTAGTACGTTTTTTAACTTGAAATAAACAAAACAAAACAAAAAAGTTGTAAAGCGTTTCTTGAATAATTGTTAAATTTAGATTAGGAATCGACACTCATTCCATTCAAAATGTGGGGCTGAAAATCCATGTATTACATTTGTTGAATATGGAGCTTAAATGGCCAGCAGTCGTGGCTTTAGTGGTATGTCTAAGGGTTTTTTTCATTGTTTAAGGGTATGTTTGAACTTTGAATATGTGTTGAAATTTTGTTCAATGCAAAAGCTTCAATTCTGTGCAATCACGTTTAGTGTTTGAAAATGTGTAATATCCCGTTCAGCATAGGTACAAACGCCTAAAACAAACACATACTAAGCTATAATGGCTCTAGATTCAGGTTGAAGCACCAATAAAACAATGAATACATGTACAGTACTACCACAACAACTATAAGGCCATGCCTCCAACATGTTTGTTATTGTTAAAAACTACTACTAGATACTATTATTTTTTATGTTTGACTAAATGAGTCTTATAACATATTCTTTATATTTTATCACACTATTCTAATTAAGTACTTTTTCTAATATTATTGTAATATAATTAAGCTCCGTAAGAGATGCTTAATAAGCATAAGCTTCAATGTAAAAAACTCATTAAGCAGCTATATACTTAATAAGTAGAAGCAAAGCAAAATAAACACCTCTGTTGAAGGTGCCCCCAACATCTTCTATTTTATTATTTTTTAACAGAGCCACTTCTCATTCATGACTTGTTCTTGTACAAACAAAGCACCGGAATCCTAAACAAACAACAAGCCATGCCTATGTTTCTCCCATATTCTTTAAAGCATTGATAAAGGGAGAGATGAAGTTTGAACCTTTATGAACTAAACAAACCCCAACAAGTACTAAAAATTGGTAAATATAATAGGTTTCAACTTTCAAGCACCTTATTGGATTTGCATCTCGTTCCTCTTCAAAGAATCTTGCTTCTGCAGCATGATTTGCCTGCGGAATTTCCTGATGAAAAGATCAGCCATGTGATCAATCTCATCCTCCATCTTGAACTCTTGCCCTGCCTCTTCTTTTGAACTCTTCACCAAATCAATCACTGACCCTCCAATTTCCAAATCGTCTGACTCAAACATTGTGTGTGTAAGATCCGGGTACTTATTGCCACCACCACCACCATCATCATCATCATCATCATCATCACCATACGTGTAGAAACATTCACATCCATCATCATCATCAGCACCATCATTGTCCTCCACTACCATTTGGGTCTCACTAGGATTAACATTGGACACTGCTTTTCTGGTATGTCCAAAAATCTCACATCGCTCAGAAGTCGAGACTATAGATGACCCTATCGATGCTTGTAGACTTGAGGTCGAAACAAAATCCTCATGCAAGTGTGCATTGTCATTGATCACCACAGTGCACTTGTCCTCCACACTATCATTACCATCTTCCACTTCTTTGAGATGTGAATGGTGATGCCCCAGAAGAGATTGGAACTTGTCAGAAATGGTGCTCATCACATACCTCTTGTTCATCACAAGTGAGAATATAACCAACCGAGCCTTGATGGCGTTCGTTTTGGACTTTAGAGCCAAAGATTTTGACTTTGCCATTGACCTCAGTGCAGCTATCAACTTCAAAATCCCAGATGCTCTATTATTCTTCATCTTGTAACTAGCTAGTGAGAAGTAACTAAAGTCTAACTGTGTCTATACACAAAGCAAAAAAGAAAAAAAAAAGGGATTTTTCAATTTTGAAGCTTGATTCAAAAGGGGTGAGAAAACTTGTAGCAAGTTACAAAAAGAAAAAAAAGAAAGAAACTCTGTTTAGCAATGTTTGTGTGTTGTGTGAGAGAGTGTGAAGATGGAAATTCCAGATGCTCTAATATTCTTCAAGCTGTCCTAAGCTAGTGAAGTAACTAAAATCAAATTGTGTCTACAAACAAAGCAAAAAACACATGGGATTTTTCAATTTTGCAGCTTGATTCAAAAGGAATGACAAAACTAGTACCAAGTTTCAAAAAGAAAAGAAGCTCTATCAATTGTGTGAGAGATTGTGAAGAGGATAAGTGCTATTATATAATTGAACCGATCAGTTTGTGGCAAAAGAAGTGTTTTGGACACGAGAGAGTACAAGGAAGGTACATGTGTTTATAAATGACAAGGGGTAGATCTAGCAAGTGACAACTGGATTTGTCTGAGAGAGTGAAACAAGGTAAAGGAAAGAGTGGTGGTTAAGAAAAGGGGTGAAAGGGGAAATTTCTCGTCAAAGGGAAAGGTGTTGAAAGAATAATAGAATATTTAACGTTATGGGACTCGTGGCCTTCTTTTATAGGTCTTTTGTGAGTAATGGTTGGTTTAGTGTGTGTGAAGAAACAAAAATTTTGTGGGTGTTGTACCAAAACAAACAACTTTGGTGGGTTAAAGAGCCGGGCATAATTAGTGGGGTTCGTTGGAGAGTGGGAATACTCTTTTTGGTGCTTTTAAATTTAAAGTGTGTTTATTCTCTCAAATATCTTTTTTAGAGATTTTTTTTTAATTTAAACAATATTGAGGACAAAATACATAATATCTTTATAATACAAATTGTTTAGTAATGTTTAATAAATAAATAATTATTATGAAGGATTTTGAATTAATAAATACAAAAATTTGAAAATAGAAAACAAATTGAGTATAATATGACAATTTTGTAATTAAAAAGTAAAAAAAAAATGTAAGTAAATGCCTCGTTTTTTTTTTGGTGAACACCCTCCAAATCTTTCAAGGTATGAGGATTTATTTAACAAATGATATTTTTTAACTGGTGTTTTTCAAATATACGAATATGAGAATTGAACTTCTAATCTAAAACTGTATATTTAAACAATGTATTTATATACGTCAATGGTTGGTGAAATATTTATATTATAATAGTACTTACTTATATGTTTACAACTAAACCATTGCTACAGTTTTTAATAGTTGTATCCATTAATAAATATATTAATTATGATTTTTAACTCTTTATTTCAAGCCTTTCTCAATTATATAAACTCTAACTACCCCCCTTTTCTCTGCGTCTACCCTCTTCATCTTCCTTTTAGTATTTTCTTTCTAACTTTTGAGCTCTTGTTACTACTTTACTATAGAATATAGATTGTCATCGTCTAGAATACGCGATCACAAGGGAGTTGTAGAGTTATGGAAGTCTTTCAATATTTGAAGCATACCTCCAATTTCTTCCGTAGAAGCAACATAATAAAGAAGAGGGTTACTAACTAACTTTCGCGAAATTAAATTTTTTCAATGAATAATAACATGTGATTTTCAATTAAACAATCTATTCATATTATCTATTAATGAATATCTAATTTATGTAATTACAAAATTTTGATAGATAATTACACAATTCAAAACTAAAAAAAAATAAAAAGTCAATTCACTATATTAAATATGTCAAGTTTTTTTTTTTTTAACTCGTTAGATATGTTAAGCTTAAAATATATTTTGCATGTTAAAATTTCTATACACGACTCTGTGTAAGGCTAAAGTATTTGCATGTTAAAGTGCAACAAACCTCATTTAAAACTCATTAAGTATCTAAAGGAACAAAATGAATCATACACAAAGTTTGAAAAAAGAAACTATGGTCTTTTGACCTTAGCCATTTTAGTTTGGCGCTTCAAATTATTTATTTGACCATTTGTTTGAAGTTTGTGGGAATCTTTAGAAATTAGAAGGTTTCCAACAAGAAAAAAGGGAATCAACAGGCAAACCAAACGCACTAGTCGCGACATCCAAATACTATTTTCAAGATCAACTTTAACCTTTAGCTCAGTGTGTTTTCTCCCTTTAATTTAATGAAGCAAATTATGGTATTTGACCGGTTTAATTTTAATCAAATTTGATTAGATTTTAATTTAATGTAAAAATTGGATTTTCTTTTCTTTAAAGACGCTAAAGAAAATCTAACAAAGATAATAAATATAACAAACATTATTCAAAATAGTATATATTTCATTAGTCATGACATATGTCAATTTCTACAGGTATGAAGGTTGATATAACCTTTCATAACTTTTTTGTTTAAGCCACTCTAATAGCCCCTTTCATTTTTGAATCACTGAAAATAAATTTATATAATGCTATAACTAATATTTTTAAAGGAGAAAAAAAATTATATACTAACAATATAAAATAATTTTACCTACTCATTTAATCACAACATCATCTATGATAAAATTTATAATTTAATATAAAAACTATCTAACATTGTTTTAACTTAAAATTAATTATGGTCCAAAAGTTAATTTTTTTATATGAAATTAAACATGTAAAAATTCACTTAAAAAAATTTAAATGAACTAATATTTTAACATGATTTTCAAGAATCTAACCTGAAACTAAAGACTCAGAAGTATCCAAAATAATTACTACATAAGAACCTGATAAGCTTATTTTCTTTTTAGAAAAAGATAAAAGTGGTCATAACTGTAATGACATTGACACAAAATAAAATTTAGTTGACCATCCTCATGATGTAGATCATCTGTACGATTTCTCTTTTTCAAGGAGAATTTATCAAATATTAATTCTATTAAAATTACTTAACCATATATAATACTGACTAAAATATATATGTTCTTCTCAAAGTATTAAAATATTTGAAATTCTGCAAATTATTTAGTATTTTTGTTCTCATAAAATCAATTTTTTTTTAAGTTTATGTATATGACTTTTTATATTAATTATATATATAATAAATATAAAAAAATATCGTATTTTACATTATAATTGATATAAAAAATTATTATCATAAATTCAAATTTATTTAATTTTATCTTCAAACTTAAAAAAATACATTTCAATTTTGAGAGTAAAAAGTATATTAAATTTTTTGAACGAATTTTAAATATTTTTATATTTATGAGCTATAGTATTATGAAAATGATAAACAATTATATCAACACTCATAAAATGAATAATAATTATCTTGTAAAATATATTCATGTGGATCTTATTTACTTGCCCAATTGAAATTCTTGTGAATTTGCTTAATGCAATAATCTTTGAACAGATTTGAATGCAGCAAAGCAACGCCAACAGGTTTGGAGGCGTAGAGGGAGGAAGGGTTGTATTGTATACTCTCAATCATTACTCTGTGATATTTTCTTTTTCAAAGCTTAACCACTAAGATTTCTCAGTGGCCTCACTTTTCTTTTTCCCTTCTTTTTGTCCCACCTCTTCAGTTTCAAGCGCCCCATGCTTTCGTGCAATACTAGATTATGCATGTTTGGATAAATTTTGTAAGGCTACATGATTATCTTGGTTTCTGAATTAGTAAATTGGTTATAATTTAATAATTTTTTAAAGAATTTGTAAGGGTAGATGATTATGCTTTGGGATGTAATAAAATGTGGATATATAAGTGTATTATGTATCATTGGTTACTTTTGTTTTACTTTTTTTTTAAAATTATTTTGAGATTTGTAATAAATTTAATTTTTTTACCATTGACATAATTTACACAAATTCGATTTAAACCAACCCCAAATTCGATCCAACTTGACTAATGAACATTCTCAATATATATATATATATATATATATATATATATATATATATATATATATATTAATTAAAATATACAACATTATGGCAAAAATTATTCTTCTAATTTATAGTTTATTTAAATAATTTATTGTAATCAATGTTTCAGTTTATTATTATTAAAATCAATAATATATAAATTATCAATATTTTCTTGGTGAGCTTATGAATGAAAATAAAATACATGAAAGGTAATTATATTAAAACAATATATTAAATAATTCATTACAAATTTTATTTTAATGTAAGTTTACATATTTCTCTTCCTGCTCAGTAATTAAAATTTTCAACTCTCCTAATAATATCAACTTTTTTTTAGAGGAAATAGTATCACTCTTGAGAATACAAAATATGTCAAAATACAAGTCATCTTATTAATTTTTTGGTTAATTAATATCATTTGAAAATTTGTATGTTTCATTGATCAATCAATTTTTTCAATATTATAATGACTGATATCATCAACAATATCGTATGTAAAAGTGAGCATTGGTTGATCTTTCTCTTAAAGATATTTTTTTTTATCTCACATTTGTTATTGAAATTTTTTAAGTATTCTATAAACAAACTGTTTAATCAAATTAATTTTTAAATTAAGTAGATATTAAATTATTTTTCTTATTAATGTTGAAATATGTTCTATTTAAATTTATGTAATAAAGTATTTATTTCACTTTATGATGCTATATTGATTTTCATGTGTTACTATTTTCTTATTGATTTATTTTTTTAGACAGTATAACCAATATCTCATAAAAAATACATTATAGCCATTATTGTCATATTATTTTTGGTGAACATCTAACAATTGTCTGAATGGCCTATCAAGAATTTTAAGTTTAAACTTTTTCTCCATTGGTCAAATTGAACCTACATCAGAATTATATGACAATCATGTATTCGTGCATAAACTAAACCACCTAGGAGAGCAATCCAGCCATTGTCACTCACAATGGAACAAAATTTTCAACATATAGCAATCAATTCAAGCAAACAATTTCCAACATATGCCTCTTTTCCCTTTCACAAGTCACAATGAAGAAGTTTCAGTCCTTAGATCATTTTGGGTGATTGATTAAAAAATCCACTTGTTGGGTTGGATTCACAACACATGGCCTCTTTTCTCATTAAAGCCCTGTTAAAGAAAAACGAGAGAAAGTTACTATTGGCACCGCCAAATTACTATTAAAACCCAAAAAGACATTGTTAATATTTATTTTGACAAAAATGTTTTCTTACAACGGAAAGATGCTTTTAGTATGTATCTAGGAGACATACTCAACGGAAACAATGTATTATCATTTTTCACCCGTGCTATATAATTGAAACTTGTTTTCAATATCATACAACACAAAATAAACAAGTTTATGTTGTGTATATAGTGCACATACACAATGAAAAATTGTTTCTGTTGTGTATTAATTAGGGTGGACACACACAACGGAAATAAGTTGTCATTGTGGAATTTGGAAAATATTTAATCGTGTGATTTGGTATTTTATTTTTTAAAAGTAGTTTAATAAAAAATACAATTTCTTAAATTACTTCTAAAAAATAACTTGATAAATATAGGTGATACAAGAATACAGAAGAAACCATACTAAAACTATGCATAGACACATAACGTGGCATTCAATAACAAAATATAGGCTAAATTAAGATTTCAATCCCCTTTTAATTTTTAATATATGATTTTGGTATCTATATTTTTTATGAGATTTTAGTCCTAATATTTTTAAAAAATTGTAATTATGGTCTAATCGCATTAAAGAATACTCAAAACATAAACATACATACTAACAAAAAAACCTTGTATGATGATTGAATAATGAAAGGAAAAATGTTTCCTTAGTGTAAAAACTGGATATGGCCTTAATTAATTATTCGAGGTAAACTAGAAAATAAAACTTTAATTCTCTCTTGCAAACTTAACTTATCAAAGAATTTATACCCATTTTTCTTATAATGAGGAGTATTTAATTAGCATATTATTGAGGACAAGCAAGCTATCATATCCTTGAATTGGGTGTCAAGTTCCTTTATTGCCGCAAGATATTTCGAGCTAAACCAAAGGTGCAAGAACCACTTGAGAATCTTCCATTTTTAATCAAAAGGTACGATTGCATTTGTAGGGGACCATTTTTAAACTCAACAAAGGGATAAGTGTGAATCAAGCTTCCTTCATTTTGGCTAATAAATAAATAAATTTCCAATCCATTGAATTAATATTTACACAGCAAATGGGTCCCCCATTGTCTGTCTAGCCTTTGAGCCAGATCATATTAGAGCCGTTAAGTCCTTTTTCCCCTCACACCGACCAAAACCATGCATGCTACAGCCTACAAACTATTACAATTGCCCCTTTTATTTTCTATTAACCACACCCCACACGGTCACTTTATTACTTAACGCGTTCAAACACTTTCATTTTTATATTATATATAATTATTTTAATTTTAAAAATCTTTTTTTTATATATATGACAAAAATGCATTGATTAATATAAGAAGATTTATGCAGTCAAGTAATACAAAATTATCTTTATGATATTTATGGTGATTATTATAAAAGTAAATAAATTTATTAGTTTCTAATCAGATAAAAATATATTTTAATTAAATTCTAAAACATATTCTCTTAAAATTAAAAAAGGACAGCAAAAGTTGTTCTACTTTTATTGAAAGAAAAAAGCATTTTCCGACACTGAAATAATGCTATCAATTGTTGTTTCAATATTATCTCATTCATTGTTTATTTAAATTACATTTTTGAAACGGATAGTTGCTTTCTGTGTTTTCTTTTCTTAAAAATGTTGTGTGGAAGGAGCGGTTGTTGGGTCCATTTTTTGAAAACGCACTTTTATTCATATGGCTTCTCCATCACTTCATCATGCCCTCTCCAATTCCTATAAAACCCTCATCCCTTTCCTTCCATTTTTTCTCATCAGGTTTTCTTGTTTCTGCGAGGCTTAAGAAACCTCGCAGAACCAAAGAAAACTCACTCTCACACACTTTGGTTCACAAAAACCTTTCACTTCTATTTTCAATCTTTCTAGTTCCTTCTCCCATATTATAGTACCCTTTTATCCCAAGTTACTTAAATTTAAAACCTTTATTACTGCTCATACTTGTTTTTCGCTTTGTTAAGTTTTAAGAAAAATGGAGGCACATTCTCCAGTTATAGCCAAGAAGCTATGGAATGTGTTGAGGATCACCTTCTTCATGATCAGGAAGGGCTTGGTGTCAAAGAGGAAGCTGATTATGGACATGAATTTGATGATGAAGAAAGGGAAATTGCTCAGAAAATCTATGAGCAATTTCATGTCATCTCATCACCATCATCATTATTCAAAGAGTTTGGCACGTGGTTATGGCATGCAGGAATATGAATTCTCATGCAGCAACAGTCCAAATCCTGTTTTTTTCCATGTGCCAAAGAGGAAGCATCATTTCAACTTCCCTTGCATGAACACCCCAGAGGTTGTTGAAGAGCCTAATAATAGGCCTGTGGTTTTGGTGCCTAATAATATGACACCTGAATACACTTTCAACCTTAGGTTTGATAATATTAATGCATCTGATTTTGCCCCTGGGGAGAGGAAGAGCCCCCTCCTCTCATCATCATCACCCTTCTCCGTGAGGATCTCCAACTACTCATCTGAGGATGAAGAAAATGAAGAACAAGAGGGTGGAAATGGAAATGGCCATGTTGATGATCAGGCTGAGGATTTCATCAGAAGGTTCTATGAACAGCTGAGAATGCAAAGCCGCATGCAGTTGCTGGAGTATCAAGAGATGTGATTGTAAAGAAAAAAATGACTTTTGTGCTTGTGCTCCTCAACTTGATGATGATCAACAAGTTTAGCTAGCCATTCCTGGGATTAATATTTAATTTGCTTTTGTTGATCTTTCAAGTTTCAACTTCATTGTTTTTTCCCAGGGAAATTTGGCTGTCCTGTTTGTGGTCCTTGAAATATATTTGATACATGCTGTAAGGATTTTGAGCAATGGATATACTTCCATTGTGATTCTATTGGTTTTCATAATATAAAATTCAATCTTTATGTTTTCCTAGTAACAGGTATGTGGTATAGTATATATAAATTTTTATCGGTAAATGTAAAGTTTTATAAAAATATGAAATCAAATTTGTGATTTTTTTTTCCTCTTAATCATTCAACCCACCTTACATCATCAATATAATATATTCTTGTGTGTGATAATAAAAAAATAGGATAATTAGAACGTTGGCCTGTACCTTTCTCCATTCTGCTTTGGTGTTACATCATTGTAGGTGTGGTGGTGGACCTGGTGATGGACCCTTTGGAATCATAATGCTTTTGCATTTTTGCCTTTTTGAGATATATATTAGTTTAGGTTTTCTGAACTCACCCACCAGCACCCACGTTCTCAACTACCATTAGCACTTTTATTATTTTGGGGTGTGTAAAACACTATTTTGCACTCTTAAACAATTTGACACCATAAGTACGTCCTCATTTATTCACCCCAATATTCAAATTAATATGCAATCCCTCTTCTTTTTAAAATTTTAGTTATATTCAGAGTTCAAAATCGGTTTATTATAGAGGATGATATGTATGTATGAGAAAAATATGCTGAATAATGTGAAAACTAGTTTACAATTTCAGAGTATGCGTTATATTGTCTGCCAGTTTGGCTTTATTTGGACGTCTCAGTAGAGGACAAATAAGTCACAGACTGATCGATAATTTAAAGTTTCAAAGATATTAATGGGCTCTGCATTGATCGATCTCTTGTTAAGCTTAGACCAAACCGTATAGTTTATCAATTCAACTCGAGATTTGAAAAAAACATCCAAATTTCAATGTTTCCCCAATGTTGATACAGAATAACAGCGATACTCATTTTAATATACAGAGAGGGACATGCTATGATACGGCAATGATATAAGAGAATATGGCAAATTGCAACTTATAAATTAATTTAAAATTAAGTTTAATCATCATGCACTCACAAGTTTAATGGTCAATCAATCATAAATCTTTATTAATATATAACTTTTAAGGTATAATCTATTTTCTCTTTAAAATTAATTTATTTCCTTTTTAAAAATAAATTAAAATAAAAGTTCAGATTAAAAGAGAATTCATATTCTAGAAATGAACATAAGTCAATATATACATAAAAATGTTAAAACTTATATAATTAGTATGAGATTCTAATTTATATTGGTATAAAAGTTAAAAAAGTAAAAGTAGAAAATTATGAAAATAACATAAAAGTATCCATACGGCACTTTTTGACAAAGATACATAAAAATATGATTACCACATGATATTTAAAAGTTTTTATCCACTTGATCTCATAGTTTGTTCTCTCTCTTCCTTTAATGTGTGTTTGGTAGTGGATAAATATGAGAAAAAAGAAGAATTTTTTTTAAAAAAATAGTATGAATTCCACATTTCTTTTGTTCTACTTTAATTTAAATATTTGTTTTAATTTTCTTTGGGTGCAACCAAACTCACCCTTAATTTTTTTTCTAATTTTTGTTGTTTGTCATCTACTTGGTTGGTACACGTCAAATTAGACCTAGACACAGTGGTCACTTCTATCAAGATAAGTGGAAAGATGAATTCTTAACTTCTGTGCTTCTACAGTTCTACTTTCAGTTACACACGTACTCTTTTTACATGAAAATCTAGTATGTGAGGACTATAAAAGACAAAACAAACTACCTTGCCTAACCCTTAGCTATGGAAATATGGAAGTGAGTCCTTTCCTTAGGTCAACACATGCACTGGACAGTGTTTTGAATGATTAATATATTAACCTAATTTATCCATGTGGATTCCAGGTAGATTTAAATTGTGGCTGCTACATGTCCACTCCATCCTCACTTTAGATAAGCAATTATGCTTTTCTGAGAATGACATTTTGTTTTTGGAGCTTCACATTTTAGACACATTCCATTCCTTGCATTCGAATGCTTTAATTCCTATTGTAGCAAAGCTAGAGAGCTTTGATCTAGGGAGCTATCTCTTTTATTTTGTTTAGGGAACGGTGAGCATTTTGCCTATGCCAAATACTATGGATAGGACAAACAGAAGAATGCCATTGATTTCTGTGAAGCAGTATCCTAAACATTGGTAAAGCAATTAATAAGCCAAACACATCATTAGACAAAGTGGGGGCAAGAACCATAAATTTGGCACCTAACAAGAGTTTCACAAAAGCATATATAGAGGTTATTCTTTGACAATATATCTTAGGCATACTGAATTACAATTTATTACCTCATCAAGTAGGGTTTAAAGATAAAACTCATGTAGTTCCTTAAATATTTTTCATGTTGTTTTTCAATTAGAATTAGAGTTTTTACATAATATATACTAATCTCTATTACAAACTTGTAGACTAAAGTGTTACTTTGATCTCTTTTTTCATTTGTTAGCTTTAGTTTGGTTTCCTAAATTTAAAAAGTTCTACTTTGATTCCTTTAAGTGTTTCTATTAGATCGAATTAGACAATTCATTAATTTATCACATTTATTTGGTCAATTAGTCACATGATAAATATTGTGAAAGATGATTAATTTTAAAAATATAAGAACTAAATTTAACTTTTTAAAACATTAAAAAATCAAATTAAATATAATAAAAAAAACATAAAACACTAAAAGTAATTTAGTCAATTAAACTAAGTTAAACTTATACTCAATTTGTTTGAGTCATGTTAGTCTGATTTAAAGCTTTAGTTACACTTTAAGGGAGGAGGGAGTGTTTATTTCACAAAATCTTAAACAAATCTTGAAAATATTATGAAAACAGGACTATGTTTTCTCATGTTTGTTATAAGTTTTTAAAAAGTATTTCTAGTTATTATTGATTCTTAGGAATGTTATAATTTCCTTTTATATCATGTTTTCTTATATTTATATTTTCATTAGGATGGATGAAGAAGTAATATTCCCATAGGAATGTGAAATAATACATAAGTAACTTTCTTTTTTATTTACATTATTTTAAATTTTTAAAATTATTTTCAGGAATATTAAAATATAACTAAATATATTTTTTTTAAAAAATACCCAGAATGATATTCTGATATTATATTCCCGAAAATAATATTTCTGAAAAAGTAAAAGATTCCGTAAAACTAGCCTGTCCTAAGTTCCTATGATCCCTTTCCTTCCTCTCAATATAATTCCTTCCATTTTTTTTTATTTATTTTTGGTCTTAGGAATCATTCTAAATTTTCAATGCCTTTCTTTTACTTGAAGTCCAAACTTAATTAGGAATCCCATATACATTAGGATCTTTTAGATTTTTGGTTCAACGTGAGCACCGACAAAAACTCATTTTTTTAGCTCCACTATTAAAACTCGTATGAATTGATCCAAAACCCTTAAAATTACCCCTGGAAATACAAAAGAAAATCATAAAACGCATAAAAAAGAGATAATAAATATTAAATACTAAAAATCCAAATAAAACTTATCCAAATTAAATGTTTCAAATAATTAAAATCTATAATCTGTTCAATTGGGCGACAAGTCATCAAGTGTACTAAAATTCAGAGACAGGTTGTCTTGTGTTTGAAACATTCTCTGAAGGTTCGCTTTCCTTTCCTTTCTTTCTTTTTTTTTTTTTTTTTTTCTAATTTGGAATGTGCTTTCTATTTATGGCGAAGATTGTACCAACTCAGCTCCAACCAAACAATTGTACCTCTGTTTGCTGTGTTTCTAGCCTGTGTAAGGTGATTGCTTTGGTGATCCTGAGTTTTGGATATTGATGCCTCTTTATTTAACCAATAAAATTATGGTAATGTAATATTTTATATTCTAAACACTTCAACAAAAGTGTGATGCCGTATGATATTTCTAAAAATTTAGCAGTACAAATTCTATTTTTCGTTGAACATAAAGTTGGATCAATATCATGTAAAAGAAAGGAAAAAAAATTATGCAAATAAGACAAGATAGGATTTTTTTTTCCTTTCAAATTTCAATTGTGCAAGTAAAAATTTACAATATGTATATACAATATACAACAATTTTTTTATCCTCTTTTTCCCAATAACATGATGCTAACAAAGCAAATAAATTTGAATTGTGGCGGTTTCATATCTCAGCTACTCCAATCATTAAAAAAATGGGAAATCAAGGGGTAAAAAATGATACCGTGGGACATTCCTATGACACTATCAACCACTATTAAGGGCTAGGAGGAACAACCGAACTAGTTTCAAGCAATTTCCCAGCATCTTCATCCATTGGGATCTTTCTCCAACCATTTCTCATGGACAAAATTCTTGCTCTCTCAAGCCCATTACCTCTGAATCCAGTCATTCTCGATGACATCATTGGCATCACAAGAACTGATGATGCATTGATGGTATCCTCCCCAAAACCAAGAGACAATGCACAAGTAGTCTGCAAAGAGATAGAAAGAAGCAAGCTTGAATTGTCAATTTATCATCATAACAAGTGGCACCATTTGCGACGAATGTTAATGCAACTAGTAATAATACCTTTGCCTTTACCAACAAATCTGTAATCTTTATTAGTATTGCTTTAACTAATGATCTCGTATCTTTGTTTTGTGCTTCTTCAGGAGACACTACCAGCCTATACAAGATAAACAGTATAGGCATCAGTGAAAGTCACCAACATTAACATGAGCATGTGTAACACGCATGAAGAAATAAAGGAAACCAAAAACAGGAAAATACAAACCATATATAATTCTGTCAACAAATTTTAAGAGAACTGTGGCTGGTTTAGAAGGTCAATGCAGAAGTTAAAATGTGATGATACAATGAACACAATGAACTAGTACTCATTTCAATTCCCTTCAGTGATGTTTCATATAGTTAACTATAGGGGCTACAAGTTCTTCACTTTATGTAAGTCATACAAAGGGTTCATACTGTACCTGTTAGCTTCTGTAGATATGGCAGAAGACACCATGGAATCCAAAGAACTATCTTTAGTCTCAGGACCTGAAACTTCTCAAAAGCAAAGTTTCGTATTATCCTCTGCAATGCATACCTTGAATTATATAAAACCATAAAATAATTATCAAATTATAGTACCTTTTGATTCATCAGGTGCCAGCAAAGAAATGCCAATAAACACACACATCATTCCAAGCATAAACATTGTTGTCCTTAATGCATCAAATACCTGCTTTCAGGAAGGTAAGTATTACATCACACCTAAACTCATTATCAAAACATATTCAGCATTCATCAATGTAATGATTCAAACATTCACCATACAAAAACAAACAAAACAAAAATACTAGAGATACAAGCATCAAAGCCTGACAAACATTTACTTCTAGATTCTAGAAGATGCTGGATGACTGTCTACTTGCCATAGACCAAAGATCAAATAAATTAGTGAAGGCAAGCAGCAATTATTAGCAGCATATCTCACCATTGGGTAGAAATTTTTGCAAGAAAATAGTCAAATTTATATTTACAATTTTTACCCCTATTCAATTAAAAAAAAGTAAAAATAATAAAAGCACCTGGTTCCAACATATTGAAAAGAAAAAAAAAAAAACTAGAAATGTTCCAATCAAAGTTGAATTTAAGGGAAAGGTAGGCGAGGAAAACCAAGGGAATCATTCAAACCAAATAACACCCTGAATCTGATGATAAAAGAATGAAACAATTTTGGATCCATCAGGCATGGTTCAGCAACAATCCATATTTTGCACTTGCCCAAAATTTTCAAAACTATGATCCTAGTTAATTCAATGATGTCAAGGGGACCAATCAATCTCTATATATGAAAGATAAGACTTTTCTTGAGAGTAGAGTCATTCCTTCCCAGCTATTCTCTTCTATCTAACATGCATCTCCTTCAGTTAGACACTTAGCACATTTTGAATTTTGAAATAAACATTTCTTTTGTCATTCTATGTAGTTCAGTTTCTATGAATTTTGTGATGCTCTGCAATATTTATATTTTCTGTTTGAACATTTTGTATTTTGTTCATATTGAACATTTTAAATCTATTGGATGGAGACAAATGGTCTTACAAGGAATTTCTAAATCTACAATGGCTTTGCTCTTTATATGGTCTATAAATTCCTTCATCTTGGACAAGAGAGTTACACTACTAAATTGACTGAGATCACAGGGCAAGTTCATAGGATTGCTGGGATCTTGTAACCTCAGCACACCTGAAGTCCATTGTTAGGTTTTTGACCAGCAGCCTGTTTTGCAACATGAAATATCCAGGTAGTTCTGAATCCTAAATTTGCAAAATTTACCCCCATTTTCAGCCATTTTAAAGCTGAAAGCACTGCTGCATGCTATCTTCTTCTCCTCCATTGTTCCTGTGATTTGTGGTCTTAACTCCCTTCCCAATCCTTAAGTAAAATCTCGATTTTAACTACCATGCAATATCTTCCTTATTAGTTTCTATTTTATTTAATTTGTTTAGATTTGCTTGCATTCTCTGCAGTAATATCAGAACTTAGAAGTTCATATTGTTCCCCAGCAGTAAGCAATGACCCATGGCTCAAAGCTCCACTGGTAAAAACAGAAGATTAATTTCTTGTTTGAGAAAATTTTATAACCAGAATGGGAAATTTCAGTAGGTCAAGACCTTGCAGAAAAAACAGTTGATAGATGTCACCAGAGAATGAACCTAACAAGCAGTTACACTATAATATACCACATCTTGGTAACTTGGCAAATGTACATAGAAGCAAGATTAAGTCATTTATCTGAGTTTGACTTACATTATCTAGGCTAGGTCTGGTTTTGTATGTTGAACCCATGCCCCATGGTGTTTCTAAATGATGTAACGGATTTGATTTTCTGAAATATATACTCAAGTGACTCCATTCCATCAAAGTAGTTGATATTTAATTAGTTTTCTTCAATAATATGATTAAATCTTCTTAGAGTGCCCATGAAAGGCAAAGGCTACCTGTGTGTATCAAGTTAAAGAGGAAGTACCTGATATTCTTGAAAATATATAAATCCTGTACATATTGAGAACAAAGTCCATGCTATCTGAAACATGGGAACAATAAGAATTGCATCAAACAATGACAGTCCTTCATTCAACCTGGTCATCTGCACAATTGGAAAAGGCTTCGTTAGCATTCACATTTGTCAAAAATTAACTTCAAAAAGTTACCTCATCAAAACATTAGCACAAATTGATAAAGCCCAACAAAGAATCTTTACCCAAGAAAAAGCCTTACCCAAAATCCAGCAGTACTAAGAAATAAAAGAAGCATGGAATACGTGAACCAGCTGTGCAACTGATAACCATTGGACAAAGCCAGTCGTAATAGGTTAGAACTGCCAAAAAGTTGACATTAGGCACAATGGCTATTGTATCATGAAGCATGGCAACATGTTGGAGTAGCTGACTTACAGTGATTTAGCAAACAACACTGAGCATGAACCTACAGCCCCTGAAACTACAGCATATGAGAAGGGCAGTAGCATGCTCCAATAGGGTCTGAGGTCATGTCCTGATACTCCAAGCAGAAGTTCTCCCCTCCTGCATATTCCACATGTTAATCATAAAGAAGAAAAATAGCTTGATTAGACTCAACAAATAATTAAATCCTACTAATTACTTGTAGATGGAGTGATGCAAGGCAACAATTGAGATCAAAGCTAGAAGGTATAGAAGGAATGAAATATTGGTATATTTCTCTGTCAACTGCTCTGGCGTATAAACTGAAACACAAGTAGTTAACCACATATAAGTTTGCATTGGCAACATTGAAATCAATGATTGAACTGTTTAACAGCAATGAATCATAATATTCAGTAAGCATAAAGAATATATTAAACAACAAATCAAATTAAGTTTACAGAAGAGGCAGTACAAAATGCTCCCTCCTATCTCTAACATATAAAAGCCTAGCATACTTAAGTTGTAGTTCACCAAATTAGCAGTTTAGTCATTTGATTGCAGACAATACTTGATACTGTATGCACATCTATCAGATTAATTAACATTGTTTTTGCAAGAAAGACTAGAAGCAAATTTAATTGAACTGGGCAAAATGTTACATACCAGGCGATTGGTGATTGCCAAAAGCAACTAGAAAAACATTCCCAAGAACAATGAAAGCTGTGGCAACCAGTACCCTGATCAAATGCCATCAATTAAGCTACAAGAATTACAGCTAGAACAGAGTTGTGAAAACAAACAAAAATGAAACGGTAATCTCAGTTCAAATTTAGCATACTTGACTGTCACCATTTTGTTCAAGACAAAGTAAGCGAAGGCAATGTTAGATACAAACTGAACAGATCCCAGCGCTGCAAGAAGTGACTGCACAGCACACAGAAGAATAAGTAATCAGAACAAATGAAAATACATCCATTAAATCAATCATAAGAAATCGCATATTTCACCGAATATATGCCAACCAAATAAAAAAATGCAAAACTACTACATACTATCATAATTTACAGTTTACACCATATATTATTGAACAAAAAATCCCAATTAAATAGGGGAAACATACCTGAGCAGCGTACCCAAAGGAAATGAAATTAAGGCAATTTCCAAGAAAGAAAAATACAATGCCTGCATATCAAGAATTATGCAATGAAAGCAAAAAATCAGGAATCATCCACCTAGATAATATGCACAAACCCATATATAAATGCAATTAGATTATACCAATTCTCCAACTCTGGAAATATATAATAGGCTTCAGATTCATCTTTCCATTTACCCCATCACTTCCAAGTAAATGTCTTTCTCTCTGCCAAAAAAAAACTAACTCAGTTTTCCCAAATAATTTGATACTAAAAGTTGCAACTTTCAAGAAATAGTAGCACATTGCAGGTTAATATTGACCCTCAAAGATGTAATATGCCATGAACCTAAATAAATCTGAAACTCAGAGTCAGATGTAATTAAGTGTAAGGAAGTTTCAGCACTTCACTTTAATAGCATAAGTCCCTAATCCAAAGCATCATGTAGACAATGCCTAATGCAATTATGTAAAAAAATACAGTTGTGTACAGAAACAGTACATTGACCCATTGATGAAGTCAAGATTTACCATGTCAGCTGAAATCTGAAAAAAATTATAACAGCAAAGCCAATTTCTGTACCACAACACAAAAAAGAGAGAAACATATATACAAAAATGTACTTTACAAATAGTTCCAACCAGAAAAAAGAATTTGGCCATACCTCATTATGCCCTAGTTTGAGAAGATTGGTCCCAAAGTTTATTGCAATACTACCAAAGAGGTTGATGAAAGCTCCAACAATCCACTCCCCCATTAATGAAATGATGTGGCACCACCAAGGAGACACCACATGCAGCAGAAAAAAAATCCGATGGCTCTGTCTATCAGAAGTTAGTTCTCAAACTCTAGTACACAATGCAAAACACGGATAGAAAGGAAAATAGCCCTTCTTCTGGACACCAAGTGTCAGAACAACAATACTCCTGTGTCACCACCAAACACAAATCAAACCATCAAATCAAAGTTCACAACTTCAACAATGTTATTACCTACTAAAACCTAGGAGATCTATGAGTAAAATAAATGAAGCTGATAAAGGGGGCTATAACAAGAAATAGAAAACATTCAATATGAAAACACAAACCCAATTGGCTCAATTTCGAACCAGAAAAAAGTAAGACTAATCAATTTGTGCACCAAAAATCATTTTTTTTTATAAAAAAAAATTAACAAGGGGACACAAAAAGTCTAATTAATTGATGGAATAAACAACACAATATAACTCTTTCAATCTTCTGATCTTTCAACATTTAATTAAGACAAAACAAAACAAAAAAAGAGGCAGGTTTCTAACCTTGAAGAACCCAGATCTGCTATGTTTGAAAGTAAATTGAACCCGCAAGACCGATCCAACTAAACCATTGCAAAAATAAAAAAATTTAGAAAAAGGAAATTAAAACCCAAAATGCATTGTGGTGAAATGGGAACAACCGTGCAAGCTTGAAAAAGGTACTCGATTACCTGAGAGACAATCA
The DNA here is from genome assembly GCF_000004515.6 of Glycine max. Taxonomy (NCBI): domain Eukaryota; kingdom Viridiplantae; phylum Streptophyta; class Magnoliopsida; order Fabales; family Fabaceae; genus Glycine; species Glycine max. The sequence continues at coordinate 5,964,367 of NC_016089.4, read as the reverse complement.
ATCAATTCCCCTCTTCTATTGCTACAGAAAAAAAAAATTGAAATTGCGAGGTTGGACGCGTGCGTGGGTTGTATAAAGAAAGAAAGGTGGATTCAGAGGGAAGGGAAATATTATGAAAAAGGGTTTTAAGAAAAAAAAAACTATAAAAACAGAAATTGTGGATAAAAACCAAAAACGGTATAACAAAGTAGTATACATAAATAAATAAATAAATAAGAAAACCAAAAATTCCCCCCTAAAAAACAAGGATAATATGATAATTTTAAACAAAAACAATTAAACTTATATATCTGATTTTTTTTACTGGAATATCTCCGATTTAAATCATGGGGAGTTATCTTATAAATAATAATTTAGGTAACTTTTATCTAATCTAAAAAAAGGTAACTTTTATAAATAATGGCTAATCGACGTGGGTCATTAAATCAGAGATTTGAATATTTTTATTATTATTAAAAAAAAATAAGAAGGAGTGTGGGACTTTTCTTTTCTTGGTCCAAAATGAACGGAGGATTTGTCATAGATTCGAGAAGCAAAGAAAAGAGGAGAGAGAGGAGAAAAAAAAAAAGATTAGTCTTGTGTTTGGATGAAAGATTTGAAAATATTTAAAAAATTTAAATATATAATATTTTAATTGTCTTGATTTAAATTATTTTTATTTTATAAATATTTTGTTTGGATAAAATAATTCAATCTTTTGTATTTTAATTTTTTAGTTTGGATAAAGTAATTCAATTTTATGAAATTCAAAATTTCATTTTAAAATATTTATTTAAAAATTAAAATTTCAATATTAAATAAAAATAAATAATAGTCTTTTAAAATATTTAAATAATTAAAATAATTTTATTGAAAAGGGATGACTTTGCATTGGGGTATGAATTATAGCATTGCTTTTTCTTTTTGTTTCAAAGCAATAGTTGTACGTTGTGAGTTATGACATGTATGTGTTTGGCCGGATAAAGACGACAGTGGAAACATTTAGGTTGAGATGAGAGACCACTGGCCAGAAAAGGACCGGATCATCCTTTTACTCAACGAAAACTTTGAAATTTGATTTGATTTGACTTATATTTAGAGGTGTTGTTTATGGGGAGATATTTCTATGGTTTTCTCTCCTACCTCATCCATTCTCATTCCATCTGTTGTTCCTACGAGAGAGAGAGAGAGAGAGAGAGAGAGAATGTCGAAGGAAATGAGCCAGTAGAGGAAGGATTATGTAGACCCTCCATTAGCGCCCCTCATTGACTTGGCTAAGATTAAGCTCTAGTCCTTCTACAAAGCCCTCATTGTCGAGTTTGTCGTCACACTTCTCTTCCTCTACGGCACCATCGCCATCGTCATTGGTCACAAAAAAAAAACCGGACCATGTGACGGCATTGGCCTTCTCGGCATTGCACAGGCCTTCGATGGCATGATCTTTGTCCTTGTCTACTGCACTGCCAACATTTCTGGTAGCCCTCTGTTGCGACAACAACTAGAAGCGCCCCAACGTCACTGCTATCTTCATCTACGTCATCCTCACGGTCTTCACACCTGTGTCACGAGTTCTCGCCGCCGCAACATTCACTTCACCGCTTTGGATTTGGATCCTCGTTCATGCAATTACCTCCGGTGCGAAAGTGTATCTGATGACATTGCCCATGATTTTCGTGTGGAAGAGAGAGAGAACGAAGGTATGTGCATGAGAGGAGACAATTTGAAATTTTTACCAATTAAGTGAAATTTTAATTCCTACTGTTTTAGTTTATTAAAATTCTTTTAAAAATTGATGTAAATGTAAATTCTTTAAAATTTTGTATCCAAACAACTAAATTATGATAAAAGTATTTCAAATTCACTTAAAAAATGAATTACCTTATTTAAAATCCTTCATTCAAAGGCAAGATAAACAATTTGAAACTTGAGACTTGAAACTTGAGTAGCAACTATTACAGCTAATTTCTATTTTTAGTTTAGATGAGAGGATTAAAAGATTTCACTATACACTTGGCGTTGAAATTAACTTGTAAGTGTTAACATATTATTTTTCATTTGTGAAAAATAATTAATTTAGTTGATAATAATAAATTTATCTTATTTTTATCATTAATATGATTTTTTTTAATTATTTAATTATTGATACATTATTTATTTTTTAATAAAAAATATTTTTAATCTAAAAATAATTAATACAAATAATATTATAAATTATATCTTTTAAAAAACAACCAACACAATTTGAAAGTTGAGTGTTGTGAATAAAAGGGAGTGAATGTGATTTCGACGTTACTCACTAATTTCAACCAATGCTGGTTCATACTAGCTTCATACTATTGTTGCAGCAAACACATGATCTTGCAATTATTGCCTTGCCTGGCACCTTCCCTTCTCAACTGGATCTCTACGCCTTTGCCTAAGCTCATACAAATCCATACATATATACATACTTAATATATACTTTTACTTGGCAAATGGGTAGTGAAATTGATATGGCCGATGTCACAGTTAATGCAATAAGTTTTAGTTTTAGTTGGGCAGTGGACAGTGCCATAAGGAGCGATGAGAGTGAGACTGCATCAAATCTGGGAGCATCCCCTGCCCATAGTTTTGGTTCGGTACTGGACAGTGCAATTAGAAGTAGTAGTGCTAGTGATGAAGATTTGGGAACATCACCTTAGCGGGTTTTTACTTTCCTATCAAAGTCTTTTTTACATGTACAGCCAGCGAATGAAACTTCTGTCAGCATGATTATCAACTGTGCTGAACTTTGTTGGTGATGTAGGAACTGTTGCTGCACAATTATTCTCCCTGACTGAGCTTAAAGCGGCCACCGACAATTTCTCATTTCACAACAGGATTTTAAGGGCTGGAAGCATCGGTGATGTGTCTAGTGGCAAACCCATCGATGGTCGTGAGGTGGCTATCAAGAGGGTTGCATGAACCAACTGGTCAACCAGCGAGTCACATGGGAGAGGAGTTTCAAGAGGAAATTAAGTATTTATTGACCCTCTTGCCCCGCCTACACCACATGCACTTGGTTGGGCTAATTGGGGTATGCAGGAGTCTTGTTTGTATGAGTACATGAAGAATGGGGCGTTGTTTGATCATTTGCATGACAAGAAGAATGTGGACAAGGGTAGCCGTGTGTTGAATTATTGAAAAATTTTACACCATTAATTTGAGTCTAACTCAATCCCAAAAATTAGCTCAAGAAATAAGAATTGTTTCTTATTTTTCACGTCTAATACTTATGGGTTTGATGCATGGATAACATGATGGGTGATACTTTGAATGAATTTTTGATAGACTTTGATATGATCTTAAATTGTAAGTTTGGGTTTAACTTAATTTTAAAAGTAAGGTGAAAGGGTGAAGGTTATTCCTCACTTATATATTATATCTTAATTTTATCTTTGACCGATATTAGACTTGGGTTTTTTCTATAAAAAATGAGGATCAAAATTGCTTTGGATGCTTATCGGGGAATAGAATACCTTCATAATAATTATGTGGTTCCATCTATTATTCATAGAAATATCAAGTCTTCCAATATTCTTCTTGACGCTACTTGGACAGCAAAAGTACCTGATATTGAATCCTCGTCCATTAGTCTAGAAACTGATCGTGTTTACCATGATATGGTACGACTGGGAACCTTGGGATCCTTTGATCCTGGGTACTTGTGTACAAGTTTGTTCAAAGCAAAGAGTGATGTGTATGGTCTTGGAATTGTACTTGAAATTTTAACGGGAAAACCAACTATATTCAAGTATGGGAAACATGGAAGCACCAATATGGTGAACTTTGCACGACGTGCTATTTCGGCTGGAGAAATGTTGAAAATTCTGGATCCAAAGGGTTGGACCACTGGGTGTGAATGAAGCCAAGGCAGTAGAATTAGTGGCCCAAACTGCTATCCATTGTATCGATTTGAAAAGGAATGATAGACCCAACCATGGCTGACATTGTGGTCAATTTGGAGAGGGCTTTGGCTATTTGTGATAGTTAATTAGCCCATATAATAGTATTTTCAGTAAGTTGTTTTGAAAAAATTATTAGATGACACTGAAACACTACTTTTTTATGATCTTGATTAATTTTTATGTAATATATATTTGAGTTATTTAATTTATAAAAAAATTCATTACACAATTAATTACGTATCATGTAGAGATGGATCAAAATCATAATTAAATAATTGTCTCAAACTATCTAATAATTTTTGTATGTTAATTTTGTGTGTATGGTTGAAGTGAAGTCAATTCTAAAGCTTCCTTTCTACCTAACAAATAAAGTTAAAAAAAATAACAATAAATATGTACAAAATGAGATAATTTTATAGTCTTAAATTTTATTGAATAATATTTTTTGTACTTTATTCAATAACAGTGTTGCTTTGAAATATAAAAAAATGATAAAATGCAAAACTAAATACATATATATAAAAATATTCAACAATATCATACCGTGTGTGCGTGCAATTTTAATAGCACTAGCTGTTAGAAAACATTCTTGATGGCCAGTGATGGACACATTTGGCACATAGCTTCTAAATGAATTTTTTTTGACACAGTAATTTCTTCTCCGAGTCATATCAATTTCTTCTTCACTAATCTTTTTCCACTCAAAATATTGAATTAATAAGGCTGGAGTTAAGCCCATTGTGCGTTGTGCCAAGCTTCCTCCAGCGCAAGCCCTTCTCCCTAACCCAAATGAAAGTAGCTTGCTTGATTCACTTTCCTTCTCAAACCTCTCAGGCTTAAACTGTGTAGGGTCTCTCTAAAGTTTAGGATCTCTATGAATAGCACAAACATTCACTAATAAAATTGTATTTTTTGGGACGTTATATTTTCATATGGTGCAATCTTTTGAAGATGAACAAGGTACCAACAATGGAGCAGCAGGATGCAAACAAAGTGTCTCAAAGATACTATTTTGGAGATAATGGATTTTTGGAATGTCATGTTCATCTACTAGGAGATCCTGTCCTATATAAGTGTGTAATTTAACTTTTGCCTTCTTCAACATTTCGGGATGATTTAATAAATTAGGCATTGTCCATTATAAAGTCACTGTTGACGTGTCCGTTCCTGCAAGCAGTATAACCAAGTCTTAATAAATTGGAGGGTGAATAGTATACCAATTAAGTTTGGACAAAAGTTAGGGCAAGGCCCACAAATGCAGCATTGAATGCAATGATGGTCCAAGGGTTGCTGAAATAGGTATGATACCCTAGAGCCAACCAAGTCTTACCCTTATCACTGTAATGCTTCTCAATTTCACTTCTACATCAGCTTATTTTCCCATGTCAGGCACCAAGTCAGTGCTTATGGTATTGAAGAGGTTGGCCACTTTCTCATCACTACCTAACGAATTGAGCAAAATTTGTTCTGACCTCAATGCCTTCACGTCATCTGGGTGGTCAATGAGTGAGTCCAAGAAGGACACATAAGAGCAAATCCCATAGTCGTTCTCAAAATCAGGACACATCTCATATGCTATTAGGTTTAGCACAGTAGCAGCTGTTGTGTCATCCACAACGATCTCAGGAAGCTTCAATTTCGAACGGATTCAACCACAGGAGAATGATACGTCTCTTGGCCTACGTGTCTTGCTTGACTCCAATCCAATTCCTGCTTCTTTTAACTCCTTTAAGTTCCTGTACAATTGAGACATACAAATCATACTATTGATGAAAGATTAAGAATAATAATTTGTCAATGTTTTGTATATATTCATTCATAATAATCATTTTAAAGTATCTAATTTTTTTTTTAATTTGTCAATGCTTTGTATTCATTCATAATAATTATTTGTCAATGTTAGTTGGTAATGTATGAAGAGTAACTCACCTTTAATTAAATGAGAAAGAGTAACTATTTTAAGTTATTCTTGAAATAACTTAACGTTTCGTCTATATATATATATGAAAAATAATAAGTCTTGATAGAGTACTACACAGAAGAAGATCAAAATGTTCTGATATCATACCTGTATGTTGTCATGTCGTGGGATCGGAGTTTTCATTTGAATAATCCTTTCCTTTTAATTTTGATAGGCAAAGCCTACTACTATTAATAACAGTCCAACATTGGGTTTCCCTTCTTAGGTTCATAGAGGATGATAGAGCGTTGGAGATCAAGAAGATGAGTAGGTTCTGGGAACTCCGTTACTACGTTCACGTACCTTGTCTTCTTCTTTGGTGGCCCAATGATGACACCGAAGAAAATTTCTCATTTTTCCCATCAACACGCGTTCGGTGTCTCTCCACAGCAGCTGCAGCAACGGGAACGGAAGCTGGTTCTTCAACAAGAGCACGTCTCCCATCATCCAGCAAATCTTTTCTTCTATGGTTGCAACGCCTTGCTTCTGGTACCTGAAAAGACACCACCGCCCCAAGGGTAAGACAATCAAAGTTCAAATTTTCAACTTACCTTCCATGGCATGATTAGTATATAATCTTGTCGTCTAAACATGTGATTAAAGATTGAATCTTCCCCATGTATGAGAAAATATATGTTAAAATTTTTTAGAAGTTAACCTCTTAAATGAATTTTAAGTATCTAAAAACATTAATTAGTCTGCACTCCTGGCCAAAAGATATCCAAGTTCACCCAAAAACAAAATTAGACCTACTCATAAAAAAACATTTATTTTTTATTTTTATAAATAAAAAGTCATATATATCAAAATATATTAAGAAGTCTTTCGTCCAAGTGATATTAGATTGAGTTCCGTTAAGTAAAATTTAAAGAAAGACTTAATTAAAGATGATGAAATATTTTATACCAATAATATGATAATGAAAAAAAAAAAAACCATATAATCTCACTTACTCTTGGGCAGAGGCTGTTAAAAGGTCATCGTCAAACAAGTTGTTAAGGTTTCCAATATCCTTCAGAACCTTATTGTGTAGGTCTTGTGGGGTTTGTCCAGTGGTGTCGATGTACCTCGCTGCCCACCTTTGCTTGTACTGCTCTCCCAGCTGCAGTTTAGGAGCACCATGATGGATGGGACCCAAAATGATATCAGTTTCGGCTCGTAACGCTTGGTGAAATGCTTTCGGTCTCGGAGATGATGTGCTACACGTTGGATTTTGCATGGCCTTTTTGGGTGGTTGGGGTTGTGCTTCTTCTTTTGCTTTTTGCAGCTGCTCGAGCCTTTGTTCAATGGTGAAGTTTGAAGTCATTGTGAGATAATAATGCTTGAAGGAGGAGGGATTGGTGGGTTGGTGTTTGACTCTTCGGGTGTAGTTGGCAGAGGCCTGGTCAGTAATAAGGCTTTAATTTGCTCAAGTAAATGGATAAGATTTGTGTATTATATTGGCTTAGTTTTTGACTCTGAATAAACTTTACTTCCTCACGTACCATGATTAAATTGCAGGCAAGGAATAAAGATCCCTTCACTTTCACTGTTCTAATATTTTATATAATTAAAAGGTGAAGGCTTACTTAGCATGAACCAGTAACAAAGTAAGTGATTCATGATAGACCACTTTATTATTACAACCGTTTGATATATTAATTATTTAAGGTTAACCATGTAATTTAGTTTATATATATGTTGCAAAAAAATAGTTTTTATAAGTGAAAAATTATTAAATTAGAGTCATATGAAACAATACTATATTTAAGCATTTTTAATTTAGTATTTATACATATAACATATTTTTAATTTAATTCTCATATGTGCTATATATTCTTAATTTAATCTTTATAGGTGTAACACATTCTTAAATTAAATTAAAATATTAAGTATGCAATTATATTAAAAATGAAAAGTTTTATTTCTCATAATAATACTATCAGGACTTGAGCAAAATTATCACTCATAAATAATACATCTAGTTTATACGAAAAAAAAATAAGTAATCCAGATGAAAGATAAATGATCTGTTATAGAGTATTGTCTTCATGGAGACGGGACAAAACTTCACCAAACCCCCTTTCTTTGAATGTATGGACTTTTGAGAATGAAAGTAGCTTCACCTGTCCTACTGTCATATTACCCGTGGCTTCTTCCTAATTAACTCTGAGTCACACATTCAAATGCTTCCACAAAATAAACAACAAAGGCCAAAAGGGTCGTTCAACCAGTTGGCTATAAGTATGATCACCAAACTCTTAATTAACTATCACTTTCAAATCAATTTTTCTCCCTCTCTAGTTAATTGTTGCTCTTCATTCTTATTTCTTCTCATATAAATATTACGCATGCATAATAGCACTAAGGGCATAGATAGACTATAACCATCACCAAGAATGAAAATGGAAACCATGTTGAGGGCACTTTGCTGCATTGCATTCCTTGTCCTATTAGCATGTATCCCAAGAAGAAGTGCTCAAGATAGCTCTTGCTTGAACAAGCTTTCTCCTTGCCTAAACTACCTCAATGGCACTGAAGACCCACCTGATAGTTGCTGTGAACCACTTAAATCTGTTATTGAATCAGATGCAGAATGCCTGTGTAGCTTGGTAAGCAACAGAGGCACAAGGCGCTAAGCAGAACAAGCTGGCATTAATATCAATGAGGCTCAGCAATTTCCTGGTAGATGTGGCCAACATGTTAATCCATTGTCTTGCCTCACAAGTATGTTTCCCTTCTACTACTTTTGCATATTGTGAAAAATACTAATAATACATTTTTTACTATACTCTTTTAAATACACTTGATATTATTTGCCAAAATTCAATAAAAACCTACAAATTTGTATGAGTTCTCACTCAAAATTTCGTAAATTCTAATAAATTTTAACTGAAATTATCTTTTACCTATAATTATTGACATTTAAAATTAATGCATACAGATTAAGGAGTATTTTAAAAATGCTTGTAATCCTCTAGTGATCCTATGTTGTAATCCTCTAGACAAACTGACACTTCCAACATGTTATTAGCGTCCTTCGCGATTGTATTGGGATGTCACCCCATTCTATCACATTTATCAGAAAAACAAAAAAAATATATTCTTAATATATTAAGAAAGGATTTTCTAGTGAAATCAATGATGTCCGTATGTCTTATTTCAGGTTCACCTGGTCCGACGAACTCAGCAACCAAATTGGTGCACGTGTCTAGTGGAATTGACATGATGATCTTAGTTTCCTCAATTTTTGCACATTCGTGGCAGAGATCACCAATGGAGCAGATTGATTTTCTTTTCACCGTTTTTCTTTTTGTTATACCGAGTGTGGATTATAGATTGTTGATTGTTGAAATATACCTCTATTTATTTGTAGTGTTCTGAAATTTGGTACGAGACGAATGATTATGAATTCTTCAAGGATTTGGATTATCACATGTTAGTAACATGAGAGACAGAATGACACATAGTTGATGATGCCTACACAAATGATAAGGATTGGGTTCTTTGGCGTTGAATTTTCAACCGCAAGAAATCTTCACCATCAAAAACAATTTACATGCATTAAATAATGAAACAAAATGTAACTTGAAAATATGCACTTGTTGTTCTTGTTGAACTGTTGGTGATCTTGACTAATTAATTATAAGTCCTACTATGATTACATCCACCAACTACACATAATATATCATTCCAACTTCAATGAGACTGATGTGAGGAATGTTAAGAGCCACAGCTGGACCCCTGCCTCCATAGTTTGAGCTAAATCAAGAAGCTCTTGCTTAACTTCATGATCCAATACAGGATCATTAGGTACCCGAAAACTTATGTGGCGCCTTCTTGAATGTGGGTTTTCTTCGTTATAAGTGGAAAGGGGTCGTCGTACGGAGAAAGATCTACCACTAGCATTGTTCTTGTCCACACCAACATCTTCATTCTCAGACACTTTCCTACTTGAAACTGATTCTAAGCTTCTAACACTTATAATAGCCGTCCCTCCATCGAATGAGGAAGTTTCAGAAAATGAGAGTTGTAATTCCTGTGCCTCCATTTGGATAAACTCAGCTATACATCGTATGATATGGTTGTCAAAATCTCTATCATCCCTTCTAATATGCTTGTATCCATATCTGACAGTGCATCTATACATTTGACATGGTCTCGGACAAACTCGCCAAATTAGGTAACGTTCTTCGTGTGAGACATGTGGAACAGGAACTGTTTTCACACAAACAAAGAACAACACCATGTGAAATGCAGGGAGTTTAGTTACAAAGTGGGAAAATATTGCAGGTATTCCTGTTGCAAGTTCTGTGTAGATGAGGCTATAGGGCCCAAAGCCAGTAACCATTTCAATGAAACTTTGTTGCATAGGTCGTAATTGTACTTGATACAAGTGCCATAATGCCACACATACATTACAAGCATAAAGATGAAAGATAAGACAAGAGGAACCCATCCTCCTTGAAACACTTTTACCAATGCTGCAGATAGATATACACCCTCTATCACCCAAAAGAACAAAAGGAATATTATAGCTATCAGAATGCTTTTCTGCCAGACAAACATTATGACTAGTGCCATCAGAAATGTAGTCACAAACATAACCGTCATATAAGCAAGGCCTGTAAACCAAATATGAAAAAACAAAAACATTAACAAATAAGATAAATAGAACACTGTCGTTCTAATGCAAGTTAGAGAAACCCTCTATTTGTTGTTGCCTTTATTGAAACACAAATATATGTGCCACAGGCAATGTTACCAGCCCAGTACCATAGTTTTAAAAGATTCATATTCGTTCTCTCTAGTCTAAATTGGAAAATTCATAGATAAGAAGTCTGAGCACTTGTAAGTGTGCGCACATACCAATGCAAAACTAACATTCAAACTGCCATTTCTCAAAACCATTAACAGGAAAAGAAAAACATATTTTAAGTTGGATTTACCAAAACAGAAATCTCAGGTGTAATACATACTTGATTAAACGAAGTTTTCTTTTATGAACCATTAGTTTTCTTTATTTTTATCTGCCTACTTTCACACCCTCAAGCTAGTTCATGTACTTGAAAATCATTAAGCGTCTGTTTTGGCATTTGATTGATTTGAACTATTGATCAAATTACACAATTTAAGAGACTCAATGCACTCATTCAAATTAAAGTCCAAATTGTCTCCAAAATAGTACAAACCAATGCTACACACATACACATAAGCACGAACACACAGTTTGTTTCAAAAAATTAATAAATTACCATAAGCATTTCCAATTAAGGTTGTGTCCTGAAATCCAATGGTTACAGCAAGGGTCAAGATCATAAGTATCCAGTTGATTTCAGGGATGTAGGTTTGTCCAAACATATGCTTTGAGGTGTGTACGATTTTGACTAGTGAAAGCAACCAAGTACATGGCACTGCTTGATGATGGAGAAAGTGGCAGTAATAATAGCTTGACTTCCAACGATAGATGTAAGGGTGGCAATAACAAAAACCGGCCAAAGTATAGGTTCTGTTGGACAAGCAAAAACACTAACAAATTAAACCAAATTACTTAAGTTGAAAAACTATGATCAGTATGAAGACGTCAGAGACTCAGAAGAACTAACCAGTAGAGTCATAAAAACTATTATGAACAGAGTTAAGGTTTTTTGACAAAAAAGCTGCTTGGTCCATGTATTGCACTACCAAACAAGGGTATATAACAAAGGAAAATGCAAGCTGTGCATGGAAGAAAAATGTTATGAAATCCCATGTAAACACAATTGCAATAGTAGTACAATAATGATTATTATCTTCCTAGAAAATAATAATAATAGTTACCAAGACTAGGATAAATCTGATGCACAATTTAGTCAAGCTATAAGCTCACCCTTATTGACACTGTAGTAAAATGACCAATATCCGCAAACATAGCTTCAGTTCCTGGTGAGACACAACTGTCAGAATTATTCAACTTTGTATTTTGTAGTTAAAATCTCAACTTTTAGTTAGTCAAAGCTCAATTAAATTTATAAAATAGAAAATGGAGCATCCTAATCAACTTATAAGATAACTTCTGGTAGGTGCAGAGCTGACTTACCAGTAATGCACAGAAGCATCCCTCCAAGAGAAATCCAACCTTCTTTACCGGTCTTGATGAAGAACTTGATTAAGTAGTTCGGGGATATAGCACAGAATTTTTTTGGATTCCAACGTATTATATTGTAAAGTCCGATAGAAAAAATGGATACAAGCCATATGATTACTACAGGTGCAAAGACAAATACAACTTTGTGTGTGCCATAGCGTTGGAGAGCAAATAGGCCAACCAATATGACACATGCTATCAGGACAACTTCACCTGGAAACAACATGAAACTTCTTTGGTAATATAATATTAAGGCCCTTAGGATTGCACAAGCTATGAGTACTAAGAACTGCAGTATTTTTAACAAATGAAAATTGGCTCACCATCAGTGAATTTTGTTTTGGTAGTTCGTAGTCCTGATACTGATGCTAGAACTGCAGGGTAAGTGGCTAGGTAACAATTTCTTATTAGAAGCAAGGGAATTCTCTTTTAAAAAGTTCAAAAATTGATGATATTACTTGAGTTTTAATTTGGTTCAGCCCAGCAACAATAAACAAACCAAAGAAGTTGTGTATTATTCTACTAAAGAATATGGTGAAATATTCCAGCATGAGTGGAAAAATCCTAAATCAATTTACTATATTAGATTTTAGTTCTTTCACAAAATCAAAAGGTTGAGAGGTTAACTTCTTGCATGAATACCCAGGATCCAGACACACTCAAATTTCGAATATAATAATAGCAAACAATGCAAAAAAAAAAGATAATTAAAGGCTCTTCAATGAGATTATAACATGCATGAAAAATTCTAAATTTAATTTTTCTAGCTCAGCTTCTAACTCTTTCAACAAAACATAGAGGAGTATCGGTAAATTGCACAAAGTTATATTTGAATTGAACACTAGGATTACTCTAAAATGGCTTACTAAAAAGATCGACACACTCCTAATTTTCAATTACAAAAGTATGTTACTTGAAATTGCTGGAGAAAACACACCATCACCTATGACCATGCAAGCACCAAGCAACATCATAACAAGCAGGGCTGTTTTTAAACTTCTATGATTCTCCAAAAACCTCTTCAACGAAGATGATGCCGCAGCCTCCTATGAGGGACCATTTTTGTAGCATGACAGTTCCTCATCAGCTGCTTGTTGATTAGGGAGTAAGCTAAAGTTTGCGTGCCTACAGAGCAGCGAATAAAGAGCAAATGTCCCACCTAACAACAGTGTATAGTTTGATAACATTTCACTAGAAATTAAACAAATTAATATGTTGAAAGTTGAAAAATAGATGTTGTTGGAATGAATACCTTCACCATTATCATCAACATTTAATATGATGACTGCATATTTAAGCAACGGTATTAATGTGAGTGTCCAGAAAATCAACGAAAAAATCCCAAAGATAACTTCTTCATGACGGTGATTTTGTAACTTTCCAGATAATGTGCTTGTATAAACATAGAGAGGTGATGTGCTTAGATCTCCATACACTACACCAAAGCTTTGATATGCTAACAGTAAATATTTTGATAAGTTTACCCATGACAACTACAAGCATAAAAAAAATTAATGTAAGTCATTAAATCATCACTAATCAAGTCATTATTGTGGTTGTGTATAGATGAAAGTAAAACATTGAGAGAAAAGTGTAGCAAAAACTAATGTCAGAAAATCATTGACTATATCGCAATTCACAAAAAAGAAAATAGAAAAATGGTTTTAAAATAAAACTAGAAAAAAAAATCATAAACGCAATTGAAAGAACGTCATTTTGACCACCTTAGCGGGATTCTTCTGAGATGTTGAAACTCCAGATTCGAGTTCCATTTGAGACAGAGAGAAAGTGAATGAGAGAAAGCATATGCCTCTCTCTCTCTCTCTCTCATTCCATTCATTACCTTCGATCTCGCTGATCTCGTGCAGGATGCAGCACCACGTGTTGATTTCAGAAGGATGTTTGCGACTTACAATATCTGCATGCATGCATGGGTTGTTTGAGAACCCAAACAAAAGAAACAATATGATATAGGTAAAAGGAATATCGAGTTTTTTTTTTATTAGGTCTGTTGAACTTTTTTTTTTTAAAATAATCAGTCAATTATTTGGAAATTTTTATTTAGGTTTCTAAATTTTAAAAAAATGCAATTGGGTTATTCATATACTAAAATTTTTAATTAAAAAAATTAATCAGTCAATTTTTTTATATTGATAATACATAACTATTTAAAGTTTTTTATTTCTAATCCAAGTGGAGCATGCATTAGTTTGGGTTCTGAACTTGGTACCATATATAAATATTAGAAGAAAAAACACCAATATGATCCTTGAAGTTGACATAACTTATCAATTTAGTGATGTTTAGATTGCATTTAGAAGAGGTAAAACGTATTTTTATTTTGAAAGTAATAGTTTATTTCTTCTTCATTTTTGTGTAGTAAAAGTAAAAAAAAAAATAATTACATTAAAAAGAATTCTAACTTTTATCCAAATATAGCTGTAGTTATTTAAATTATAAAAATAATGGCTACTTTAAGAATTATTTTTCCATGATCTTTACTTCATCGAAATTAATCTTATGATAGTTTTTTCTCTTACATTGACAGTTCTATCTGCCTATCAGTATTTATTATATCACACCTTAATCCAGTCGATTTATACTCTCAATGAAAATACTAATTGTTAGAATTTAAATACAAGAAAAAAAGTTTAAATGTGACATTTTTATGGCCTATGTACTTCTTCTGAACTCAAAAAGAAAAGAAAAAACTCAAGGTGGACTAAAATATAAGAAAAATTATAAATTCAGATCTGATCACCATCACCAATATATATGAATAAGGGGAGTTTAGAAAATATAGTTCTTTTTTGAATGAAATCAATAAAATTAAATTAACTCAACTATTATTGTTAATCAGTATAAAATTTAAATTATCTTTACTTATATGAGTGTATAGAGAGAGTTTCAAGTCCAAAAAAGAGTGTGGCATGATTGGATGTTTGTAAGCAACAAGTGAGGCATGATTGCAAATAATCCGAATGGAGCAAATTGTTACGGAAAAGAAGTCAACATTGCAAAGAAAAAGGCCCGTAAGAGAGGGCCCCATTACAAGCCTCTACTCCCCAAAGCCCAAGAACACCTTCCTCAGAAAACACATAATAAGCACAAAGTCACACTCACAAAACACACAAATTAACCACGAAATTGCAGCATGCGAATTCCAAATCCGCAATGCACGTTCCCTCATTCTTAACTTCAGAAGAAAAAAGAAGAGCTTGCCAAATCAAAACCCTCATGGCCCGTTGAAACATTATCTGACACTGGTGGCATTGCGCTAAAGAGTGGACTATGCACCACGTAATCACCGGATCCAAATCCCGAATATGGGTAACCTGACCCGGTAGCATTAGCGCCGAAACTTGGATCCGAAAACCCGGCATCGTTTCCATAAAACCCATTACCCATTTCATAGCCCATGGAGCTTGTGATATCCGGTGGCAATGGTGGAAGCTCCGTTTCACCATCATCAAAGAGCTTAAAATGTGAACTCTCCATGCTGGTTCCTCCTTCAGTGTATCCATAATTATAGCTATAGCCACCGGATGGGGCAATTTCTTCGGTGGCAGAAAATGTAGGAGTGTTCGTGACACCCGAATACCCGCATAAGGAAAAATGCGGGTTTGGGTCGGGTTGTGCAAACGGGTTCGGATTGAATAGAGAGGAGAGCTCTTCTTGGGCCTGGTGGATTTGGGTTTGGGTTTGCTCGTCCGGAGAAAGGATGGAGGTGACGGAGGAACCCGGAGGAGTGTCCGGATAGACAAAGTTGGTTCGAGCACGTGAGCCCCGCATGGAGCGGGCCGCCCTATCGTATGCTAGGGCGGCCTCTTCTGCGGTATCAAACGTGCCTAACCAATGTCTTTCCTTGGTGGAAGGGTCACGGATTTCAGCTGCATACCTTCCCCATGGCCTCCTCCTCACCCCAAGGTACCTTCCTCCCCATGCTGTTTCATGATCTTGTTGTGTTGTTGTTTGCTTCTTTTTGGACCTGGAGGACGATGGTGATGATGTGTAGGGTTTCATGCTCAAGTTTTGGACGCGAATGAAAGTGAAACAATTTGTTGTGGTAAGTAAGATAGTAAGAAGATAGAGAGGAGTGGATAGAAGGGAAAGAAGTTAACAAAGAATGAAATTAGGACTTGGCATGCAAGGTTGGTTTTCTGTGACTCTCTTGATGTTTCTTTCTCCTATGGTTTCAGTTTTGTTTTGGTGTGAGGAATCAACGAGTGAGTACACGGTTTAAATAAGGTTTGTCTCTCCAAAACCCTCATTGTCCTTCTAACAATATTGTATTTTACATCTATGCCCTCCTTTGTTATGAATAAGTGCCAAGCAGCATGCCAGCACGTGCCCTTTTTTATTTTTTCTTTTTTCTTTTTCTCTTTGAAAGCTTTATCCATACATCTAAAAGCTCTTCTACGGTGGATTTGATGTTATATTATGTCACAATTGAGCAATCTAATCAATGAGAGATAAAAATAAACTAATAATAAGTTGGTAATGATCAAAGGATACCAATTAAGGGCAACAATTTCCATCACTTACTCTCTACGGGTCCTGGCATACTTCAAAACTCTGTTACAAATGAGTTTCAAATGATGGGAGGAAGACCAGAGCATGATTGATGAGAATTATATAATTAGTGGGTGATATAATTAGAAATCTAAATGGTCCATGATGAGCATGTTCTCATAGATACCCCATTTCATGATTATTCCCCAATTAAATTAGTTGTGCTTTTTGATCTGTTTTGAGTTTTGCAAAAGTTGAGTTTAATTTGATATATTGTATCCAATAACTCGAATAGCCTCCCTTGGGATAGTCCAAAGTTGCTGCATGTGACCTTTCTATCAAATCATGAGATTGTACATGAACAAGGAACTAATCATATTAGAGACCGTCCAAAGTCCTCATACAATCTAATATGATATATTTTTAGAGTCGCTATATAATTTTATTTCTAAGTTTCCTCGTTAATGATCGCATCAGCCCAAACTAGGGGAAGAAAAAGAAAGTCATGAGTTGCACAATTGCACATTTCTAATTATCATTGCAGGTGGGAGGAATTCCGTTTCCTTTTTGATGATTTTTAGGTCCCATTAGAAGTGCATCGAAGCTAAGATCGTTTCGAATAAACTACTTGGATTTATCATTAGTAATTATGTGCGGGCTATGATCAATATCTACTCATCCTACATTTGGCTGCATGTTTATAGGCAACATTCTTTGTCCTCCTGCTCAAATGATTTCATTTAATGGAGAGAAAAAAATCTCACCTTTTGTTTTAATGGAAATCATTTTTTGGTCATGCGTGTTTTGTTAATTTTGAATGCAAAATTAAGTTGAGTTAAAATAAATTTTAAAGTGACGTGATATATATATATATATAATGATTATTTTTATCATAAAATCAACTTAAAAGTAAAATTTAATATATTTTTTTTATCTAACCCAAAGTTATTTAAAATTATTTTAACATAGAATTATTTAGAACTCAGAATAAATTATGATTTTTTCTCCAATATAAAGTTAAACATATAAAAAGAAAAAAGTATTATACTTTTTAAGGTGAAATCAAACACGTACTTAAAATAAAACTGAACTTAGTTATTTCACCGGAATTAGATACTAAGTATTCGTGAATATATAATTACTTCTATTTTTCCATAGGTTTTTTTTTCATGAATATATAATAACTTTAACCTAAGAAAATTTAATTAGAATATGGTTATTAACGGTGATCTATAATTGGAATGGTATGTTTTTTTAGAGGAGTTGGAATGGAATGCTGAGGAGGTTAATTAATGAATTTCAAGCGGATTATTATATTATTACCGGATTCTAACTTATATGACGTTTTTATTTATATATAATTATAGGGTGTTTAAGAATATCATTGGTGAACCCATGTGCAACCAATTTGAGTCATAAACTCAATGATAAGTTCCACAGTCTTCCCTTCTTTTTATCTAGCACCAAAGTTAACTTTTCAAGTGTTCATATTTTATTGGTAATATTTTCTATGATAACTTTGTAAAGTTCGGAGATAGCATGCATATCCTATTTTATTCGTTTACGTTAACAAATAGAACGGAAACCAAATCAAAGGAAGTCATGTTGGGGAGCATGTGAGAAAGACACATAGGCATACCTTTTTGAGGAAAACAATGACTAGCCAATTTTTAATTAGCGACAACTAATTGCAAAACATGGTAGTGCAACTTTGACTAAATGTCCATCTCTGGCAATATTGCTCATGGATTAATTGGAACATTTTCTGGAAGTTAAAGAGGAGAAAGAAGAAGCTAATTAAGAGATTGAATTTTACAAATAGAATTTACAAGTTCGGAGATTGAATTTGCGATGAAATATTTTGCGAAAATGTGACTAAAGGATAATGTCAAAAAATTTCACATCACAAATAATGAAAATTAATTTGACAGATCATTTTAGCTTATAGTATAAGTTATTGAAATAGGTTATGAAAAATAATTTAATTTATAAGTTATTGATTTTATTTCTTCTCAATTTTATCTTTTTAACTAATTTATTTAAAAAATTTATCATTTTATTCAATGAAAAAACTCTTTTATCTAAATGTTGTTAATTTATTATGAAAAACTAGACACTAGATATTTATTTTCTTTCTTATTATGAAACTTGAAATTATTTTTTTAATTATTTTGTTTAAAGTCAAACATTTTATTCTAAATAATTTTTACCTTTTTTATTTTTATTTAAAATATTTGGTCACTAAATAAAAGCTGATAAAATAAAATAAAATTATTATTTGTATTTTAAAATAATATTATTAATAAATTACTTTAAAATTAATTTTTTATTATTTAAAAAAATATTATCTTATTAAACAATTTATTTCAAACAATATGAGTAAAATTACCAAATCTTTATCATTCTTTTATAATAAATTTTTTAAAATTATTGTCTTACTTTTTAAGATGATAAGTTATTAAATATAAATTCAAATAATAAAAAATTAAGTATGTCCTTAATCAGTTAACTTATTAGTTCATCTTCTCAAATGATTTCAATTAAATCAACTACATTATAAACTTATTAGTTCATCTTCTCAATAGTTTTTGTAGTCTTTAAATTATAACTTTTAAGTTTTTAACTAACTTATATTGTAAATTAATTTTGTTAAATATAGACTTGAGTAAGAAGGTTCAAGATAACTTTTGGTAGAGTTACTATCTTCAATAACTTTTTTTATAGATTAAATGTTATTAATCTAACTTTTGAATATTTTGATAATAACTTGATATGCATAAATACCAAATATTAGATAAATTGTACAATTATAATTATGTAATCTCACTGTCCATGTGCACTTATATTTATTAGTAAATAAATACATTATACATTAAATATAATTTATTTAGTGAAGTATCAATATTAAACATTTAAAATAATATAATTCAAAATTTAAAATTTTAAAAATAATTTTAAACAATGATTTTATTCAATTAAATTTTACTATTTTTCTTAAAAAAAAAATTTTATTTAAAACAATATAATTTTATTAAAAAAATTAAATTTAAACAATACGAGTAAAAATTATCAAATCTTTATCATTCTTTAATAATATAAAATTAATAAAAAAAAACATTGTCATACTTTTTAAAATGATAAAATTTTGTTGTTGCCATATTATTAATTGAGAGTATCCATCAATTTTATTGATAATTGATGTTTATCAGAAAATTTTATTAATCACTTCAATTATATTTTTTTCTTTCAGTTATATTTTTTTCATCTAACACTGACGCTAACCCTTCTTAATTAATGATTTGAAAAATATTACACCATATTTTTCAATAAAGAAGATTGCTATAAATGTTTAAAAAAAAAGTTTGTATAATTTTACAAAATATTAGAGGAATTTATTCTAAAAACAAAAACAGAAAAACAAAGAAGGTGTAGGAATTAGGATACTGAGGAAGTAAAGGATATCCAAGGTGACTGGCATATGGCTATGAAATTCTGATTTGTCCAAGATACATATAGGTCAAAGAATCTACAGAGCCTGAAGAGGAGACAAGTTAAGATAATCTATTCTACTTTTTGCGTAACCAAGTTGATGAAAAAAAGGGTAAGTGAATAAGTGATACTTACATGGGGATTTGGATTAATTGGGTCTGATTCTGTTCAACTCGCTATTTTAGGTATCCGAATGCAACAAGGTCAACTTTTGTTTTCTTCAATGGCTTGTAGTTTTGCGTGTCCTAAAGCATCTTAGTCACGCATCCACCAAATAAGAACGCCACTCAATCATTTTTAAGATATTAGTTTAAAAATACTTTTTTTTAAAAGCAAAATATTCCTAAAACTACCCTTTCAGGTGAAAAATCACTAAAGTAAGTTTTATTTCTTTCAATAAAATCTTTTTTATTTGCATGATAAAAAAATTGAAATTCTGACCAAATATTTAAAGAATTTAATCATTTATCAACTACATTGGATCTAATTAATAAAATAAATATCTTATTTTAGTTTTTCATAAAAGTTAACTATTGATAGTATTACTTTAGGTCAACATAAAAATATACTAAACCTATATAAGGGGTGTGCTTAAAAAAACATTTCAGAAAACAAGGATATATTACCTTTTTATCCTTAAATTTTTCAGAATTTTTATTTTAGTCTTTAAATTTTATCTATCTATTTTTAATCCTTTAATTTTTTTTTTGTCCTTATATATTTTTAGTTCAAAATTTAAAGACTAAAAACAAAAATTCTAAAAAAAAAAAGTAGAAACTAAAAAAACAATTAATCCATATTAAAATTATTAAGTTGTCACAGCAGTCCCCATGACAATAACAACGACTGCATAGTATTTTGATAATTTGCCTTTCTGTTAATATTTCTTTTCATTACATGCACGTTAGTGTTCTTTTAGCGGGTTCTGATTAATTGGATTGAGTTTAACATTTCTATTGAAAATCATGTTTACTCCGTATTATAATTTTTGTTTCTATTTAACATGTGCTTTATATCTGGTTAAGAGTGGAAGAAAAAGCAGGTCTAAAGTTGCTCTATCTGACAGGACTTACGAAGCCAACGCTAATCTAAAATAGAAAATATAGATTATCAATGATAACTATGCTAATTTATCGGAATGATCGATCATGAGATGAGTGAGCTGAGAATTAATCATGACTAAAACATAAAATTCTTCAAATTGTGAATAAAAAACTCTAACTATTATATCATCAATAGTTTTATATAAGATATGATTTTTTGTTAAACTGTTAACTTATAATTATATATTACCTTTATAATTTATATCAAATTTGAATGACCGTAAAAAAGTTTATCAAATTATTCATATATTTATATATTTTAAAATTACATATTACACCAGTTTTAATGTACATGCATGAATGAGATATTTAATATTTTTGGTCATCATAATTTTGAATTAATACTAGTTTTTAAAGATACAATCTCCTTTTTGGTTTTATATATGTCTTAAAATTCAAGAATGTGGATTAGAATTCCCAAAAAATGTAACTTATGTGCTAGTTTGTTTAAACTTAAAGGAAAGTTATATTTATAAGAGTGCTTGTTTCACGATATAATTTTACATTTTTTACAATCAATTCATACAACTTGTAAGTTATAAATATTTAACAGTTTGTAATAGATAATTATGCAAAAATTCTTTAAATTGTCAAGTCATACACTATTTATTCTCTTTTTTTTTTCAGGCATACACTACTTATTGTTATTTTATATTAATACAATGTGCAAACTAAAAAGGTTTGAGTTATATACTATACTTAGATAACTTTTCTATTATACAATATTAGACTCACTAAGCACTAAATACCGTGGCTAGCTATTTTTTTTTTTCAATTACGAAGGTATAAGAACACATAGTGAGGTAATTGCACAAGAAAAAAAAAACAATATTGTGTTCGATACTTCAATTCATAGATTAATGTAAACAAATTAAAGTGATGAATAGAGCTTAATATATCGAGGTGTAGTCATATATAATATTCTTCCTTGGAACCTAAGTATAACACAATATGGACAATCCTATTCATTCTCTTTTGTCCTTGAGTGGTTACATACTAAGAGGGAATGCTCACGGTTTTGTTTTCTGGGGAGACACACATCTCTTAGAACATGAATCTATGCTCGTGGAGTTGCTTTTTCTTCATGTGCGGCTATAGTGGGTAGTGGTGGGTACCATTTTATTGTTCAACAAAGAAACCCATTTGATTGATACTTGAAATATAAATTATTAATAATTTGCTTCTATCAAATCAGCAACAGTAAAACATGAAATAGAGAGATATTTATTTAAGTGATGATATAATTGATAAAGGTTGAAACAGTTAATTTTGATGTGCTCAACTTAATTAAGTGATCATCTCGAGGGAGGGGACCCTCCTATGTAGTATATAATTAAATTAAATAAATTATTATAACAAAACATGCGACCAAGCATGGCTCTCACTAGTCACTATTCTTCCAGGTGTTTACCGGAATATGTGAATCCTATGGGAATGATATTTCCTCTTATGAACATCATTCTTAACTATATAATATTTATTGCTTTTATGAAAGGTTATCATGCCATATGTCTTATGACATTGACCTCTCTGCTTGCAACTTGTGTATTGATGTATCCAATAAAAATAAATAGACGGTCCTTTTACCAGTTCAGAATGTAAAACGTAATATGTTAGAACTTAGAAACCTCTGATCTGATTCTCTCTTCTTTTTTTCTTCATTTTTAATCACTTTTTATACACAATAAGTTATAAAAAAAATTGTAGTTGATCGTCGTCACATATATTGTTCATTCTAGATTAATTCTGGTTGTCAAAGCTTACAATATATATCTACATATCACACAAATAAGAAAATCTCTTATTAGACTGCGAAATGAACCTAATCTGTTTTAAAAGTGAATAGATGTTTTCTTAGGTTAGTTTACCTTCAAATCTTTCTTTATATTGATGTCTCCCAATTTTGATTCTTGCATTCTTACTCTTTGCTCTTGATTTTTGTTATTCTCTCTCCTGTTATCTAATTAAATTGTGGTCAATTGATAATTACAAAACACGGTCCCTTTAAACATGATACTATTATATTACTTGACAATAATTATATTTTTTATTCACAAATGTTAACAATTAGTATGTTACATGAGATTTAAATTTATGATTTCATTATCAATTCAATCCTTTTGTCTCTTCTCCCATTACCAAATCACCTTATTATGCCCACTTGATAACAATCGTATACTTGCAGTTTTTCCTATCATTTGGTTAAAAACAACCAAAAGTAGTTGTATCCTTAAAAATACCACCGAATAAAAACTAAAAAATTGTAACTTTTGTGCTGGATTAAAAAGTTTATGCCAAAATTTATTACAAGCCTACTTTTAACATAAATCAGTTTACTTCAAGATCAATTTTTAGCCAAAACTCACTTTTACAAAATTAAAATTACCTTAAATTAAGTTTGCAAGTGTTCAAGCAAACTAACGGTGACAGTGTCATTACATTTTTTTTTCCAAAATGGAAGAAGTTACTGTGCCACATAAAGAAGCACACTGCAAGAGTAGTGTCAATAACCAAAATACATAGCTATCTCCTGGGAAGCATGGGCCAGGATATTGGTTCTTGATGGCATACCATGGTGTTTTGTAGTAGAGGTTCTTTTATAGTATTTGGATGACATATTTTGATTTTCTGACCCATCTGGCACTGAAATTGAAGCAGACTCAACATTATTTTCCTCATTCTTTAGTGTTCTGTCCTCTGCCATAACTCTTAAAAACACCTCCAATGCCTTGCACATCCAGTCATATCGGCTTAGTCTGAATGCCTCTTTTATGTTTACCTAAGAAGAAAAAATATCATGTTCATGTAAAATTCCAACATTCAAGTACATGTTGCATTGTACATATTTATATCTTGTACTTGGTACTTCTATAATGTCGTGAATTTGTGATTAATGTAATTCTTCTAAGAATTTATTCAGAACACATACCCATTGGCGATTATGGTCTTTCTGCTCTGGCCAAGTCTCAAGTTCTTCAGTCACCTCCAAGGCAAACATGTACCCTCTACACCATCCTTCCTGGCTACATGAATCATTACTGCTTTTGCTTCTGAACTCCCATCTTCCCAAGGGAATTTCCTGAAAATTAATGTCCACCATTTAGCTAGTGAAGATTTCTCAAATTTGATACCATATAGATCATATGAATAAGAAATAGCATTGTCTTAATCACAACAGGATGGGAAAATGGAAGAATCATCTCCAATTTTTCTCAATTATTTTTTAGTGACATGATAAAATGAGATAGTGGTAATATGTTGTTATCACAAATTTCACTCAGTTATATCAACAGGTAATGTTTTTTGGCATTGCAGCAGGTTTCGCTTTGTTGACTTTACCATATTTTTGCTGAACAGGAAAAAGGGTAGATTTAGCCATTTAGGGGAATAAACTTGGTGTACATTAATTTCTATCATAATGGAGTTTCTATTGAGTCCAATTCAAGACTAAATTCCAACTTTTTTCCCATACACAATGGAATTTCTCATGTCAAACCACTTCAAAGAGTTTGCCACCAGAATGGTATATTTTGAGAATTTGTTAACACTATCAATCGTATATGGTTATCATTTCAAAATTGAAGTTATTCAAATGCATATAGAAAAATTAATAATGGGACCTCACATATAAGGGGAGGTTTATTGACATGTTTTTCCAAAAGTGCTTGAATAATATCATGATTATGGACTATGAAATAATGTACATCAATCTATAACTATGAAATAAGGGGATGATGATTTACAATTGGTTGACAATGTGAACATTGTCAGTTCATGATTATTAAACTCATCGAATTGGTTGAACATTCAATGATGAACATCATAGCCTACCCTTATAATCCCTTTGACTCCAGCTTCCTCTAGAGCTTCACGGCAAGCAGCTTCTGTGACAGTCTCATCATCCTCCCATCCACCCTGGAAAGAGAACAAAATGATGATGCTTTGCAATACAATACAAACTACAAATTCATGCTGATGAAGTGAGTTGGTTCAGACAATACTACATCAAGTACCTTTGGAAACAAAAGGTCATCACGTTTTGGTGAAGAAATCATAAGTACTTCTATTATCTCCTCTGTATCTCCCATTTGATCTGCTTTTCCCTTTTTCCATCTATAGGGAATGCATCTGTTACAATGGATCAATAAGAAATTTTAATTATAATTGTTAACAAGATTCTGTTGCAGGTCTCATCAAATATTAGTCATCACCGCTTTCCTAGCAAATTATATATGCTTGAAAGGGCTTCAATTACTTATGTTAAAAATCTATTTCTATTTGAAAGTTGATACTTCCAAATAGAACTGTTGTGAGCTCTATCTGAATACTCATCTAGTGTCACCAGTATATGATTCATCTTTTCTTTGAACAGAGATTAACCCTGTTTGGGGTCTCTTGTAGCTTAGATTTTTAGTCCTTTAAAAATCACTGTTTTGAGAGCCTTTTCAACAAAAGGTTTCCTTTAGGCTACTCTTGCATAAATCCCTATACTAGAAGGTACTAAAGTTGTGCTCTTATGCTATTTTTCAATCAAATTCGTGACTAAAAAATTAACCAAAAAGAAATATTAAAACAAGCATGGAAAATGTATTTGTGCAATAAGTCAATAACAAATTAAATCTTGCAACACAACTAAATTGTACAGAGAAACTTACCATGACTAAACATCGCTCAATTAAATTATACACATTTTTCTTCTTACATGTTATCTTGAATGAGTAAAATGAGAATCTACAAATAGCAGACATTATTCTAATTTTATCATTTTATATAACTGCCAAAATTGATTTTATATATGTTCGGGTCAAACTGAATGATAAGGCCCACTATAAAATACAGTTAAATATTTTAATGTCGATCCACAAGATAAGAAAATTTATATAATAACACCATTTTTTTAAGTTGCCCTTCTCCTTTCATCATAATTCATTAATATATATATATATATATATATATATATATATATATATATATATATATATATATGTTCTTGATTTCGATTTCATTAACTTGCTCAGAAAAGGGAGGGGAAAATACGAAGTAACAGAGAAGATAAACTGAAACCACATTGAATAATTAAGAACTGAATTTTTTTCTGAATATATGATGATTTTTATTCTAATTTTTATTAAAAATTATTCATTCCTAATATATATTTTGCAATATAATCTAAGGATTTAAAACATGTTTAACCATATTATTTTGATAAATAAATGGCTAAAAAAGTTATAAGAACGAACTAAATTTAAAATGAGTTAATAATTTTTATAAATTGTAAGAGTGTGAAATTTTTACATTGAGAACTTATGGTGGTTATTGATTTTAAGGTAATTATTATAAAAATAAATAAATTTATCATATGTGATAATTAGATAAAAATAAAGTTTGTGTTTGAACAAGTGTGGACAAAATTGATAATATGAAAAAACTTTAGAAGTGTTAGTATAATTTACTTAATTGGTTTTGAAGTAGTATAATTTATGTTTTCATGTTTTTGATATAAAAATAACTTTGTAGTAAAAATTAGTATAATTTTTTTATTTAACACAAGTTAATATTGCTTGGATTCAATCAAGTTTAGACCTATAATTAATTCTTTAACCTAAAATTAAACATATGAAAATTTACTTAAAATCACGTAAACCAATATTTCAACATGATTATGGATTCGATCGATGTGAAATCAAATAGGCACAAACTTGTAAAAAAATCTTTACAATGTTAAAACTCAAAGGGTTTACTTATGAAAAATTGTAATGTCTTTTAGGACATATGATCAAGAGAAATCATGAGACCATGCATCCTATGTCAGTTTCAATCAAGCTCTATATAACACGTAAATGAATTTTATTAATTAAATCTTTTATGTAGTAAATTGAAGAACTTGAGTACTATTAGTAAACATTTGCCGAGACCATAAATAGTTATTTATCATGATCACATACCATAAGTGTCAAAAATTGGACATAGACATGATATTGTGGCAGAGAAACTGAAAACTAAGAACTAAGAAGGCATGGCATCAGACAGAAAGACTTACCCAGAAACGAGTCGCATGTTGTCTTCATAACGCTGTCG
Source organism: Glycine max (assembly GCF_000004515.6). NCBI lineage: Eukaryota > Viridiplantae > Streptophyta > Magnoliopsida > Fabales > Fabaceae > Glycine > Glycine max. Next base: position 5,937,214 of record NC_016089.4, on the reverse strand, counting down.
TTGTCGCCCAGTACGTGCTGCCACACACGACATGATTCTAGAACAACACAGAAAAGAAGAGTAACAATCAAGACCAAGATATATAGAGGAATGTCACAAAATAAAACATTAATTTTGAAGAGTGCAGTGGATGCATGTATCATATATAATACACAACCATGTGCAAACATACATACCCGAGGTAACGTTTTTCCTTGGTTTTAATGCCACAGCGAGAAACTTTCCTAGGCAAAAGAGCCAAAAAAAAAAAACAGCTTCTGAATATGTGACAAGAGAGAAATTACCACAAGAAGAAATGGTGATGATGTCAAAGATACATATTGCTTTGGGTTAAATAATTGCCTGAACGAAGGTTCTGAGTGTATGTTTTGCATGGAAACTCGATCATGCTAATGGTTTCATTTCATCAAAGATTTGGAATCTTCTATTGTATGTTTAGAAGAAAAAAACGAAGGAAAAAAAAACAGAAAGAAAGACGAAGACAGCTTTTCAGAGAGGGCATAGACTTTCCTGAAGTTGCATTTGTTTATATAGTAACCAAATTTCCAGTCTTCCAAATTCAGAGCGTTACGGTTGATTTTTTTGCGTTGACTTTTGATTAGACTAAATGTTTTCATATTTGTGATATGATATCATTGCTTTCATATCTTTGTTAGAATAAATAATAATAATTGTGTAATTGGATTTCTTTATGGCCAAATCCTTGTCATCAACTTTCTTATTAAGGTTTCTTTTTTTTCAATATTCAATTGCATTGTGTTGTAAAATGTTTAAAATATATATCCATGCTTTATTTTTAAATTTGAAAATTTTATGATAGATATTTAATTTAAGGTGTTTAAAATAACATAATTTATGAATGCCATATATTTTTATGCATAGTTTAAATGGATGTGCACAAATTGAATGGGGTGATCGTGATTAATGTTAGAAACCCTTCTGATTTTCTTCCTTAAATATGGTCCTGCCTACTGTAAAGAAGTTTTTCGTTCCTTCAAAGAAAGGGCAAGTTTTGATAAAACAAGAAATGGTAATTGTGAGATCCACAGGTTTCTATTAGGGCTACTGTAAATTCGGTCAGTTCAGCGTATTTGAACATGTTCATCATGAGCTAGCTAGTATATTTTTTGGTTGAGTCAATTTATGGTTTTACATCCAGAGAGAATGGATCGGTGCGTATCAAGTTGAAGCCATCAAGCAACCCAATGCTGCTTTTGCGTTAATTGCCCTCTTTTGACATGAGGCTAAAGCTTCCTTTACCCCCATAAAAATCAACAATACTTCTTTTATATTTTGGAAAGTCCAACTAGGATGTAATTCTACATTTTAGATTGGACAATTTAGAATATAAAAGATGTATTTAGTGGCTTTTATAGGAGACAAAAGAAATGCCATTGACATGAATTTGAGAGAATTTTTGTTATTCCAATATAATTTTTTATGGATCATAAGTAAAGTTATCAAGTAGGCTTAATGACCTACCAAATCAGGCCGAATTGGATTATAAAATTAATGACCAAAAAAAATGAATAAATTTGATTTAGGTCAAACAATTCAAGCTAAACGTGTAAATTCTTGGCTCAAATACTATTGAACTTATTTGGACTGCCATTTTTCTTTCTTTTAAAAGTAGTATAAATTTAAGAAGAAGAAAAAAAGTAAATGGGTCAATTTGGCAGCCGAAAGCATTAAGGCTTCAAAGACCATTACAACAATTGCGGTACAATAGAGTTGTAATTTACTACTGCTTTCCAAATCTGAAAAAAAAAAAACCCAAAGATTGTGTTGATTTGTAATCCTCAGAACCCTTCCCCTACATCCCATTCAATATTTTTTTGAAAAATCTCCTCTAAATCATTTAAAATAATCTAGGAATCAAACTGATAATTAAACCTAAAAATAATCAATAGAAGATGAGGGAAGGACTGACGTATCTTCTTCCACAGAAAGTGTTACCTAATACATGTGTTTGGGCCGTTTGGCAAATAAAGTTGACATTAAATATAATTATACATGTATTGTAGATTAATATTTTTATTTTATTTTATTTTATTTTCTCTAACGCTAAAACTCTCTTAACCTAATTGTTAAAATTTAGAATTAGTATTTTATCTTCTGAATTTTTATATTTGAATATTCAATTAATTTATAGAAATTTGATTTATTGTTTCGTTTTTTGGGGTTTTATCATATTCTATGATTATGAACTGAACAACAACTACAAGAACAGTGAAGGTTGGGATGAGGCAAATATAATAAACCTCACATAATAAATGTGATAATGACATTATGATTTAACAGCATAGTCGACGTGCATGCCGACATTGTTTATTTTTTAATTTCTTGTTCATGATCAGACTACATTGTTTCTATTTTCTTGTTCATACGTGCATAAATTAATAGCTTTGATAGCATGCTATGGACATACATTACATGTTCTGTATTTAATGTGGTAATAAATTATGGGACTCAAGTGATGAGAATCAAGTAGTTGACTATTTATATGCCTTCAGTGTTTGACCATTATAGGATATGATATGGTCAGATTTGCGAAATTAAGTTGGGGAAGAAACTTGGAAGTTGAGGTTCTGCGTTAACAGTGGTTGTGGTGGTTCAAAACACCCATCCATGCATGTGCTCGCTCTTTGTTTATTTAAATTCAACTGGCATAATTGATTCGCCTATACGAAGATAATGTTTTTGGAAAAAATATTTTTCAAGAAATCATTAGTCTGATTGGAATAGAGTTTGATCTTCTTAAATAAGATTGATTTATCACTTATAGATAGAAAAAATGAAGATAAAAATAGAGATATTATTAAAAGTAATCAGTCACATTCTAAGACATAGATTACTTATCAATAAAATTAATAAATATTTCACAATTATTTGGTTTATGTCTAGCAACCAACAAAGAAAAGTAAAAGAGAACGCGGACACAGTTTCAGCCTTTTTGCAGGCAGGCATGCAAACCACTTCCTGACCATAAGAGTGGGAGTATCTTCATAGATACTTACTCTTACATTTTCCTTTACAACGGAGAAGCTTCTTCACAAGGAACTCCAATCAGCAACTTAAAAGTTCTACTTCCAATCCTACAATAGTTAACTTTTATTTCATATAAAATTGTCTAAGTTATAGAAAGACTACAAAATCTTGGAACATTTTTTCGGGTAAACGTGAAAATTGCTCCATAACAAGGCTTGATAGGTCTAAAAGTTTAAAATTGTGGACTCTTCCAAGTTAAACCCAAATCAACCTAAGTGTTTAGAATTGTATTATGTCTATCAACTCAACTAGATTCCTTAATTTTTAAGCGACTCGTGCATCAAACATTATTTTGAATCCCCAAATAATTTAAACATCTCATTTAACATTTTAATTTGATTTGAGACTAAGTTAGAGAAATGACTTGACAACTTTTTGTTTTTTTTTTTTAAATCACAGGAGAATGATCAAGGAGGTACATGAGACAAGAACCTGACTTAAACTCTTTTAAACATACAATTCCAATCGAAACCTCAAGCTAGAATTTTACTCATGTATCAGATTTTAACTTTTTTAAGACCATGGACTAAAATTTATTTGTAGTGTTTTTTAAAGTGTATAACTTACTATTTAAAAATCGCATTTGGTCTTGAATAATTTAAAATTTTTCAATTGAACAAACATTCCCGTGCAAATTCTTATTTTTTCCACTAGAAAATGTAATCGATACAGTATGTCGGTATATAATTAACTATAAGTTTGAACAAGAAAATGGAAAACCGTAGTGAACTGCGTAATACTCAGAATTGAATAGATTCTCAAGAGTAATAATATACACGAAATTTATTTAAAATAAAAATGGCAGAAAAAATATTCGATAGCTTTCTTCTCCTTGTAAAAACCACAGCTCTGCTCCTCTAATACTGGTTTAGCCTAAATCTTAACACATACTATTTCAGAACCAACTATCGCACTAAATATGACATCCCAGAAGGAATAAAAGGTAAAAACTTTTTCATTTTTCCAAAAGAAAATGTCTTATGATTAATGTGGCAATGTGCATTTAAATGTAACAACAAAAAAAAGTGCATTTAAATGGTCAAATTGACACTGGCTGAGTTTCCGAGTCTCGTATATTTTTTGTCTACACTGGTGAAAGACAATATTTAAAAGATTTCCGTGTCAAAAATTACCACTTAAACAATGAAATGAAAATACTCCTAAAATTTTCGAGTCACAATTCTCAATAGCTTAATTCATCCAAATCTCAAATTTAATGCATTCAATACTATACCACACAATATTAGCTTATATCTTAAGGTTACAATTCTGAAAACCCCATACTCATTAGTAATTCCATTGCGGTATTTTTTAACTAAAACTCGTACAACCAATACAAAAGATAGTATATACTTAAGTAATTTTGGCACATCACTCATTTCCGTTCCAAATTTCTGTTTTACTCCAACCCATATTCTGTGGCAATTACATGAATTCGTAGATAACATGATTTTGAAACATTTTTAATGTTTAGTGGTTGAACCTCACCTAAGACCAAATAGCGAACTACCACCTGCTCTTAGTAAAATGCATTTATTCTAAAATGCAATTGATAAAAACATATTTGGTGTCTTGACTCTTGAGCCATATTCTGATTAGAAAACAAAACACCTAAACAGTTAACAAAAAACAATTTTGAAACAAAACAGAAAAACATAAGATCAAACAATTGGGATCCGTCTATTTCTTTAAAAAGTGATTTAAGTGCATAACCCAAACATTAATGACCTGAATCTGAACAACCCAATCACCCTCACCACCACCTAAGCAACAAGCCTTGTGGACAGAAATTTGCAATGATGTAGGGAAAACCCTCTCGCTTAAACTGCTAAAACTAAAGCAGGAAAGCAGCCAAGGAACCCTTTATTGAATTGATTTGCGCCTACGCACCTTAAAAAGAGTGCGCCACAAAGAATACCCTCTCTCGTGGAATACCACGCCACCCCTCACTAAAGAGAGAAGCGCTCGGCCTAAGGCGCACTAAAAAGCAAAAAAGTTAACAAAAACATGAAAAATCCAAAGGCAATCAATACTAAAGAAATCCAAGGAGTCCAACCAACCAGTAAGGAAATTATATTCCAACTGAATGAAAGGATACCAATAACAGACAGAGACTGAAACAAAGAAAACTAATATTCTGCAACTACTTAAATGTTGCATAGAATCAATAGGCACAGGATCTACACAACAAGCAGAAAGTTTCTTGGGAAAAGAAAGGCATCCTAACACACCAAACAAACAATTCCCAATAACAATTGCTGTTAGCCAAGATGATAGCAAAACTGATAGCGAACAATACCACAAAGCACGTAGAGTTATGGCCTATTTTGTGGAATGTATATTGCTGCTATCACAATTCACGTGTACATTATTAACACTAACACATCATCTGAGCATACAGAAACATGTACTGTAAAAATAACCATCAAACTAAACCATATCGATTTCAGTAAAATTAAATATCCAACAAAACCACATCCACTTCAATAAAGAGAAATTCAACATTGGCTACTATGCCTTGTGGAAGGCTGAGAGATATTGTCTTACAATTTAACAAAATTAATATACCATAACTGAAATTGATTCCATCTCAAAAACCTAACAACCGAAAATGTCAAATCATTGACAAAGAAAAGTCTGGTTAACAAACCATTCAATCTCCCTTCTTCCTAAATGAGCAACCTTCGGTTAACCTCGCCCGTCCCCCTGTTGGTTGGCACAAAACAGTCTGGCAGTTTCCGCACACCACAACAGTTTGAGAGTGGCTAAACACAGTTGTTCTGCATTCAAATTAAAAATTACCCAACCAAATTCACATCACTGATTAAAAAATCATCATAATTATAATCAAATTTTTATAAGAAGGAAATCTACTTACATGTTGAAGCATCCCTGGCACTTAACATCCTGCAACAAATAATCAAAACTTAAGAAAAGCTTCAAATAGGATTTTTATTATAAAAAAAATTGATATCAATAGTAGTGCACTGATATGATTTTCTATTTCAAATAATAAGATTTCATACCATGAAGAAAGAGTTTGGTGACTGAACAAGACGCTTGAGTTTGTGCTTTCTCTTCTCCAACTCAGCTGGAGGATTCAGCAAATCAATATCATTCTGAAGAACCTACACTCCCACAAAAAAAAAAACCGAATTTCATTCAGAAAACCTTAGTCACATAAATGATATCCCATCGTTCAATCTTCTAAACTATAGTAACAGAGAACGGTCGTCTCAAAAACTAAAATTGATATAAAAAAAAACTACGATACTTCTCTCTATCGTATTTTTGGTCATTTATAGGTGGAAAATTGCACACAGGACTAGAAGCATAGAAATAGTGAGTGAAAGATTGGAGAAACAATTTCAGATCTAATACGAGAATTAAGAGAGAGGGAGAGAGAGAGAGAGAGAGAGAGAGAGAGAGAGAGAGAGAGAGAGATGAAAGCCACCATTGTGAGAAAGAAGCGCTGAAAACCTCAAAAAAAGGCCCAACCCTAAGTTTTGCAACAGCAGCACAAAGCGGCGAGGAAGGAGATGAAGACGAGAATTAGTAGGTTTATAAAGCTCTTGTCACAAAAAAAAAGGGGAGGGGGGGTTTAGTAAATTTGTTATCTGGGCCGGCCCAGAGCAGACGACGAGGTTTGGTGGTCTTTTGGGCCAATAAATAGATTTCAACAAAAAATATATAAAGTTACATTGTTTTCATTCTTCAAAAAATGTTTATAATAAAAAATTATTCCAATTTTATAAACTTTGATCATCGTCTTGAATACAAGTTCTTTTAAAAGTTACATTACTTATTTTAATCTTATGCATTAAGTATCTCATTTTTTTTATCGTTTATTCCATTTAAAATAAATATTAATTATTTTTTAAACTTAATTTAATTAAAAATTTATATCCTAATATATTGCATCAAATTGAAGATTTTAAACTATTTCTAACTTGAAAAATGAAGCTACCAGTCTCTCTACTATCTCAATAGATATTTTCCCACGCTTTCTTTATAAATAGCCAAAAAATTCCTTTCTCTTACATCTGAAATTGGTAGAGGTGTTTGCATTGAGTCAATCGAGTATGAACATTTAAATTTATTTTGAGCTGTCTAAAATATTAGCATCAAAACTAAATTTGAAATAAGGATAGAGAAAAAGATCGTAGGAATTATCTTGAATTTGATTACTTTGACGTTGAACGTATGCAGTATTATATTCTCATTATTTATAAAATCACATTTTACTACTTTAGGAGACTCACAAATTGGATTCCATATACTAATAAATAGAGTTTGGCACTCTAGTGATTGTTTAACAATTCTCCTTAGTTTCAATAGAGTTATGTTTGTCTAGTAGGTCTAACACAGTTAAACATGATATACAAGTTTTTGTAAATCCTCTTATACTGTCTTTAATTCTTACATACTAAAAAAAAGTTATGATTTTATAACAGGTTAAAATAAGAAATTTTTCATCTTAAAAATTTTATTCCACCCCTTGCATCCCAAATTGTGGGAGAATAATTGAAGTAAACAATCAAATGGGATATAGTTGGGTCCATCCCCTTCCATTTTGATCTATTCGTATTCTTACAAAATAACCAATGAAACATTAAATATTAATTGGCATTAGTAAAGTAAACTATATGACATGTAGATTTAACAAGGAATTTTAACCGGTGATAGAGAAGATAACTATATCAAAATTACAGTCCAACCCACATTTGGTGGTAATTGCAAGAAATCACAGGCAATGGAATTTAGAAATATTTTATAATTTACATTTCTTTATAATTTATATTGGTTTGTTATAACAAATATACACAAGGAGCTTGGCTTTTGATAATCGCTTAACAAATATTCACGTGTTGTCTTAACCAAAAGCACCTAAACAATTATCAAATACAGACAGTTCAAATTTACAACCATAGCTTACAAGTTTAGAACAACACAATAACCATAAATCAAACTACAGTACCAGGTTTCTGTTTCTTCTAAAACATAACCATTCACCCTCACCATCTCAACTACACTTAAGCCCTCTTGGTTAGAAATTTAGAGCAACTGTGTAATGATGTAGGGAAAATCCCTTGTTTATAAACTGCTAAAACTAAAGCATGAATATGGCCAAGGAAGGAAGAGCCCGGCCTTAGGAGCCTTAAAAAGCAAATCCACTATGGTTACAAAAGCAAGAGAAAACCAATGAAATCATTATTGAAGGAGTCCAAGGAGTTAACCCAACCAATGCTCAAAACTACTCAGGAAATTTCATTCAAACAGAATGAAAAGACACAAAAATAAACTGTCACTGAAACAAAGAAAACTAATACTCAGTAACTGCATGCGTTTAATAATAGGCACATAGGATCTACATAACAAGCAGAAAATTTTCTATCAAAAACCAACACATCCCTAATACACCACAGTTCCCAATTACAATTGCTGCCTGCCAAGACTATGACTAAAAGATTGCAGACACAGAACAGAATTAAGAAGAATGTAGAATGACAACATATTTTGTGGAATGCATTCACACATACATCAACAACAACAAAAGTAGCCCATATCCACTCCAGTGAAGAAAATTGTTGCAAAAATAAATATCCATTATCCAACAAAACCACATCATCATCTTCACTAAAGAGAAACTCAAGATTGGGAGATACAGTCTCACAATTTAACAAAATTTTATATGTCATAACTAAAATTGATTTCATAACTAAAATTGATTCCATATCAAAAACCTAACAACCAAAACTCTTCAATCATGGACAAAGAAAAAGTCTGGTTACTACTATACTACACCATTCAATCTCCCTTCTTCCTAAAAGAGCACCCTTCGGTTAACCTCGCCCGTCCACCCGTTGGTTGGCACAACACAGTCTGGCAGTTACCACATACTACAACTGTCTGGGAGTGGCTAAACACAGTTGTTCTGCATCCAAATTAAAAAAAAAGGCACATAACCAAATTAACGTCACTTACATAAATTATCATTATAATCACATTAAAACAAATAAAAAGAAAGATCCTACTTACATGTTGAAGCAGCCCTGGCACTTGACATCCTACAACAAATAATTAAAACATACGAAATGCTTCAAATAAGAACTTCTATTTCAAATAATAACAATTAGAAGAACGTTTTTATACCATGAAGAACGAATTTGGTGATTGAACAAGACGCTTAAGCTTGTGCTTTCTCTTCTCCAATTCAGCAGGAGGATTCAGCAAATCAATATCGTTTTGAAGCACCTATTTCACACACAAAGCAGAAAAACGATCTTCATTCAGAAAACCATAGGCATGTAAATGGTACTCCATTGATAAATCTTATAAACTATAGTAACACTATAGTAACAGAGAACAATGATCTAAAAATATAAAAATTAAAAAAGAAGATTGAAGAAACGATTTCAGATCTAATGCGAGAAATAAAACTCACCATTGTGACAAAAAGCCGCTGAAAACCTCAGTAAAAAGGCTTAAGCGTAGCTTTTGCAGCAGCACAAGGAAAGAGTTGAGTGGAAGAATGAGCAAGATTATAAATATAAACCTGTTATTATCTGGGCCGGCCCAAGTGGGCCTAATCACGTTTTTTTTCTTCTTTTGACCAAAAAGTGAATTTCAACAAAAAAAAAACAATTAAAACTAAACAAAGTAAAAGAAAAACAATCTCATTATTATTTCATTGTTAAATAAAGAAACATATTTCTAATAAAAAAATATTTTAATTAATTTTCTTAATTCGAAAAACAATAAAGTTAAATCTTTAGGATGGATCTGGCTCTCTTATTTTAAAGGATAAAATAAAATATACAGTTTCAGTTTAATTGATTCTGTTTTTTTTTTTTTTTGAGGGACCGGTATTACTTGTTTTAGAGAAGCCAGATCCTGTCAATTTTAAGGTAACTTTTGACTTCTTTATTATTTTCAACACTTGTTATATTTTTTTTTATTAAACTTTAAAGAACCAACTAGTAACTTGTGCAATGTTAGGGATTCCCGAAGGCTACCATTCATATTTAGAAAATTAGGAATTGAATAACGAAGATTAAGGAAAAAATGATCCTTTAATAAAATATTAAATTAAAAATATAAATATAAAATTTGTTATAAGATTATCAAGTTTAAATGGTCTCTCTAAGCAGTGACTAATCAGGATTTCATATTTAAAGATTAATTAGGACTCAAATCTTAAACCACTTGATTGAACAATACAAGTCACTATCACTTATCTCGATTATTATTAATTATATAATTTGCATAATGTTTTGTGATTGTAATATACATGTATAATACACAACAATGAAATAATAACATTATTTTAATGCTAATTGTTGGAAATAAATTTGTATGTTCATGATTCACATCATCATGTAATCAATTCTAATTTTAATAATAAAATATTATTTTATTTTTATTGTCATATTTCTCTATTTGATTAAATAATTTTGATAATGTTCATGATTAAAATTAAATACTCATTATCATAATGAAGATTATGATAACGAGAAATAAATTCTTTTTTAACTTTAATTTAAATTATTTTTTATCATAAAATTATTATAAATAAGACATCAATAATTCAAATAAATTAATATAAGTGTAATAATATTTATTAGATAAATATTAATAAATCTCATTTATTAATTTATATATATAGATAAATCACATCTGTTATCTGTTTTAATATAATTTAGATGTAAACTAGATTATTTTTTATGCTGATGTTTGTGTTTTAAACACCATTTTTCCTTCAACGAGTGATAACAACTCAAAAAAAAATGTGATGGCATTATTTAATACTGTATAATTATAACCCAGTGATGCTATTATATAGGGTGGATGGATGGACTAGCTAGCAGGAGTGACACTATTGTGGAACAACACATGGTAAGCATTTTATCTTCTTACACAGTGATTCCCAGCGAGGCTACACCAAATTTGTTACCTGAGAGTGAGCAAATCAATGCTCCCACTCATTCACTTACCATCTACGTCTACAAGCCAAATTGTCCCAACAAAATTATCCCCATTCCCAACATGGTTGACACAATGAGAGACTCTCTTGCCAAGATCTTAGTTCACTATTACCCACTAACTGGCCGGCTACGCTTGACAAAAGGTTAAAGGTGACTTGTGATGTATGAATAATATTTAATCTTATGAAATGTAGTTTAGAGTGAGTAATTATTTAAAGTTTTTGAAGATTAGTTTTTTCTTCTTTATTTCTTACAATAAGTTTAATGTTATTAGGTCAATTATCCTTCGACACTTATTGGTATGTGACTTCAATTAACTAATCGACATATGAGTATCTAAAAAAAATTGTTATACGTGAGAAACCATGAATAAAAAAGATATTGTCAGTAATTAATAGAGAGAGATAAAATAAAAGTTGGCCAGAGAGTATAAAACGTGTATTTAAAATTTGGAATCTATTAATACCAACAACAACAACAAAAACATTGGAATCTATTTTAATGAGTATCTTTTACTCTTTATGATTGCCTTTTAGGTTTTATTTTTGAGTAATGATGGATTGGGATGGAAATAAGAAAAAAATAGAAAGAGGAAGTAATAAGATAGAAAAATGATAAAGTGTTTGATGTAAGAGTATGGGAAGTGGAGTGTAATGCAAAGGGCGTGCTATTGTTGGAAGCTGAATCCATAAGAGCACTTGATGACTACGGTGACTTTGAACCCAACGACACCATCAAAGACCTTATTCCCAAAGTTGACTACACCGAACCCATTGAGAATTCGCCATTGCTTCTGGTGCAATTAACAAGATTTTCCAGCAGCGGTGGCTTCTGTGTTGGCATTGCCATTTCCAATGTCATTGTTGATGGAATTTCCGATACTCACTTCATCAACTCATGGGCAACGCTGGCTCGAGGAGGCACCTTAGAGGAACACGACATGCCACTTCTGAGCAAAGTGGTTCTAAGTTCGGACACGAAACCATGTTTTGACCACAAAGAATTCAAGCTATTGCCACTTGTGCTAGGTCACGCTGACACCACTGAGGAGGGTAACAAGGAAACAACACTTGCAATGTTGAAACTAACAAGACAAATGGTCGACAAGCTGAAGAAGAAAGCCAATGAGGGCAACGAAGGTCGAGCTTATAGTATATACGAGACCATTTCAGCTCATATATGGCGATGTGTCGGTCAGTATTACAAAAACTAAACAAAAGTAATTTATTAGTGTTTATTAGTACTTTTGAATTAAAAGTAATTTTGGAAGGAATTCAAACTGCCATATAAACACAGGCTAACTCCTCGGTAACCAACTCCAATTAATTAACTGCGTCAACCTACTTATATCTATAAATAAAGAGTATTATCATTGAGTCATTAATTGGAGCATCTCTGACCCAAAAATTCAATTTGAATTCATAATATTTTTTGCGGATATCTTATTCAAATATTGCTTCTCTAGTTCTTTGGATCCATGCTCAAACAGGAATTAGTGTCTCCCACTACAGAACCTGATCTGTTTCTTCGATCAGCCTTAACTTCAACATCCCTTGCTAGGATCTTTCAAGTCCTGCATTCTTGGAATTCTACTGTAATCATGATCATTTCCTTCTTTTACATTTTATTTGGAAAATGGCAAAAGAAAAGGTGGTGTTGTGTACTTTGTGTCCATTCTTGACTATCTGACAATGAAGATTCCTGAACTGATTGGGAAGGATTAATGCAAGCAAAGATCTAAAGGTGAAGAGAATAACACCGAGGCATTTATATATAGCTGCCTATCAGGGGGAGATAGGAGCTGAACACCGTGATTAAAGGGACTATTGTTAAGGTGATATATCATTCCTCATATTTACAATTCCTTGATCATCAAAACCTTCACAAGGAGTGAGATGTTGCTTCTGATTTCAATGTGGTGGTTTACCAAAATTTTGTTGTATTTTCTCTCTGTGTCTGTGTAGAACCAAGATGCTAGTATTTTTTTATAGAGAAATATTAATTATTAGTTTATTAATTTTATTAATAACAAGATGAAATTTGTGATTTTTTTTTAATCATCCACTCAATCTTATATTTCCATGATAGTATGTAAATATTCTAATTCTAATATGATGCTTTTACTAGCTTAATTGATTTATCGTAGAGTTGTCTCGACGATAAACTTTTAGATAATACTTTTATATATAATTAATGATATTGTTTTTATTGACAATTTGATCCCTACCCATACTGAAGTACAGTCATCGGGGATATCTTAATAAGCAAATTATTAATCCAAATTACTACCTCCTTTAATACTCTTTTGAAAAATCTACTTGTCTCTTTTCATAAGACTATTTATCTTATATTAATTTATTTTTTTTACCAAAATATCTATAATTACTGTGTAACCTTTTGTATTTAATAAACAATAAATATTATAGATTAATAAAAAAAATTATTCTTTTTCTTACAAAGATTAGAAAGATGTTAGCAGTGATTCCCTTAAGTTTGAGATTAAGGGAAGTCTCCAAGAGTAATAAAGGAAATAACAAATTTAAGTCTGAATATTCTATATTTTATTTAGTGTTTCTTGATATTTAAAGGTCTATCAAATATGTATAATAACCGCAATCTCACCGCAATAACCGCTACAATAACCATCACAATAATAACAGATTGTCTAAATATTCTACATTTTATTTAGTGTTTCTTGATATTTAAAGACCTATCAAATATGTATAATAACCGCAATTCAACCGCAATAATCGCTACAATAACCACCACAATAACTTATTCTAGAATGATAACTACTCCTATGACAGATTTTCATGATAGAACATCTTCTTCCTAACAAAAGATGACTGGAACAATTAATTAATTAGGTAATAGATAATTAAATGGTAAGAGATAAATTAATGACAAGAATCTTAAAGAGTGATTTTGAAAAAATAGCACAAATTCTTAAAAAGTTTATAATGCTACTTACTGTATTAACTAATTTTCATAATTGATATAATTAATTCAAAAAGCCTTGTATCGAAGCTTTTAACTTCCAACCCCAAAATTCCCATAGAAGAGATTTGAATTCTCTAAAGTAATTAATTGATTTCTTTAAAAGGATAAAGTAAATATTCTGGTTGATGAAAAAAGAAACTGTCAATGTCATGTATTCATGCATAAGAAATATTCATTTATTTTTACACTGAAATATTCAGCAGTCTCCACAAACACCCTGCTCCAGACAAACAAAAGAGGGAATGGGAAGTCAAACAGATAGAAAAACCAATTGTTAGAGAATATGATTAGCAATCGGAGCCATTACATGTTACAAAATCGGATCCTAACTGTGTTTTTTAGCATACAACAAAATCTGCTCATGGATATGAAGCTTCATACATATTAGTTTAATGAAGCAGCATCCAGGACAAGCCAATTTCGTCCTCCAAGAATTGAGGTGATGTTATTTAACAATGACTGTAAACAATTGTCATAAAATCAATTAGGGACTTTATTCTTGTCATTAATATCTCAATGCAGAAACCATTCCTGTAGTTGCCAATGGTCAGCCATGTCAATTAGAGTAATTATCAAACGAAGCAGCAAAGTTCTTCAATCCAAATCCAAGCCCTTCTTCATATTCTCATAGACCAAATAAGTGATACTAGCAGATGGAACAACTTTTAGCAGGTTAGGAAATAGTCCTTTGTAGAATCCCCTAAACCCTTCATGTTTAAAAGTTATCCTGAATACATCAGCCATCCCCATATAAGCACGTTGAGCCTGCATTCTAAAATCAACAACCATGTCACTCTCTAATTTCTATAGAAATGAAATTAAGTTGTTAGATGTTAAGCTACAACTTAGACATTACACAGCCAAAAGCTTACCTTGTTCTAACAACCTGCAATGGGTAAACACAGGTTGCTCCAAGGGCACCTGATACCGTCCCACATCCTAATTGTACAAGAGGACCAGGTTCTACAGAAAACCTCAGAATTTCAACACACAACTATAGCACATCTGGTACAGAACATGACAAACAAATAAGTCCATTACCTTCATCAAGAAGAATATATTTCTTGGACATGTCTTTCAACGTTTCATATGCAGCTAGGTCTATGCCAGCATATGGGACAATCCCCAGAATAGAAGGAATCAAGCCCTTATAAAATGCGCGGGGTCCTTCCTTAACCCATATATCTTTTGAGAGAGTTCCAAGACTGGGAAGTCTTCCACCTTCACAAGCATAAGTTTGTATTCTAGTTTTAACAAGATCCAGAGGATATATTGCAGTCTGAGCTACAGCACCAGCCATACCACCCGCTAGAAGCCGCCCCATAGTACCAACATCAGCCTTTGCTCCTTCTCCTTTAGCATTCCCTATGAATGCCTTTAGCATCTCATAGGTGTAAAATCTAATAGCACTCTCTGGGGCCACCTTAAGAACATTTAAGCCATTGCCTCGAAAAAAACCTAAGCAACCACCTTCTTTCCATATATCTTTTATTGCAGGCATTACATGAGCTCGTGTTGTTTGGACTTGCAACACAACCTTTAATCGATCAAGGGGTGCGGTTGTTGTACGTGATGCAGCACCTGCTACTCCTCCAGCAATCAGATAGCTACTTGCATGGATGTGCTTGCTAATGCCTGCAGGAATAACAGTTTGTTCCCCAATATCAATCAAGCATACCCGCTCCAAGTAATGGTAAATATTTTCAATGGTTGCCTCATGAGGATACAGCAGCAGAAAATCCCTCCATTCTCCAAATGTTATAACCCCATTATGATCCTTGTCTACACGCTCAACAAATCGGGCAAGTTCCTCATCATCAATCTGAATCCCTACAAAAGAGAAACTAGTGTGGCTTATAGAATGAAATAACCACCAAAGTACATCACAATATCAAGAATTACCTAACTACACAGACAAGAATACACTAAATAAATTACACAATGACTTTTAGCTCTGACATTTGCAATCAGTATAGAAATAAAACTGTTTATAATGTACAATTTGGCAATCAGACAGACACTAGCTATTCTTGGGATTTATGATTTCCAAGCATGGAAAAAATTTACTTCTATCAAAAACCTCCCAAAAGGCATAAAGTCTTTAAATTTGGTTTGGGGCCTAACTTAACCTCAAAAGCTAACTCATTAGATAACATTATCCCCCACTTATACATACTATTTTGGTCATATCATTAGTGTGAGATCTCCACACCCTCTCCTCACACCGAGAATTATCGGGCGCGGAATTTGCAAGGCTGGACATCTATTGAGGGTGGAATAACAGTTGACCTAGTATGCCCAACAAACAACCACTACAATAGACTATGAAATTATCTTAGTTTTTGGGTTTAAGCGTAACTCAACTTCCAAAATCTGCTAATCTAGCTCATGAGGAGGGTTCTCCTCTACTTATATACCATCACTAGGCAATGTGAAATTTCCAACATCCCCTCAAGCTGAATTTTCGGCCGTCCAATAACTATCCATTATCCAATAACTGATGGCTTAATGTGCGTAACAACAATCACTACTAGGATAAGCTTTAATATCATTTTAAAATTTGGGTTTTTGTCATAACTGAACCTCAAACTAATTCATATAGTGAGAATTAACCCTACATATATACTATTTTAGTCATCATGTTACTAGTAAACAACGTGAGATTTCTATCACATAGAGATAAAAGGGTTAATACTGTGAATTTGTCAATTAACGAGTAAGTCACTCGTAAGAATCTTCCTATTAATTCCTGTTTAACATATTCCCATAAGTTTCACAATGAAACTAATCAAAATAAACTATAAGCTCTCATGTCATAAAAAGCGTATTTAATAAATAAATCCTTGTCATTATTCAAGAGGTTACTCATAAACGTTGACTTAAGCGGTTACTAAAAAGAGTCAAAATTATTTTAATAAACAAGCAAACCAGTGAAACGCGGGTCGTTGCTTGAACAGACGCAAAACGACAAGCCAAAAAATCAAGCCATAGCGTTAGCATTCAGCGAGTGTTCACCTGCTCTAACAAGCGCGTGCGAGAGCTCCTCGGGCGAAATACACCCACTGTGCTCAACATCAATCGCCTGAAAAATCCGATACAGCTCGAGCTCCTTATCATCCATGTACCTCTTGAACTCCTCGTAGTCCACGCGCCCGTCTTTGTTTGCATCGCACGCGCCGAACAGGTCCTGCGCGTAGTTGCAGCACTCCGAGTCCGAGGGCATTCGCAGCGCCGAGAGCCCGCTCTCGATCGCGGAGCAGTCCAAGAATCCGCAATTCTCCGCGTCGAAGAAGGCGAAGAGAGCGCGAATCCGCGTTTCCCTCTCTTCCGCGCTTTCTCCCGACGCTAGCAGCGCGTGATCCAGCGTCGTTGCCGGGTGGTCCTCGCTCTTCCTCCGGTTCGACCCCATGCGGTTACGCTACGTGGAGTGGTGGATCGGATTCGGAAAGGGGACAAGGAATGTGGTGGAAAAAGGAATAAGTGCGAGCATCAAATTGGGAAAAGAAAAAAAAAAGGAATGGAAGTGGTGGCGATTATTTTTTGGGGAAGGAATATTCTGACTTCTGAGAGAAAGACGCGAGGGTGGTGGTGGTGGCGGCGGCGATGAGGGGTGTTATGGTTATGGTTATGGTTATGGCCGGCGGGGATGAGGGGTCACCGGCGGCCACGCGAGAGTGGTCATTGGGAAGCAGCTTTTTGGATTGTGGCAAGTGGTGATTGGCTGAGACTTGAGATGAAAAACAGAAAATAGAATAGTAAGAAGAATAAAGGGGGGAAAAAAGAAGAAGGAATGTGATGGACTGGTGGCTGGAGTGTATCGGACACCGCAATCTGCAGCTAAAAAGTTTTAAGTTTAAACTTTTAACTGAATAGAGGGAATGGTCACTGGTCACCCTTTAAGTCAACCTATATAAATTCAATTAAAAAAAACCTTATCATATCGTTGGTATTTATTGATATGTTAATTTTTTTATATAAATTTAAAGTGTCATTAATATGTACCGACTATTCTTAAAATTTTGTGAAATTACATTAACTTTTCTTACTTTTATCTGCTATTACATTAATTTTCTTAATTATTTTTTTAAAAAAAAACATACACAAACCTTATATATTAAATTAATATTCTTTGTTTATGTTTTTCATTCACGCAAATAAAAGATTTAACGGGTGATCTTATATTTAAAAAATAAAATTATTTATTAATTATGTTACATCATAATCATAAAATAAATCAACGAAACAATTAACTAAATAATTTTATTAAAGTTAATTATCACGTTGTTATTATTATTATTATTATTATTATTATTATTATTATTATTATTATTATTATTATTATTATTATTATTATTATTATTATTATTGGAATATGATCTGTTTATATCTATAACATAACATTAAATAAAGGAAATATTTTTTTTTGTGTTCACTTTTACTTAATCGGTTTTCCGCCTAAATTAATCAAGAAATTACCACATTATTAAAGATATGTGGGTAACAACAATATAATCATGTCCTGACTACAATATTTATACCCACACACTTCATTATTTATATTGTTTCTTTTAGGTTAACATTTTGTCTATCTTTTCATCTCTCTCACTCAATCCTTTTCTTCACTTCATTTTTATTTTATTTTATTTCCATAACATCATCTGCAGTCATTCTAATTATTTTTTTTTTCAATTCATAAAGGTTTTTCATGCTAAATTCTAGAATAAAGATCCTATGTAACCATTATTATAGCCATGTCAATATCTCCCTAATTTTGCTACTCCTTTTCTTCCATAGTTCTATTGCATGTTATCAAGGTGCTTAACATTATCAAACTTTATATGAAAAACCCTCATGTTTGAATAAGGCATTCACATGAAGCTTATACCTTGACTTTTATATTCTCCTTTGTGTGTACATGGTATTTAAGTATGAAATCTGCAAACATAAAGCTTATACGTTCTACTATATTACATATTACACATTCATGTTCATCATTTTCAATTGAACTAAAGTTTTAGGGAGGGTTTATTTATTAAATATGATCTTTAGATTCACTGTTTATTTACGTTATTAGGTTTTCTATATCTTATTGCTTACTAATCTTTTATTTTGTTTATGTGAACTATCAAATTTTTCAGTTAAGTGTGTCGTTTCGTTTCCCCTTGACCTGACTCTCTATTTATAGCGGCTGAAGTGGACTTTAGGTTTTCGTAGACACGCTTAGCGCGACCTCCCTCGCTTAACACGTGTAGATCGCGCGCTTAGCGAGCTCCTCTCGCTTAGCGTGTGTTGCACGCTGAGCGCGAGTACCAACTCTCGTGCTTAATGCTTCACTTAGTGCTTGTGTCTCCTGTCTCGCTTAGTGCGAACTGTGCGCTTAGCAAGACACTAGACTAGACCTTGTTGCTGATTCTTCATTTCTGTATTATCAAAGTACAATTATTTAACAGTTATCATGCAATCTCAACATTTGCTCCACAAATGCGAACACCAAAATCATCGCGACACACGCACACTCATGAATAAACGGGCAAAAGAATAAGCTTACGTTAATAAATCATTGGAATGTGAGCACAATGAACATATATACTTAAAAACAGGCAACATAACAACAGTATATTTATCCATAATAGCAAATTTCATACAACAAGACATATGGCATCACATAGACATCATAAAAATTAAGTTGGTTTAGTTTGGGTAGCATTTTAAAAAAAAATCCGAACCAATCCAATCCAACATTAATTAATTGGTTTGAATTTCTAAACACCCAAAACCCTATTAAACTTATCAATTACACCACTATTTTTATTTTTATGTTATCTTAGAAGTTGAAAAAGAAAAAAAAAACAAAATAATACTCTTGTAATGTTATATTTTTTAAATATATTGCAGGAGAATGAAAAATATACTCATTATAAATTATTAATTACATGAATATGTATTTTTTTAAAACAAAATATTATCAATTGTCAATAAACCTTCTTCTAATATTTTTTTTATCATGTGTGAAAGACTACAAGTATTATTTAATCCATTAGTGATTAATTTTACTCGAGATATATCACTATTATTGGTACAAAATAATTTTTCATAATTGTTGTTTCCTATGCAATATGATCTTATACAAGTAAGGCAATCCTATTATTTTCTTTTAATATAGTATGATATAATAAATATAATTTTTTTGTATGATAATTAAAAATTTCATTTTAAAGTCATATCTGTAAAAATTTCATCGTACGATCGTTAATTTCCTCTCTTTCAGCTCACTCTCTCACTCTCAGCCACCGCCGCGACCACCTCGACCACGCCGCCGCCTGCGGCAGCTACTGTGAGCATTTTCCCCCTTTACGTTGTGGATGTGACCAAAATTTCATAAAAAAAGGGAATTTTCGGAGGATTTGATTGAATGGTTTTGCTGTTTCTTTTTTTTTTTTGGCGGGGTTTGATTAAATGGTTTTGCCGATTTCTGAGTTCGTTGGATTTTTGGTGTTGAGTTTCTGGAGGAAAGTTTTGAGTTGCATCACTTTAGTGAAATATATATATGGGTTTCGTAGATTTTTTTATTTTTCCTTTTAATTTTTTTTTCTAAATAGGAGGGTGAGTTTATAATTATGGTCTTGTATTTCTATTGTATTTGGCCAATTTAAGTAATTTTGATACCATTATGAGCTATGAGTAAGCTAATCAAATTTTCTAATACTGATTTCATATCCAATTTTGTATTCTTCTTCACATTTGTCTGTGCAGTTGGATTAAGCATCATTCTCACCCATTTTGTTTTGTGTGAAACTATGAATTGATTACATTCTCAGTGTTTATTTATTTATTAAAATTTAGGTCAGTTTTCACTTGTAATTTGTCAACTCAGCATAAACGGGGTGGGTTAGGATTTGCAACCATTGGAAGTTCCAACAATGGCAGGCATAGCTATACTGTTAGATCTATGGAGGAAAAATCAAAACTTGAGCTCTGGATTGCACTCTTCTCACGCCTTTCAGTCTTCCAGTGCCTTCTGTTCTGCCTCTGCTGCCACTGCCGCTGCAGCGTCTTTAGCTGCGGGAACCGGTTTTGCCTCAAGGGCATTGTTTGGGTATGCTCTGCCTCCATTTTTCTATACATGCATTGTTGTTAGTGTTTTAGGTTGTTGAAGGATTTTAATCTAGGCTAGGATATACAATTTGACAAAATATGATTGGTTTGGTTTGGAATATTTTGGTATGGCTGTGGATTACTATACATTCTACTTTTAAAGTTTATCTGGATGGTGAAAATTTGGGTTCTGTTTTTGGATAAATGGGTTGTTGATAGTTTTATTGTGTGCTGCTTATTAGGATTTAGGACATAATTTGGTTCGTTGGTATAAATTGGAATCCATTCAACACTTACGTTTATTTGTGAAATAGTTAAAAATTCTTTAATGTGGTAAAACAGTTTGTTATTTATTTATTTGTTTTGTGTGTGTGTGTGTGTAAGGGGATTTAGTATCATATTTGAAGGAGTTACCAACTTACCATTGACCACCCAATTGTAGCAATTTGGAGGAATGACAGAAGGAAAACCTATGAACATTTGTGATGTTTGTAGACGTGTTCTGAGTTGTAGTATATTGTCCTACTTTGGTTTAACCATGTGCAATGAGCATATATTTACTTTTTTTTGAAAGGCAGCATATATTTACTTTTAACTCTCACACTACTTTAATTTCAGGTCATCAGTTGCATATTGTGATGCTGGTGCAGTATTACCAGAAGACTACATTTCTAATATACAAAGTTCTTTTGAAAGGAATTATAAATATGATGCTGTAAGATATAGTACCAAGCAGTATAATGTGGAACTTAAGCCTCTCTTCTCTGCTTTTGAATTAAGGGCATTTGCGTTGACTTCCTTAAGGTCATTCTTGATGTTCTATTTGCCACTTTTGGAGCCCCGTGTGGAAATGGAAGATGATGAGAATTTCCAGGAGGAGGATCAAGAGCACCATGTTGATCTGGTTGTTCCCTTTAAAAAATCAGTCAAGCAAATCATGCGTGAGGTTAGATTTTATCTTATTCTATTCTTGGTTGAGTAAAATTTATATCCTGCAATATATTGACCATTTATGAAATTGCTTTGAGTGATTTGTTATTTAGTATCAGTGACAGTGCTGTTATGCTGCTATATGTATCTTGTATTTCAGGAAACCCTGTGTCTAATTCATAAATAGCTCCTCTTCATTTCAGACGCAGATAGATAGACATGTCAATTGAGGAGGACAGCTATTTCTATTTATTAAACCAAGCTTTTGTTTTGACATGTGGAATTTAATGAACCTACAACCTACTCTGCACTCAACAATAACAACTGTCATATTATTAGGTCATACTTAATGTAGGGTGATGGCCAATTGGCCATAGAAACAAAATTGTTTCTTTCAAGAAAAAATAGGGAGAGAAAATATTGGGCACGGTGATCTATGCATAAAGATGTCATGCCTTCTGGTTAACAGCCTGGTACCATTGAAGAATTGGTATATATAGAAAATTCTGAACACTCATGTACAGGCTACCAGCCATTAAACATCTTTATACAAGTTACTGTTATGGTTCATATCAACCTTGGTCTAACAACTAGGGAATATACAAGAAACTCCTAATATTTTAGAAAACAGAGTGCCGTTATTATAACTGTTAACCTCTTAATATATCGAATTTAAGTAAAAACCAATTCTAACCCAAAGAATTCACTTAATCCTAGCCGTCTAAAGTAATTTGAACAAAGAGAAAATAAGAGAAATAAAAATAACTTGCATTAAAGTTGCATGAATATTACTTTCACTATGTGAACATTGACAACAACAGAAGAAGCAACTCGACATTTAGTAGTCCTCCATCAATGCAGACCAGTCTAGCATGTTGCTATGTCCTTATTTCTAAACTACATTCAAATTGACGCTGATGAAGTTAATCTAATTAACCGAGCATTTAATAATATCTGGGAATAAAATTGACAGGATTAATGTGGTCAAATTGTTGTATGCTTCTAAGGTCCCTGCCGGTTATAATGCATCTGTTATGTGTAGGAATAATTTACATCTACTCATTATCAGGAGTACCCTTACCAAAAGCTACACAAAGTTCAACTGTGATAAAAGGATGAAATAATTTACTATTATATTTGTTATATTACACAATTGCACTTATCAATCTATCTTAACCCATGCTACCAATCTATTATTCTCCCAGATATTGGATGTTTGAGAGAGATGTATCTATATGCTGCTAGGAATTTGTTCAATTTTCAGAATTGACCATCTTCATATGAAATCTTCCTTCATATAAAGCTTTTACTTTTGATGCTCTATATTTCTGCCGAACCTTGTTTTTGTTGATTCAGTAATAAGCAAATTGGTACTATGCTTCCTTTCTGTGTTTCCTTTTATTTAGTAATTACCTAGTAAATTAGTTTGATTCCTTAACTTCTGCTCTATGATATGTGGATCAACATCATGCATATTTCATTGTGTTTCTCTGTATTCTTATGATGTTTAAAACTTATGTTAAATGTCTCATGGATGCCATCACAGACAACCGTTGTGACCACTAGAAGGATTTTAGAAAGAATTGTTGTGCATTATGTTTCACAAAGAATGGCATGGAAGCTTCTTAAAGGTATATTTTCTCTAAAATTGTTTTTGAATTCAGCAAAATTAATTAGATGCCCTTACTTACTTACATGAAGTAGTTATTATTTACCACTAGCAAAGTTAATTAAAATTTTACGAGATGGTTGTTTTATATTCTGAGCTCTCCTAGAGATCTTACAAATAGTTGGTTTTTTGGGATTTCTCGAACAGATATCCCTAGATCAGCAACTCGCAAGGCTGGAAGGAGCATGCCTACTTTGGTTTACGTCTACTGTGTGAGCAGAACAACATTCAGAGGTCAAAGCAATCCATGAATTATTTGTTCATTATGAGATTCCCTGAGGTTTTGACTTCATCAACTATCTTATGCTGACTTTCTTTTTGTTATGTATAGGACATATGCTTGGAGTTGCAGCATCATGGCTTGTCCAAGTAGGCATTGATTTATATCGATTCTTTTCCTCCACATTCCAGGGCCAGTACGAGGATAATGATGTTGATCAAACAAATCAAGTTGGAGTTCTTGGACAGAAGGTTGTCATTGCTACTGTTAGATGTACTTCATCTTTAATCTTTGCCTCCATAGGAGCAGGAATTGGTGCAACCTTTATTCGTCGTCCATGGCTCGGCCAGTGGGTTGGTAAGATTGTAAACAACACATTCAGAGAACTACAAGATTGTTGCATATTACTTGAATTTTGTGATTTTAAGGTATTGTGTGAATAAACTTTTTCATGAACTCTTAAAGAAAATAAAATAGAAAGGTAAAATGAAATAAACTTCTCTCATAAATTAAAATTAGCTTATACATGAGCTAATATACAGCTCTCTCATTTAGCTTCTTGCAAAACTGGTTTTAACTTATGCATCAGCCAATTTAACTTATGAGAGAAGTTTAATTTATATTACCTTTTTTATTTTCTTCTATAATTGTTTATTTAAAAGTTTATTTAAACAAAACCTTGAGCTGATTCTTGTTTGTTTCACTTCGATAGGCTTAATCGTTTTTTTTTTCTCTTCAGGGTGTGCTATTGGTGATTTGGGCGGTCCCATCATTGTAGCATTTTGTGCTGACAGATTTTGAAAGATTTGAAAGCAAGTTATATTTTCTGACAGATTTTTTACCCGCTTCAAATAACGGGGGTATATTATGAATTTTGCTGTTTTTGCTAGCCATATCTGATTGAGTCACCAGAAGTTGGTGGACCTTCTTTTAGCTGAAAGAATTCTAACATTTTTCTCCCATGATAGATAATTTGTTATTGTTTACCCTTTCCAAGCTATTATGATAGTATTTTCCCTTTGTAACAAAAAAAAAAAACAAACAATAACATGCATTGGTGTGACGCAAAAAAACCACATCCCAATGATAAAAAAACGTGGAAGCTACAAAGCAAAGCTTCAGGAGAGACATGGCTATTCACGTCAGAGTTGAGTAACCAAACACAGGATACCAATCATATAAACTCTCCCCCAGTAAATGAATATAAAAGAAAAAGTATATATCGTAGCATAAGAGGTAAGAGAGAAATTTGATATGGTAAAAAAAAATTGTCCACATGAATTGCAAAGTTCTCTCTCGAGTCTTGACCGTAAATAAGGGTAATTAATTCCAAGGAGTACCGTGTTCATGATTGGTACAATCACCTCAAGCTAGATAATAATGTTTGAAGACGAAATATAGACTTGACAGAACACTTAATTAATACTCTTATTATTTCTGGGCACAAAAGTTCTGTTTTTTCTTCATTACTAGAAGAGACATATCTGTTTTCCTATCTTGTGCTAAGAGAACTTGTAATGTAGTTGCAGACGCTTAAGCTAAGCTAGCCTTCTTCACAAATTTGGTTATAAAAATCTTCCATTGCCAATAGAACCATGCCTTGAAAGAATATGTCAGCCATATCTACAGCACTATATAATCTGTCTTAGTTATTTTTAATTCATTGAAGAAATAACAGCACTTGACTTTATATGGGTAGGGGAGATGCATGGCTCGATAATAGGAGTGCAGGGGACAATGGCGCAGGGTTTGAGAACCAATGCTTGGATATTTCATAATAGGTACTTCTTTTACCTATTAATGAAATTCGTTTGGCTTATAAGAAAAAACATAGGTGGATAAACCAGATAGTTCCTGGAAGTAGTTCCTATTGATTATGTTTGCATTATTCTGAAACTGGTGTTGGGGACACTCCTTATGCTATAACCTACTGGTTTAATATAAACAGGGGAGTGTATTTTTAAGAGGTTGTGGCAAATCAAAACTCCACATAAGGTGACCTTGTTGATTTGGAGAGTGATATTGGATAGGCTACATACTAAAGTGAAACTTCACAGGAGGCAAATCCAAATCCAACAAGGTGACCACTTGTGTGTATTTTGCAACGAGGTGGTTGAAGATGCATCACGTTTGTTCTTCTCTTGTAAACATGCACAGCAGATTTGGTGGCGATGGTATAATTTATTGGGAATTACTTCGGTACTACCTAATTCTGCTCCAGAGCATTTCTCTCAGAATTCGTCTGGACTACGTGTAATATGGTTTTGAGGGTATTGACTGTCATGCTAGTCTGCTGCCTTCATTCATGTAATTTTCTGCACTTGTGCCATTAACAAAAAAAAAGGAAGTGTATTTTTTGAAATAGGACATATTTGAAAAACAAATTAAAAAGGGAAGTGTCTAAGCAAAGAGGGAGAGTGAATATAGCAATTGCCCAAGATAATTGTATAAAAAAGCATATGTAATTTCACCCCCTTCCCTTCGGCCAGTAATTAGTTATATTCTTTTTTTTTCTTTTGATTTTTACCTTCATAAGGAAATTTTTTAAAACACTAATGATGGTTGATATGGTTAAAATTATGAGTTTTTCATGTTCCTCTGGTCCACATGATTCCATTTCATTAATGTCCTACATTTAGTAGTTGTATTTTACTGATGATCTCAAATTAAAACTACGTACCCTCTTCTTTAGTTTCTTACATTTTCTTCTTTCTGCATAAAACAATCATCAATTTTATCACTACTCTTTCTTTGGAGGGGAGGGTATATTTTTTTCTTGACAATATTAATGATCTTTGGTGGAAGTTGTGGACGGTGCAACTTCAACTTTAAGTCTTATATAAAGAACCAATCCCAATAAAAAAAAATTATGAATATCTTAAATTAACCTGTTTTTATTTTTAAGCAAAAGTGAAAATCCAAACAAGGATTATAATCTTGAATTGACATTTGAGTAAATTCACCTAAACAGTGATAGTGAGTATGGGAAAAATCATTGTCCAATTGACTACTTTGGATCCACCTAACTGCCACTACAATGAGGCAAACATCAAACAAGTTCTTCCAATGGGGTTTGCGGCAGATAAGCATCGAAAATAGTGGGCAACATGTCTCGGAATGGGATAACTTTCCTCTTTTTAAATTATACTAGTATTTAGATTCAATAATATACTCGTATAAATTAAAAGTAATATCGTCTTATATACAGAAGTTAATGGCAGTAAAATGTTTTTCAGGAACTTGCTTTTCAATAATTTGCAATGTATTAATTCATTTAGGTTTTCATTTTAAATATATTTTTTATAATGTAACAATCAAATTCAGGTACTCTCATTTTGAATAATTGATTATGCAAGTGTGGCAAAAACTTAGAAAGAAAAATTTTCTGCTTAATGTGTGATTTTAGATAATTATCTTGATTTTTATGAATAATTAAAAATTACATAGTTTTCCAAGCATCAAGTCAATAGTAATTAAGAAAAATGTACTTTTCTTCCATTTGACATAAAAATGAAGAAAAATAAATATAAAAAACACGTGTTTAAATACATTCTTAGACAACTATCTAAAGATATAAGTTGTCTTCAAAAGAAAAAGAAAAAAAAGCATGTCGAAGAAAATATAAGAATATAAATCATCCATATATATAAGTACAAATTTTCATACAAACATTTAATAAAAAATTCACTTTACTATCAAACATACCATATCAATAAATAAATGTTGAAAATGCGTGTTTAAACTTAGGTATTTGTCTAATATGATATATAGATATATGTTGTCTTCAAAAGAAAAAGAAACTTGTCTAAGTAGATATAAGGGGATAAATCATACATACATAAGTATAAATTTTTATACAAACATCTAATAAAAAAATCATTTTATACTGTTGGAAATTCCTCCATAATTAAGAATCGTTCATATTCAAGTAAACATGCAAATTTAAATACATGAAAAATTGAAAAATACATTCCAAGACATGCATAAGAAGTTGTGGAGCACTTTTCCATGATTTAAAATTGATTTCTTTGACCTTGAGACTTACACACTCCACTTTGAAAATTAGAGATTAGAGTTATAAGAAATTTTGTAAATGTAACTCATTTATTGACATTCACCACTCACTCTTAAAGGAAGTCACATTGTGCTCCAATAAATAAAGAAACTTGTAAAGAGTTGGAGTATCACATCTCATCCAGAGAGAAACAAAACCAGAGTAATAATGAAAAAAAAAGTTCTAATTTTCACTACTTGATAAGAGTTGAGAGAAATTATAAATCATTTTTATTAAGTGAAGTTGAAAGAAATTATAAATCATTCTTATTAGGTGAGATTTAGATATATCTTTTTGTATTGAGAAATTGTAATCCCAAACCCCTCCCAAAGGTAATTCTTATTTTTTTTTTTCACTCTTTCCGTCACAAACAAAAACGCTGCGTTTCACAGAGGACACTCCCCGCATCTCTCGCGAGTACAACCTCGCCGTTCACACCACCTCCTACACCGACATTCGCTCCAACATCGAAGCCCAACTCCACCATCTTAACCCCACCCGCGACCGTGTCCAAGAAGCCCTAGCCCTAACCCTAACCCCAATCCCCACGCGCCTCATGCGCCTCATTTCAACTTTCTTCGACCACACCGAAACCGCCTCCAACCTCTGCCTCCACTTCCACCACTGCCTCCTCCGCGCGCTTGACCTCCACGCTCCCCTCCTCGACTTCTTCCAAACCCTAAACCCTACCAACCCCACCCAAAACGACTGCGTTCGCGCCGTCCGCCTCTTCCATGCCCTCCAGAACCCCATCCCCGACTCCACACCTTCTCCGTCACCTGCTCCAACCCCTCCAACGTCAAAACGCAGCTCGATCGCCGCATCGCGAAATTGCTGTCGTGACTCTGCCTCTCTCGGCGCGTCGTCCGCGGCTCCACCATATCTCTCTCCGCCGTCGTAATTGCCGTGGTGGCAGCCACCGTCGTGGTCACCGTGTACGCTGTGGCCGCTCTAGCTGCTGCCGCTGGTGCCGTGTCGGTCTGTGCCTTTGAGAAGAAGGAACTTGCGGCATTGAGGCAGCTTGATGTTGCTGCGAAATGTGCCTATGTGTTGAGCAACGATCTCCCGATGATAAGGTGCTGGTGAGGCTTAGGCTGGAGAGGGGGAATGAGAGGTACCTTGTGGAGGAAGTTATCAAGCAGCTGTGAAAGAGTCATAAGGGGTTTTTGGAACAGGTTGAGGATCTTGAGGAGCATATATTCCTCTGCTTTTATAATATCATCAAGGCTAGATTTTTAGTCCTTCAAGAGATTACCAGTAATCCGGCTTAGTTCTTGTTACTAACAACTAGTCAAGTTTTTAAATTGCGATTACGGTTGCATCAGCATTGGCTGTTGTCATGGCCAATGAAGTCCGCATTGAGGTTTTACATTGTGGTGGCAGCCACGGTTGCAGTTTTGTTGTGATCTTTTGATATTGCAGAAAAGTATGGATAAATGTGATTGATGCGACAAATTGCAGTTGCAGAAACTTGCAGGCCGGTTTTTAAAACTTGGTATGCAGGGTTTAAATTGCAATCAACAGTTGCAATTGTGGCCGCATTTGTCCACAATATAAAGGTTTGAGGTTTTTGCACTGTGACTGTAATTTAAAACCTTGGTGATCATGACACACTTAGTCCTCGGTTTCGATCGTTACAGCTAATTATAATCACTACTAGTTCAAGGTGATGCTGTCTGTTTAGACTAGCTAGCTGCCTTACTGTTTGATTTAAGATCTTGACCAATTTTTGGGCATTGTCACCTTGTGTTCACTGTTCAATTCATTCATAGTAGAAAGCACCTTGCTACCTAGTAACCTTTTACTTGCCATGGAATTTTGTAAATTTGGTTGTTCAGGTGTTGATGTCTGAGACAGAAATTAGGGCTCTATTATATGACTAATGTTTGCATGTTAAATCATTAATTATTGTGGAATCATGATGCACTTCCTAATGTTAATGTAGACTTGTGATGTTATCAATTGTTATTTACTTTGTTTTGCCTAAAATTTATGCCTACCATGGTAGCTTTTTGAGTTCCTCTGAGTGATTATACTCATGAATCATGATATTATGCACTTTCTTATGCTGTTTTCTCATTTCAGAGTTTGTTTTGTCCAATGATCTTTGGAAAGGTGTAGATTCCAGTCATGATGCGATTTAATGTTGGGGTTACAGTTTTTATGATAATAAGGCTCATCTTGTACCAATACTGTTTTGAATATCCAAATCGAACCGTGTTTCAAATGTACATTACAGCCTGCATTCTTGGTTTTATATATATATATATATATATTATTTACAAGCAATTGGGGTTTGGGGTAAATCTTATTTCCCTACTGATAATGTCAATACATTATATTGATGAAAATAATGAATGAAATTGGCCTAGAGTGATGGACGATGCTTTATTCCTCAAATGATCATGGTTAAAGACCAGAGAGAAAAACTTTAGTATTTCTTTCAATCAATGGTCTTCTAACCTTGTGGAATATTTTTGTTAATATGGGCTGGGTATATTTATCCTATGTAGTGGGATTAATGTTGGGTATTTGTTTAAGTTGGAAGGCGACACACTAAGTGTCTTGTATTCATGTATACTTCACCAGTACCCCTGGTACTGCTATGATTCATATTAATAATATATATATTTTTGCCTTCCAAAAAAAAAATTGGCCTAGAATTTCAGGTGAAGGTTGTACAAACATTGCAAATATTTTAAAAAAGAATAAAAAATGAGACAGTGTGAGTCTGAAATTATGAGGCAGAATATTTCAGAACACCATTAAGGAGTGATGCTTCCCCCCTGTCTTGCCTTAAGGACAAGTTCTTCAGTGGTGGTGCCTATTATCTCATTAGCCCGTTTGAGCCCAACGCATTGATACCGCCCAATGATATCCTGAATTCCAATGAAAGCTTCCAGTCAATTAAACATTCTTAATCTTCAGAGCAACTTGTCTTAGCTAACAACAATGAAAATTATTTCCTACTTGTTGTATCAGCATATTTACTCAAGATAAACCTCACAGCAATGGAAAAAGATGTCTAAAGTTCTGATTATCATTTAATATACCCATGCAAATATAAAGAGTTTAATTTTTATGTACTTTTACTATTAGTAGTAATTAACATCCATTTAGCTGATTTTTAAAATAGTTACAGTAAAAGTTAACAAATTCATTATTCATGATAATCTGGGGATGATAGTGACAGTGCATTCTAATTAAATTTTGCACTAAAATATATAAAATGGACATAACTGATGCATGAGAGGAAATAAAATGATTCGTCCAATTGGTAAAAACAGGGCCTTCAAAAATCAACAATATATCCTCAACTGCTTTACAATCAAAGTTACCGAACTTAGTGACAACATAAAGTATTAAACAAGTCATGGAAAAATTGCGATATTACATATTTTTAACCAAACATAGTCACTTTAGAAGGGAATCTCACCTTTGTGACAATTCCGAACTTCTCTAATTTTTGAACTGCATCATCCACGTCAAAATTACAGCTCTCCCCAAACTCTTCTCTGATTAACTCCTCACACCATTGATCGAGCTCCTGATTCGCATTACCATATATAGCTTATATGAATGAGTAGATGTGACAAACGTTTCCTAACCATAAGTTAGAATTGCAAAATTATAAAGGAAACAATATTCCTCAATTGATATTGATGTACATACTTGTCTATTAGCTTTTCCCTGCTCCATCAGAATGAAAAATGATATTATTACCTCTTTAACCTGCACATTAAGAGTTTGGGTAGTGTGACTTTTAGATGTTTGGCTGGTGCATAGCTACATACAGCAAAATCTGGCCTAAAACTTAAAAGGGGTGGCAGCTGATCTTCCAACAATATATTCACATACTTTTCAATCTTGGAGGCTATACCTTGCTAGTACAATAGATCATTGCATATGAATAGCATAAAAGAAATGTTGATACATATATTAAGTTTTCAATTACATTTTGTAAAGTACAAATAAATTTGACAGTTCATTCCATTAGAACCGGCTAGCCCTATCTTGTTTTCATATAATGGCAAAACAAGTTAACAGAAATTATCACTATTGATTTATTGGAAAAAATTAAAAAACAAAACAAATGTAATGACACAAAGCACATCATGCTAGCACTTACTTCCTGTTGAATGACATCATCACATAAATGGAGAAGTGTACCCTTTCCACTGTCCAGTTGTTTGTCATACATTGACCGTGTAATCAAATTTTGGTATTGGACCAAGTTTTGTTGGAACCTATGAGAAGTTAAATATTAGTATCCACATTGGATACATAGATTCATTAAACACAAACTTGCGGAATGTTTAAAATTATATATAGGGATTAATTCTATTTGTTGATACCAGGGCCAAACTCAAAATATATATAAAATTCAGTATGCATGATCATTAGGATAATATAACATGATTCAAAAGGTTGACTGATAAAATTTAACTTCTGTAAAAAGTAATTAAAGGTGTTATTTTATCAAATTTGACATCTGATCTGACCAAGAATCTTTCAAGTTCCAAAAATACATGATCTGACTAACTTTCGATGTTAACCACCCTCTTTGAATGCCATTACAAAGAGGATCAAATTGTAGAGTTAGCTAATGAAATGCAGGTGAAAAACTCAAACTGATAAATGCAAAGTATATGTGCATGTTTGGTTTACAGTTGAAATTGTTGCGATGCGTGTTCCAATGCAGATTCAACGGATAAAAGCAAAAGCAAAGGTTCATGATCCTTTGACCGAATTACTTTTGTCTCAAAAGTCATTTCCAAGGAAAAGAGGTGCACTTGCACCCCCTCATTTTTAAAAATTTATCAAATTTGTAAATAAAATTTTATATTTTGGTATTTTATTTTATCTATATTTATATAATTGAATCCATTGATTTTATTTTTTTATAATTTGCCCCCACTAACTTAGGGTCTTGGATCCGCCACTGCTTACGTGAAGTATGTCTTGGCCAAGTATCCAAGTACTGTGGAGAGAACGGCACCAATGACCCTCAAATCAGCTGTATTCACATCAAGAGAACTAGCTACAGCAACCTGTGAAGTAAAACATATTCAATGCATTAATACATGATGGCAAAGAACAATAACATGGTAGAAAAACTCAACTTGTAATTGAAAAACTAACCAGCCCAACTATAGCAGATGCAAGAAACTTGACCCAATCCATTGGAGTCAATCCAGGATTTCTCTTTTCTGGCTGTCAAGTAAAAAGTTGTTACCAGGTCATCACTTATGGTCATTGGGGAAAAGGGTAATTACGTAATCACACGGACATTGGAATGTTTCCTAAATGAGGTAACTCACAAGAACTATTTCCATATCAGCCATTGGAATGTTCTTGAAATGCTTCACAAAAATTCCTCTTTCTTTTTTTGAATTGGAACTAGCTGGCCTGAAGAAAAAATTTCCAACTTAGACTTCAATAGAATAAAATTACTCATGGATTTTCCACAGCATACTTACATGAACCAAAACCCTCTGAAGATAGCTCAAATTCCTTATTTTTCATGACTTATATGAGATTTTTCAGAATAGCCTTTTAGTATTTCTTTGGAAGATAAACAAGTTTATAATTATCAGTCTTTTCTTAGATGGAAGAATTTTATTCTGACAAACTAGCATGCATAGAGATCAAATACAAGAAAAGATTGATAATTATATACCAAGAGATTTTTCAGAACGACCTTTTTAGTATTTCTTTAGAAGATAAACAAATAGGTTTATAATTATCAGTCTATTCTTTAATGAAAGAATTTTATTCTAACAAACTAGCACGGTAGATATTAGCCATACAATGGAGCACTACCTGTACACAACAATTATCCTATCAAATGTAGGTTCTTGGATTGTGTTCTTGTTCAGCAAACTACCGAAACTGGAAATTAGCAAACAATTTTTATGAGTGACAAGATAATCAAACATTCAAGATTTATACAGTTTACATGCATGAGCTCAGCAGTTTTGATGAGATAAAACAGCATGCATTTATCAGACAAATGATCAGTTGGATTTCTAGATGGAACATTGGGCTTTAATAAATAAGAATCATTTTCTGAATCTTCGCAAAAATCTATATTCAAACTTTCTACAGGTGGACTACTAGTTTGAGAATGTTCATTTGTAAAAATTTTCCAAGGCCATACTGCTGTAATTGTGATGATTCCAGAGTAAATAGTCTTTATTCCACATTAGTCAAATGGTGATAATTCAAATATTTGATTAAAGGGAAACTGCTGACATTCAGGATTTACATTAGACAGGTATTAGCAGAATGAGTCAAAGTGAGTGGTGAATGCTATTTCAAGAAGACGCAGCCATAAGCATACAAGGAAGAATGTTTACGTAAATGAAGTATGAAAAGTATCACTCCAGAAAGAAAAGAAAATAACAACAGCAGCTGAAGCTACAACAACACAACACGCAGACACACACACTGATTCAGCAAGACCTTATTGGCATCTTTTCAAGGCGTATCCGTTCATATAAATCATCCTGAAAATCTTCCAACTCTGAGTTAATTTCATCATCCTTCTTGGGATCCTTCCTATGATGCCTTTTTTCCCTTCTGGATAAAAACTTTTCCAACCTGCAATCACCATGTGTCAAAGTTTTCTATGAAACATGTTATGGCACATTCACAGGTAAGTAAGTAGCCATTATATAGATTCTTTGATAAGGCCTTTCACTGTGAAGACAGGAATGATGATACTGAATCATTCAAACATTTTAGATTGGCATTTTAAGGGAGTCAAAAGTTCCAACATTTACAGAAATCATGACTTGTCATGACGGATTCTTCATTAACATCAATTAAAAGAAATTCAATTCCCAGGGTGAGTGTTCCTTACCTGGTTATTCTTAACATATATGACCAAAAACGTGCTATGAGCATGTCCACTTTCTCCATGACAAAGTAATCGGTCGTTCGATCAATTCCAATGCCACGCCGAAAAATAATATACTAAAATAACAGGATGTGTTAGATTGCCACTTCACAAACAGATTAAAATCGAGTTTTAAAAAAAAAACATTGTGATTGTTGTCCCAATCTATGCAGGTCCATCCTGCATGTTTCAGTTAATTAAAAGTTGTTCTGGTCCAACAAAATAAAAATGCACAAGTCTCTAGTGTGTATGCATGCATGTGTGTTTGGTTTAACACATCTCATTCAACCTTCAATGCCAAACAAATTCAAGAACTTCCTAACACAAAATAATGAACACTACTGCATCATAAGTTCCTTGCTGGATAAGTACCCTTAGTACATAAATTAAAAGGTACCTTATCATAGAAATCTGGAAGGTTATCTTGAGGATGTGCTTCAAAATATTTTTTCAAAAGAACCTTGTCAAGCTACATTTGGTAAAACACAGAGATCAGCAACTGATAACAGCACAACCAAGCATCCAAAGTGACCTGTGCCATTAAAGGCACATATATTATGCATGTACATAATGAGTTACAAGACAGAAACATGGTTGCTAACCTTAGATTCATTTACTGTAATGGGAAGATTTAGAAGATACTGTCCAGAAAGTGCAATATCAATCTCTTCTTGAGTAGCAATCTTGAAGTTGCTTTTTTTCATGACCTGTATAAAGAATCAAATCATCTTAAGATACCATAAGAAACACAAAAACAGATATTTAAACTGTTGTAGTGCTATAGTGCTACTTCTTTCAATCAGTCCCTGAATATGTAATTCTAAATCTTATTCACCATTTACATCTAGGCTAATAAACATGGACACTTCTAAATAGTGGCTGTGTCGTGTCATAACCATGTCAGATATGAGATATGTATCCATGTCGAATACTGCATGGACAGTTCAAATGTTTGTAATTGTATTTTTACAATTTTTATACTTTTAATTTTTTAACTTTTGTACCAATAGTGATTACAATAATTAGATTTTTTTTTTTTGTATTTTAGTATGTTTATTATGACTTATGCTCATACTTGAAACATGAATTCTTTCTTGTAATTTAAAATTTTTATTTAAATTAAACTTTTTAGATTAATTTTATATATTTTATCATAGCCATGTGGTTTCTTATAAATTTTATGTTTTCTCCACAAACTAAAGCGTTTAATCACTTTACTTGTGTCACATAAAAGAGTAGCTAATTAACCTTATCATTCTAATAACAGAACACTGAAACTCAATGAAGCCGTAGTCCCAACCCCTATACTTCCTCACCCTTCAATTCTTAGACAAGGCTAAATTATTGTTCAATTAGTCTTTTATTTGAAGGAAGCTTAATTCTTTGAGGCAGAGTCAGAGGCGAGAAATGAAGCATTTTAAAAATGATTAAATTAAAACAGAAGTTTGGTTTTGGTAGCTTCCATTTGACTGTCATATCATGATATACACAATAAAGTTGTAAATCTATTGATAACACATTTTATCAACAACAATCATTATCAAGATAAATTATATAAAGTTGATTTAATTTCTCAATTAAATCATCATTGTTATAAGTTAATTAAAGTCTATAATAAATAAATGAAATGTCCCAATATAACTGTAGACAATGTAAATTCATGAAGTCTCCAAAATACCTCAAATAGGTAAGTCAAGAAATTCTGTTCAAGAACATCAATTTCTTCACGAGGTAACTTCTGGTGTTCCAACTTCTGCGTCCCGGATACAGGATCAAAGAGAGAATAGAGTTGCTTAAGGAACAAAAAAAGAAAAGAAAAAATCAGGCTCCAACCATATCACTAAGCTATTTGTATCACAAAATGGTGAAGAAAAAAGAATACCATCATGTCCTCAAACTGTAGAAGATACCAAGCTCGAATTGTATACTCTATTCTTTTGCAGAGCTTCAAAAATTCAACTCGGTCAGCACTATGTTCTGCACATAGTACCCAAACGACTCAAGTCTACAAAGAAAATAGTAGCTTTGGAAGAGGCAGTGGGGAGAAAGCTGTTTCTATGCTATATCATCTAAGTCAAAACTGCAAAATTCTATCACCATAACTGCGCCAAATCATTAATAAGGATTTAATTAGATTGCACCTAAAGATTTATATTGTTATCCAATGGATTGTCATCTTTGATACAGTTGTTAACTTTTGTAGTAATTCCTAGGTGCAGAATTGTACATCACATATGTATTAGATTTCATCTTAAAATCAATTGATATTAGTGAAGTTCAACATATATATTCCACTTGTTCTCGAATATTAGAAAAAAATTGATATTAGTGAAGTTCAACAGATATATTCCACTTGTTCTCGAATATTAGAAAAAAAAATGTTACGCTAACTAAGAAAATTATTTACGCAGAACAAACAAACTTACTAGAATAAGTTATTTAACAAGATGATCTATAGGTTCTGATATCACATTAAATTTCATCTTAAAATCTTAAAATCAGTTAACATTAAGTAAAGTGATCTAATAAATATATAACTTACACTCAAGAATCAAGACAAGCCATATGGGACTTTCCGATAACATTTTTACTTGAGAGAAACAAAAAGTTTCAGAAGAAACACATACTAATAAGGTTGGCCAATGTCATGATGAGCTGAGGCTTCAAAACTGGAATAACTGATTCACGCTCTACCCGAATCACTTCCTTCTTCTTCTGGTTGCCCATTTCTTCGAAACCCGAATGTGCCATTCAACCCACCAAACTAGTCCCAAAGATTGAAATACGAACCAAAGGGTGCTCAAAGGAACCTTAACTTATATGTGACACGTTCAAAAGGATATGTGAAAGACGAAACAAAGTGTTTCTTGGCAACACATTATGGAATTAGATTCATGCTTCGCAAACTAGGCATAAGATGCTTCACGTACGGTGCTGCAACAACCACACACAAACCAAAAATTAAAAAGAAAACCATTTAATAAATAGAAATAGAAATAAAAATGCAAGTTCTTGTTTAAGTGATGAAACTAATTAACCACCACAGGCGTGTTGGTCGGTCACATAACTAACGTTGTTTAGAAAACACACACAGATGTTCGGTTTCTTCGGAAGGGGAATTCACGTGCATGGCCAAGCGATTGTTCGTCGTTCAGAAAAGAGAAATTATT
Organism: Glycine max; assembly: GCF_000004515.6. NCBI lineage: Eukaryota > Viridiplantae > Streptophyta > Magnoliopsida > Fabales > Fabaceae > Glycine > Glycine max. The sequence continues at coordinate 5,899,142 of NC_016089.4, read as the reverse complement.
ATGGTGCGTACGTGTGAAATTGATTCATTCAAACTTTCTCTTATATTCTCAAAATAGATTCATTGATGTTTTTCATAGTATTTTCCCCTTGTCCATATTTTTTATTTATTTAAATTTTCATTGTCTGAAAAGCACAATAGAGGCAGAGCACTATATCAAGTGAAAAAGGTGAAAAAGAAAAAAAGTACACGTGTTTGTTTCTCATTAAATTTCTCTCTAAATCGATAAATTTGTTGAGTGAAAAAGTATACGTCTAAATTTTCTTATTAAATTTCTCCCGTAAAATTATACATTTTTTGTTCTGAGAGAGAGAGAGTACCCATATAGAGAAGTTATGTTCATAAAAAGAATATAGATTAGCACTAAAAATTGTAGATTTATATTCTTTTGTTAGGAAGTTAGCTAAAGAATTACATATTCATTATCAAAAATTATTAGTAAGGAAGTCCAGTTGAATTAATTCATGTATAAGTGTTATAAATTCTATTGTGTTTGATTCTTAACATATAAAAAAATATGTTATAGACTCGTAATTTGTTATGACAACATTATTGTAAAAAAGAGATATAAAAGAACGAAAGTTAACCCATTCTTTGTTACTAAAGTTAAATATCATTCACATAAACGCTATCTGTTTTATTGGAGTATGCCAAGAAGAGGACTCCCGTCAATGTCAAGCAAGACAAAAGAAATGGATCATTTCTTTGGTACACGATAAATCAGGTTCACTAATTTGTTTCACATATTTCTCACTCCAAAACACGTTTTCATAAAAATTGGAAATCAAGATATATATTATTTAACCTTCTAAAACCTTTTTTTTTATGTAATCACCCAACATTTTACGAATTCTCTCAAACGACTACAAGGATAAATATATAAACAAAAGTCATGTGTCATTCCTTTCTTTGATTTTTTGTGACCCAAGACGGCAACACAATGGCATTTAACATTTGAATCCGTTACTAACCGCTAGACAAATTTAACAAACTTTCTGACACGATTTTAAGATTGTTAATTTAATTTAATTTACAGTTTTAATTAAGTTGTTTTAAGATTGACAATAATAACATTTTTCTTTTGTAAAACAACCGATTTGAATATCACACCCAATTATTGCCTTGTACCGTTGCACCTCCCACAAAACAAAATGTACAATTTTATTTTTTAAAAAATAGATGATAGTGTGAAAAGTTAATACATAAAACAAATGTATAACTTTTAACTGAAGGCCTAGATATATATTTTTTATCGACATTGATGTAGAATATCAATTAATTTTATAAATTTAATTTAATTGTTAAGGCCTAGATATATTTACTTCTCCTCGAGAGGTTTTTTTTTGTTAAGTTTAGTGGAAATATTTCTTAAATTAACGAGTTAAGTGCCTGTTTGTAACTACCTAACACTTAAGATTCACTCATCCAAAGATTGACTGTAATGAACTACGGAACAGTTATACTTTACACCAATAACATAATAACCCTTTTATTATTAAAAAAAAAAAAACCTATCATCACGAAGGGCAACCTCAAGGAATTCTGATTAGAGACTTCGGAGTCCTATTGACCCAGGAAACCCATCTATGCTTATCTCTAGATGTTAACAAAAAGGTTATGCTCGTGTACTATAACCTTATATTGAACAAAAAGGTTGCTACTATAACCAACGAGAAAAAACATTTTTTTAGCATTTGATATATTGACCAAAACTATGAAAAAGAACCCAGAATAAAGGTAACTCAAAATTCAAAAAGTGGCACCAGCCCCCAGCATTTCTTATCTTCCAAAATTATTAAAGAATGTCTCTCTAGAAGCAAAGGAAAAAAAATAATAAATATGTAATTTACCTAATAACCTGAAATTCTTGAAGTTTATCTTAATCACTTGGTTTCTTTCCTGCCATCTAATATCTAGATATGTACATGGTGTTGAGTTGGCCTCGGTATAGGTATGTACAGAAACCTATCTCTCTCGTCTCAGGGTATGTATACCCCAGCTTCTGTGGATCTTGTTTAAGTCAAAATTCTATCACATGGACAAATTTGCATTTCTTCTCACGGTCTTGCAGTCAAGATTACCTCGCTAATATTGGGTAAAACGTTCATTACCGGTTCCATGACCTTAAGTATGGCTTTCTGATTTGATCATGTAATGAAGAATTCTGATGTGGCGGCAAGCTCATCCATACCGTATCATCAGGCACCAGGCCACTAGGTGCTTCACGTCTGGTGAAGTAATCTAATGGATGAGAAGCCGGTGGTGCAACCGTGTTTACCCTTGGTGTACCTGCATCTGCTAATCCATAAGTTCTCGGTGCAAGAAACTGGTTAGTATTTCTAACTGAATCATAAGGGCTACCTGAATGCAATTGGTCACACTCTGACAGAATACTAAATAAACTCTGATCAGCGCTTGCTCCAGTGCCAAGACTTTGACTTGAAAGACCACCACCATCAGATCCATTCCAGCCACCACCACGAACTTGATGATCAGCAGGGAACCAATGATGATCAATAAAATCTCCAGTGTTCAAGTGAGATTGGGAAGGCCCTGCTATGCGAGCATTATTAGCAGCCCAATCAGTCATATTTACCGCAGTCAAAGGATCTTGCCTGGGGATCAAATACCTTCCTCCATCCGAATAAATATTCTCTGACATGTTTTCTGGCATGTAAACCTCAGTAGCTCTCCTTCGCCCCTGATCCAGTGTCAGCGAAGTTTGCAATGGCTCCTTTAAATGACTGGAAAATTGGCCACCCCCCATCATAACATTGTTTGAAGTTTGGAAATCTAACTCAGCTACTTTCTGATCATGATGATAAGGTAACAACCCCTCTCCTTTGAAGAGTGATTCAAGTAAGACACTTCGATCCTGGCTTTGGTATGAACTGAAGGTCCCATTATCTAATTGCCTACTTAACAACTCTTTGCCTGTCTCTTCTCGACGCAAATCAGCTTCAAGATCAATCATACGAGTTGGCTGCTCTTGACTGACTTGAGGATTAGCCAGTGATAACCCACTGGCTGCATACTCGTGGGTCACAGCAGAATCATAGTATGAATGTGGCATTTCAACTCCTTGCCAGACATCACCACTGGAAGTGAAAGGTGCTTCTTCATCAATAGAAACATCCCGAGTGTTCATATTCCTTGAATACTCATCTTTATTCAATGAAGTATTATTTGATTTTGATAAAAGAAGATTCTTTTCTGAATCCACATTCATTCGGTTGAACTCATGATCACCACTAATCGATGAAGTATTATTTGATTTTGATAAAAGAATATTCCTTTCTGAATCTACACTCATTCGGTTGAACTCATCATCACCACTAACATAAGAATTGTGCTGGGACTGGTTCTCGGGGGACCTAGAAAAAGAATCCTCATCTTCTTTCAAGTCAGACTGATCATTCAGACCTCCATCATTCACCTGATCCTGAAGCTCATCACCCGAGTTGACATTATCCTCACCCTGATCCTGAAGTTCGCTCCCTGAGGTCACATTATCCTCATTCTGCTCCTGAGGCTCACATTCTGAACTCATGTTATCCTCATTCTTATCCTTTAGCTTGTCCCCTGAGCCAAGGTTGTCCTCATCCTGATCCTGAAGTTCACTCCCTGAGTTCACCTCATCGTGATCCTGTAGTTCACTCCCTGAGTTCACACCATCCTGATCCTTAAGTTCACTCCCTGTGTCCACACCATCCTCTTCCTGAAGGACAAATTATAATTGGACATATCTTAAGTAACAGAGTATTGTGAAAAAATGCCCATGATACGGAACCAACTGATCAAGGGTCTTCTAGGAATTTGAGAAACTAAATCAAGATATGCAACTCAATACTAGGAAATTATAGAAGACCCTAACAAAGAAACACAACTACAAACCTCCATGAATGGATTTGATTTATCCTTCATCTCTGCAACCAATGAATTTCTCACAGCATGTCTCTGTATCCGTCTCTCTGTCCAATTTAGATATGCCGCAGGGAGGTCTTTGTTTACTAATAGCAACCTATGCAAATGAAATATTCAAATGAGAAATAATGAACAAAATTTTCAAAATGTATCTGTTCAATGACATATTGGCATAAAAGATAGCACTGTGAACATCTCACTAACCAATGCTCCTGCAACTTCTTCTGTTCTTCTTTGACAAATGTATTGTATGGTTGCACATGAATTTTTTCAAGGTTACCCAAAACACGGTTAAGGGACCTAGATTGGATGCTTTTACCAGCCTGCTTCATATTCTTAACAAGTTCATGCTGCTGCTTGCTAATCTGAAATGCATAAAGGAAACAATTAGCAAATGCCCTAACTCAAATATTCATGGCAAAGATGAAAATTTTTGCTGGGTTTCTTCACCTTAAAGGAAAAAATATCTTTAAAAATACCACTCTTATGTTATTATTAAATCCATATAACTATATTCAATAGAATTAGTAAAACCACACTAAAAGCTCTAACCACAACAAATTTTAAGGAAACTAAAAAAATAGCAGTTTGACTTCAAAGGAACAAATAAATCAGCTGAAGTTTAAATACTTACAAGTTAAAATGTGATAATTAATTTCACATAATTGAGCGACTACTATTATCCTTCTAATTATTGACACTAAAGAGATAACTGATCCAGCAACAATATTGTTTCTCTGCCAATTCAGTATCGCTCAAATAAATAAAATAAATAAAAAGTGGAGAGCCTAACCTTGATACATGACATGTATTTATCACTATCGCTAGAATGAATGCTATGCTTGGGCAGTTTGTCTCCTGTCTTGGGCTTTTCTCCCACGTTAGGCATATTGTCCAAAGAATCCATCAAATTTCTGGATTTACCTTTAACAATGCATTTTTCAAGCACCCTGCCAAACATTATTTCAAAAACGCTTACATTAAACATTAAAAAAGTAAAGGTATATTTGAATTGAGAAATAAAGAAAGCTTAAAACATGTGTAAACATACAGCAGGAGATATAAATCAAAGTAATGCCAAATAAAGGATACAATTAAAAGGAAAAAAAATACAAAACCAGAGAAAGAAATTTGCCCCCAAATAACCTGGTTTCATATTCCAGTTACTAGTCAGGTACTATCAGTTATATGATAACAACAAAACAGGTACTAAAACTTTGATGCAAGAAGTTGAATGAATTATTGATTGCATAGTAGATCATTGTACAATGGAAATATTTACTAATAATTCCTTAGTAATTTTCTAAAAAATCTAGGGTGATCTAAAGTAGGTGAACTTAAGTACAAAGTGAGATGCTTTATTCAATATTATCATCATTCATCAGCCCAACAAACATCAAAAAAGAATATGTAAAACTGGACTAGGAACTTTAGCGTTGTTGTCTGATGTTCCAAAATAACAAAACCAGTCCCCAAATTTCAAGACAAGCATGCCAATGGATTTTGTATCCAAAATGTCTTTTTTGCATCAAATTCCCACAAGCTAAATCGAAGGCTTGAGTATATAGATTAAGATTGATTCCAGAATAAGAATTGTTCATGGTTATTTTGTTTAACCCAACCTAATGAGACAAGGCTAGGATGTTTTTTTGTTACAACTGCACAGATGGTAAGAACCTAAATATAACTAACAAAAAAACAAAAGAATAAAAAAATCCACATCTTTAGGTACAGTACAATATAATATCAATAATGAAGGGGAACAAAAAGCAGGTCTAAAAAAAAAGAGAATATGTCAATGACAAAACAATAGTAATAACAACGACCATGAGCAATAAATAACTGATTAATGGTGATGATATTGAACTAATTATACAGATGGCATTAAACAGTAAAATGTGAAAAAGTTCTCTTCTGTTTGGATGGCATCAGTAATCAATCTTAAAATGTGGAAAATATATTCCGTAGGAAGTTCACTAATTCAAGAAGAAATTCTATTAATCCTATTAAGCAATCTTGACCCATATACAGATATCTTAAATTTCTATTTCACAGCTTTACCAGAAAGATCTTATACTCTGCTAAAGAGATGGCAAATGGAAGCATTCATAAAATATTTCAAATTCACCAAGTTAGTAATTCAATTTTGACAGATATTGCAGAGTTAAGAGACCTTGCAAGTACTAAATATTGCTGACTACAAATTAATTAGTTACCTTCTTTGAAGTTTATCGTCTTTTCTCAGTGAGGAAATTTGGTTGTCGCTACTACATGCTTTCTCCTCTGCATCCCAGGAGCATGACTCAGATGTCCCTGTAACATTCCCATTATGATCATAGCCTCTAGATTCAATCACTTTGGAGAGCATTCTTTTCTCTACATGCTTTGTCCTGCATAATCCAACAACTATATAATGATTATAACTAGAAAGTAGAAATTCCAAAACTAAAGGAGCAGAAACTCATAAAATTCAAGTTCAATAATCACTGAGTACCCAACAAAAGATCACATGTAGCTTGCATTGCTGCAACAGAAGTACTTACACATCAACAAAACTACAAACTAGCACTCATCATAATCACTATCTCAACCATAAATTAATATTTAAAATGGAGTACACATCAACAAGAGAAGTGAATCAATATTAACTACAAGTTGGTATTTAATAAGTAAGTCAACTATCGTCCATTTGGCATCCAAAAATAAAATTGGTCCAATCTGTTTCACCAACAGTTATCAAAGGATTTCATTTTGAGTACCAAATAAAAGTTTAATATCAAAATTGAAACAAAAACAGTGATGCTTAAATAATAAGACTTTCTATCAGTAGACATGCAAAACAGATAAATGCACATTAACAGACTCATCATCAACTGGTGAAGACAGTAGTGAAGCAGATAATATGAAGGGAAAGTCCCATTCGATCAGATACATCAGAGAAGATTTTCAGGATTTTACCATCTCTGATTTGAAGTAACATAACATCTTAAACTATTAAAAAATAATCATAGGAAAGATAATATGCATTCCAGATGCATTCACCCAGTTTGTGCAACAGTAAGCTATTGAAAACACAGAGCAAAGAAGGTATCCTTTTAATAATAGGAACTATGGAATATGTCCTGTCCTAATTTTGAATTTGGTCAGGTGTGCATTGTATGTAGACAGCAATACAAAGAAAGTAAGTGACAACCTCCATATCTTTTGCACAATCTCCTTTTCTGGATCTTTACAGCTTTGCCAGCTCTTCTTCAACTTTGATAGAAATCCTATCATACTGCCAAATAGAATAATTACAATACTGCATTAAATACTATGCCAAAAAGATACATGTTGAGGATGTACAATGCTTACTCATTGTGATAATTATGAATGTGTGAGTAGTATTCTCTCCTCTCTGTCTTAAGATGCTGTTCCTGGTCAACAATCATATCTGGATGAAGACTGCCTAAACATAGCGAAGCACCCCTGCAAATATATATTTTAAGACATTTGTGACTCTGAAAAAGAAGATCTTCATGAATGATTAGCAAACTAAACAAATACCTTCACATGTCTTAATGATATTTTGCTCACAAAATAGGCAAAACAGAAGGATCTTAATGAGATTGCAATATGATATTGCCATAACAAACAATATCGATAAACAATCACTACCCAAATGAGCATAGAGATGGTTGTTGTTAAATATATATTGTAGACAGCTGTATTGTGTAGACAGCTGTGTAGGTAAAAGGCTGTTTTGAGTGTGTGTGTGTGAGGTTGAGTGTGTATTAAGCTTTATGTGTTGTCATGTTGAGTGTGTGGGAAGCTGAGTGTCTAATCCTTATCCAAAGGCAGCTTTCCCCCTTCTGTCTCTCTCTTTCTCTGTACTATATATATGTGTTAATAAAAAGCTAAGAGCAGAGAGTGATAATTTTTCTCCAGTGTGTATCTCAAATCTTTCAGAAATGTAGTCCTATATTTTCAACAGTTGTCAAATGAACATAAACGAAAAAAATGTAAGCATAGGAACAATGAAGAACAAAACAGAATTTCAACCAAACAAAATCCCTTCAAGTTACAAAATTGAGAAAATTGTCTGCAGCAAAAGGAAGACCATAGAAAACTGGTCAATAGGCTGTAAGATATGATAAAATCTAGATTGAATTTCGAAGTAAGCACCAAACAGAATTTATAGCTGAAATATGCAATTGGTAATGCTGGTAAACTCAACTCAAAGGCCAATAATAAAACCAATTACACAACATTACATCAATAACTAATCCACTCATTCACTGAAATTTAAAAGTAAGAAATTGTCACATGCAGCATGTACTTATGAGCAAGAATAGATAAACTGCAAAATACAGCAGAGTGAGCAGATAATTTATCTACAGAGAAAAATACAAATAAAGAGATCTTACCATTTCGAGAAAGGATTTCCAAAGTTAAAGTTAATCCCACCAAGTAGTTCTTCCACAACTTGATGTGACTCAAAGCCACTAGGGAGAAAATTCATAAGAAGGTTTCTCTCATTTTCTGAAAGATGGGTCTTCCAAACCTGCCAATTGCCAAAAGTTCAACAGAAGATTCTTTAGGCATAATTCCTAAAAACTAACATACCCCCGTAGTGCCTGGAGGCTCCTCACAATGCAAAGGTATGGACGAGGGTCATTTGTACGCAACCTTACCCTTGCATATGCAAAGAGGTTGTTTCCGGATCCAAACAAATGACCATCCGGTCACCTAGGCACAACTTCCTATGTTATAGAAACATACCACAACATGATACTTACCTCATACGAAAGAACTTCACTTAAATTATCCAATTCAAAAATTTCTTGAGGCACTGCGAACACATCTGCCAAGATTTTGTGATCATTAGAAACCAAATTGATAAATGGTTTCATTTGTCTCCAACTGATGCCAATCTGTTCCCACTTAGCAACAACCTTTTTGTGATTACCATCCCACTCAACAGAGATGTGAGGCCTCATGTTCAAATCATTTTGAACTAATCCCAAATTCTTTCTTTTGATCCTGTGTTGCTCTCTAGAACCATAACCAGCAATGTTTGCACCATTTACTCGTTTTCTCCTCTGATCAGCAGCCATGGACACAGGGGAGTAATTCTTCAAAAAAACACTACCAATTTATAGCAAAATGCCACCTTGTTGACTTCTAATGAACATCTTTCATCCATAAGTGACCTGCCAAGAACCATTTGAAAACAATGTCAACTATATCATAATTTTCCGAGTTCAAGTTCAATATCCAGACAAGTTAAACATTATTTTCTCTATGCAAAATGTAAAACTGCTTCACTTAAAGGTTCAATCAAGTCAATCACTGTCCTTAACATATAAAATTTGAGCATTTTTAGTATGTAACACAGTCATTCTGTTATTACCACTATTCCATAAGAACAAGTATTGCTAAGTTCAGAAGGAAAGAAATATTTGTTTCCATGCTTCAAAATTATAGGCAGAAATTTCCATTCTGGTCAAGAGAGGTAAATGGCCATATTTTGTTGGCTAGAACAAATTAATGTTTGTTTTAGCGACTGTTTAGTTTAAAGTTTGGTTAAAATTGATTTTCAATCATTAGATGTGATCGCAAAGTGTGTCTAAATTAATGTGTGTTTTTCATTTGAAAGTTCAAAATAATTTTCTGAGTTCAAACAAACAGAACCTTAATTCCTCATTAATGCCCATTTTTGCCCTGGCTAGACCAAATTAGTGTTGTTTTATTTCATCACCCCTTATTAATTTTCATTTAGTCATAATTATGATTCAATTTTATATTGATTTTCTTTACCAAACAAAAAATGATAAAAGCAGAATGAAACATAAAAATATCATTCCATTCCAGAGCAAACCTAGTAATAGAACAGGAACAGTCATTCCTCTCCCATTCTAATTATGCAAAACCAAATCCACGCATCAAGCATGCCCTTCGAAGATACCATACAGAGGGAGAAGAGGTTATTCACAATGAATGTCTATGAGAAGCATAGCAATACAATCTACCATAGTATAAGCTTATACACTTGTTCATAGTTATACAAATATGTATCATAATTGATGCATGTTTAGATGAGCTTAGTTTAGAAAATGTTCACTTTTTTTTCGCAGCTTCCTGAAAGAGGTTTAGAAGAAAAGTGATAGTTTCCTGTTTAAAAAGTCCTTCCAAACACCCACTTCCACTTCTCACTAGGATGAATTTCCCATGAACAAATATTTACAATGGCTTTTCATAGGATTTCTAGTCTCCACAAAGAATGAATGCACATTGCCAGTTAGAATTTGGAATATCAATAACGCCACTATCACATATCATAATAATTCCATATTACAAAACATTACAACACATAAAGTGAAGTCCTCTCCAAATCTAGACAGAGCAAAGATGAAATCAGATAATGGTAAACCACAACAAATAGACAAAACCAGCAGTGCATCTTTGACTAGTTCAATCAAAGTGGCATCAAAAGGGAGCTTTACATGCAAGTATCTCTTGTCATGATAGAAGCAATAACAATACTGTTCAACAACTCACGTCTAAATGATAAAATCCAAAACTACCAACAGAATAACAAATTACATGCATACTGATGAAAAAAGAAAAAAAGACTGCATATCTATTGCTCAATGGAGAATCAAACAAATATTAAATATTCCTTTTACAAAAGACTTTAGTTTTCACAAATTTCCACAAGACTAACTACTATTTAACTAAATGATAAAAACCACAACATTGTTATCATTTCTTTCCAACAACTCACAAATCTATATGATAAAATCCAAAACTACCAGAAGAAAAAAAAAATCATGCACACTGATTAAAAAAATATTCCATATCTATTGCTCAATAAAGAATCAAGCAAAAAATAAACAAACATTCCTTTAACAAAAAAAAAATACTTTTCACAAGTCCCACACTTGTTGAGCGCAAGTACAACTATATTCAGATAAAAAAATAATAATAACCGACTAATTTAAACAGAATTAAAATCCATAATGCAACTCAAAACTCAAAACAGTGCTATTCAAACATTCAATTCGCCAAAATTAGTAAACCCCAGTCCTTCACACTCGCAACACCAACAATAATTAAAAAAAAATCAAAACCGCAATAACTCAACCACGAAAAAAACACAGTAAGAAAATTGACAATTAAAGAAACAAGCAAAACAGTGAATTCCACATCAAATTTCAAAACCCACATCGAAATCACATTCAAGTCGCATCCGAAGCATAGAAACCCTAAAAACCAAAAGAAAGAAGAAGAAAAACAACAGTCGTAAAAGAAATTACCAGTAAATAAATCATCTGCGGCTGTTCCAGCGGAAGAAGAAGACCTTGAAACTGCGCAATTAATTGAAGTTAATTAATAAAAACAGGGTTAATAAAAAATCGAGAGAGGGGGGGGATAGAATTCGCGATAACCTAAGAGCGAGGGCAGAGAGAAAGAGAGAGAGAGAGAGAGAGAGAGACAAAGAGTTATATAGAGAGAGAAAGAGAGTGATAGAAGGTTTCGTATTATTAAGAGAGAGCATCGAAGGAAAAGAGACACACACCCCACAATTGGCAGAGAGATAGAGAGAGAGAGAGAAACCGTTATTTTCCACATCGAATCCTAATACGGCTTCGCGCGCGTCCCGGCTCGGCTGGGCTCGGCTAACCGGCTCCCACACGTGCGATAATGAGATGCGGTTCGTGTTGTTTTTGTTTTGGGATATGTCAACGACAGAATATGAAGAAAGAGGGCGTGTGTTTTTTTCTTTCTTTCTTTTAGTAGTATTTTTTTATATCATTTGTTTATATGGGTGAATTTAATACGGCAATTCTATTGGATGGTGGCTACAATCATTAAAATTAAAAAAAAATTATGGGACATTGACTTTGATGTCAACGGAACCGAATCTAGGATGGTAGGTGTAGATATATACAATTCAAATAAATTTTATATATTTTGGGATAGGATACGTTGACGGACGCATCCAATTGTATTTTTGGTCTTTGGGGTTGTGGCGTGATTAAATTTTTGCTAAAGTGCCAAAAAGGTGGGGGAAATATTTTTAATATTGTTCAGTTATTATGTAATGATGAGTTGCCAAATAAATTAGTTTAGTGAAATTTTTTAAGTAGTCTTTGAATGGAAGTGGATAATATGTATATCACTTGATTAATAATGAAATATTTGAAAAATGTAAATTATGGTCTAAGATAAGTTAGAGATCTTTTTTTGCTTAAAATGAGGCCAACTTGAGAATACAGAATCTCAGTTAAAAGAGACTGATGTAAAAAAGACATTTTGTATCTAAATTTGAAAGTTATCTAGTTTAATGTAATTTATTTTTTAAAGATAAAACTGCTCTTGAAAGTTAGAGTAAATGTTGTAATAGTTTATAATCGTTATAGATTACTCAAAACTTAGCTTTTTTAAATGAGGAAAAAAATATCATTGCTTAAGAAGAAATAAATTACAAATATTTTGTTCATAAATGTTTTCGGTATAAATTTTTGTGTGAAATTAAAATTGCTCATGATAAATAGTGATCGGAGAGAAAGAATTAACATTTAAAATGTAAACTCAAATTAATTTATGAATACACTGAATTAACATTGATATTAACAAAACCTTAATTTCAATAAAATTAGGTTTTAACGTTAATTTAAATAGTTTTAGTTGCTTGATTCAAAAAGATTAGTTTAATTATTTTTTGCTGGTTATAATTACAAAAATTTTCGCTTTTAATCCTTATACTTAAAAACATTCAATTTTAGTTCTTACACATTCTATTTTTTAATTGTTTATAGTTCTCATCATAAGAACTAAAAAATGTTAAAATGCTATGCGTTGAAAATAAAATGAGTGTTTTTAAATATAGATATTAAAAGGGAAAGTTTTTTATAACTATAATAAAAACCAAATAAGAAATTAAATCATTTAAGCATTCATAATTTAAACTAATTGTAATTAAAGAAAATATATGAAATTTGGTCATGTAACATCCATGAAACATGCTCTCCTTTCTAATGAGAAATTGGAGCTAGGAGAGGTAAAGGAGTTATTCTTCTTTTTCACACTAAGGATGCGATTATTGAAGGAATTATTCTTTAAAGCCTTTGTAATTCGGTGAGTATAAATTGACGTCGTTCTATGTAATTGTTTATTTTATGCATGTTATGTGATGCAAGACTTGAAGTGACTAGTCTCGTAATCTGTCTTGAATTGCAAGTTTTGTGGATGGTCAATGAGCTCTTGGTTTCTTGCTTAAAAAATGTTGAACCAACATTCACAAATGATGAATGTGCTCATAGATTCTCTTGTATTAAATTTGGGATCCAAATCACAAAAGTCTCAAAATTGTATTTAACCAAACTATGTTATTTTGTGAATTGGCTAATTCATGTACGTGGATGGACTAGCAGTCAAGTAGCAGATCATTTTCTTATAGTTTTGGTTGGATGTATGTGTCTGTCGAGTCATTGAACCAATCCATAGATAACTCATTATTTCTTTTCCATTATTTCTTAAGAAAAAAAATCATTTATAAAACTGAGACCCGTAATCCTTTTTAATAACCATGGAAGTGAGAATAAAGAAAAAAACACGTGGTCCATTCACCTTCCTAAACAAGGATATTATTCTACTCAAGAGCATAATAGGTCATTGTGAAGATTAGGCCACATTATGAAGATACTTTTTTCATTATTTCAAATTTTCTTTCTTAACCTACATTGTGGAGATTTGATCACCCTAATTGGTTCTTATCATTTATACTAAACGGCAATAACTCAAAGGATGTTTTCGGTCTTCATTATGTAGGTTAACAAAGAAAATTAAAATAAACAAACAAATTAATATTTGAATTGATCAGTGAACTACAAATGCAACTAGTCAACCAAGGAATGTGACATGCTACTTAGATTGGTAGACCAACCATAAACACAAGTAAGTTTGTTTGTTTTTATTTTTTTTAGAATCAAGAATTTTATTAAGCCGACAACGCCAAAGGTATTACATCATCAGAAACAAATTCTTGCAGCTGGGGAGATATTCCTCAACCCAATACATGTTATTAACAGCAAAAGCTAAAAGTGATAAACAATCAGCAGCCTTGTTGGCATTTCTTCTTATCATAATGAGTTTGAAAAAGGATGGAAGGCGAGACCATTGTTCACAGTCACTTAGCAGCAAAGTAAAATATGTTTTGTTAGTCGAGGAATTTCCTTTCTAGGCTGTCAATTTCATACTTAACCCGAGAAAAGGAAAGGTGAGATACAGTCTCCATTGACCATTTGAAAGTCATAGCCTCCGCAATTTTCAGATCATAGCAATATGTGATCAGAACAACTGCACAAGCCAAGAACATCCCTTCACTATCGTGATACACCACCCCTAAGCCAGTGCCTCTATCAACATTGGGTGTTCACAGTTGCAGACCTATTTCGTTTCTTCTCTGGCTCTATATGGGGTATCGCAGCTCTTTGAAACACTTGCCACAATGGGATTACCTTATTTTGAAACACCCACTGATTCCTGGAATACCATATTAGCCACATAAGATTTAGAACCTGTTCCATCAAATCATTGTTTTTCAGCTCTAAGCACAAATAAATCCCATCAGCAAAACTTGTATTCTCATCAATATCCATACACCCCACAAGAGGAGAAGCAAACCAGACTTTGCTACATGATCAAAGCATGCGCAACCTCATCGAGGACAGATAGGGTCAACCTGGACCAATTATCTATCGTGGTCTCCGACTGCCTTAACTCCCATTAGCATTTCTATTTCTAGCTCATTTACTCTGGAACTCAGCACATTTTGACTAAATGAAACTTTGGTTTTATTGAGGATGAGAGAGCACCACTTACTTGGAAAGTCCATCGACCCCAAAATCTTCTCCAAGAAAACCCACTCCACCAGAAACACAAGTTAGTCAATCCATACATGTGAGTTACAATGGAAGAAGGGGGCTTGGAAGGATATAACAAAGGATCAATGGCTTTTTTCCAAGAGAGGGGGTGGTAGGTGGTGCCTAGTGGGGACTTTAAATTTTGTGTGAGGCAGAGAGGAAAGGATCAATGGCTTTTTTCCAAGAGGGAAGACATGCAAATGTTTGGGGATTTTGTGTTGGAGGAGGAGGTCAATGATTTACCTTTGTTTGGAAGAAAATACACAAATGCTTTCTGATGAAGTCCAGGTCTTGGCCTGGAGGCTCGAGAATGGCTTGGAGGTTGGGGTTTTGTTTGGTGGTTCGATTAGAGTGAAAAATTGATGAGGCATTGTTGCTAAGGAGAAGGTGAAATCAAACTCAGGAAGCAGCAGAAACCAAGCTACTACCGAAACTACAGGTTTGTGATTTATTAAACAAAGGGCTTTTTTATTAACTTTACCGAATTCTCCCTCTCTTCACCTGGCCACGATAGCCTCCTTCACCGGCGCAACCTGTGGTTTGGGATTTGGCAAAGAAGAGAAAAAAAACGAAACTTCAAGAGAGGGGAAGAAGAGGTGTGAGAAGAGTGAATGTAATGAAGACAAGAACAACTGAGGGAAGAAGAAACAAAGTTAAACATAATTCTCTCTCATCCCTTGTTTTAGTTTTGACGTTTAAAATGCAAAAGTCATGTTATCAAACTTACTACGTTTATTGACTCAATCGTGATATTCAGTTATTAGATTAGAGGTTGATGCAATGAGTCATTATTTAATCGACCTGATCTATATTAAAAAGAAATATAAATTATTTTATAGCAATTGGTATTATATATTTAAGATTTAAAGTTAAATAAAATTAATATATTTAGAAGTATAATTATGAATTTATTTAAGTTTTTAAACATACAACATTTTTTTTCAAAATTTAATATAAATAACCTTAATTTACAATTTAAAATATATATCATTACAAGACATAATTTAATACACACATAAATTAGACAAAAAAAATAGAAAATGATAATAATTTTATCAACTTAAATTTAAATATGCATTTATACTTGGAAAAAAAAGAAATAAATATATAAATAATACAAGGTATAAATTAAATTTAATGTTATTCAAATGTAAAAAAAAAAAAAAACTAAAAAATTCATGATGTGCTGAATTATTAGTTCTAGATCGAATCACACCAAATCACATGTATAATCGATTAGATGCCCCGTTCCCAGACCAATAGGTCCACCGGCTGGTTCGAGTGAGCCAATAACTATGTTCAAAAGTGAAAGGAAAGGTGCACGATTTAATTTTTTAATAAAGTTCCTGACTCCCAATGATCCAATATTAAATATATATTTATTGTATAGAATATAGATTACGAATATACTAATATTATTATAATATATATTTTAGTATATATTAAAAGAATGGAGACCCAATAATATACTATATTTATTATAATATGTATCAATATTAATATAATAATTATAAAAATAAAAAATTTATACAAACGGATATATAGTTGTATATGTATTATTAATAATATAAAAGTTTACAAGTTAAAATTATTTATAATTTTTTATTATAAACCAAGTCATGCATATCAATAATTAACTTAGCGAATCAATGTTTGATTCAGTGACTCAGTAGCCGTAACCAGTTTGATAACTATGCTATGTAAGGCCTTAAGATTCAGGTTGTTGTATAATGTCTGAAATCTAGCTCTGTTCCAGAATGGGGTATTGAATCCGAGGTTTGTAAGTCACTGCTTATGACTTGTTAGATATTATGTATATAATTATTTTCACCGGAAAAAAAACAATTTGTTGAATTGTTTGATAATTTTTGTTATAAACTTACAAGATTACAAATACAATTCCAGGAATTAATTGAAATAATAATAATTTAAACATCAATTAAAAAATGTTAAATAGTTAAAGACTTGCACGTTAATTCAACCTTACACCTAATCTTTTATTAGTTTGTTGCATTTAACGTGTAAGTTTTATAAGTTTGTAACTTCACTTATATTTTTTTCATAAAGAACAAGTATTCAAGAAGAGGGTAGATAAAATCAAGAGTTGACAGATTTCCTTTTGAGTGGAAACGCAGTCCCGAGATTATCCACAAAAATGTGCGATCATCATAATTTCTGGATTTTGCCCAAACTTGGCACCATTTTGGCTTCAATTTCAATACTCTGCCCCCTTCCCTCTCTCACCAAGCCAGCTAACAACATCATCGGACCTTAGCCGTTAGAGCAACACAACACAACCAATTCAAACCGTTAACCACATCGTTTCTGCTAAACCCACCCCCACAATGGTAGTAACTAGGGCATTGTTACCCCCTCCTCCTCATCCTCACCCCCTCTGCTCCCTTCCAATTCCCACCAAAACCAGAGCCTTTGCCTTTCACCAAGTAGACCCATTTTTGGGATTCAAATTGGAGCGACAACACAAAAGAAAATCAAAGAAACATGTGGCTCATGTGTCACTCCATGATGACCCTTTGGTTTCATACACCATCCAACAAAACCCCTATCACCTGGTCTTGTTGGCAGAGAGTGCGGGTTACTCTTTGGCCAGTTATTACACTTCTTTGGGTCTCTTTGTCATCTCTGTGCCAGGACTCTGGTCTCTCATCAAACGTTCTGTCAAATCCAAGGTGATTCTCATGTTGATTTTTTTTTTGTTTTTGTTTGAGAAATGCAGCACTCTTTGGCCCCACTTTATATTTCATGTTTTCCGCTCGATATTTTGTAACTTTAACTAATAATAAGAAGTGTGATAGAGATTGTGTTGCTAGCACTACTTGTTTTTGTTTTTGTTTTCATGGTGGCTTTTTTCTGTTTTGCTAGTTTTTGTTTGAGAAATGCGAGAAAAAAAAAACACATTCTTTGGACACATGCTCTTTGATTATTAATTGAAATTATTAGAAAAAAAATAATTTTGAAAAATTGATTTTTGTGGTGCTAACACAGAACCAAACATACACACCCAATTAAGTTTTAACTAATAGTGAAGAATGTGTTAGAGATGGTGTTGGTTGTTCTCCTTTTGTTGCTGGGTTTTTGTTTTGTTGTTGACTATTTTGGTGGATGGGGAAATAGATTGTGCAGAAGACGTTTATAGGTGAAGGTGAAAAGAAGGCGCCGAATCAAGCTGCTGGGGAGATTCTATCGTTCTTCACTCGTAACAATTTTACAGTGACTGACAGAGGAGAGACAATCACGTATGTTACTGTCTCATTCTTAAATTGTTATTATTCTTGCTTGCTTTAGATTTTTCTTGGTACCTTTCTTTCAATCCATAGTTAGGAAGAAAAACGTATCGTTTAACCGTTCATGAAAAGAAGGGGGGAGATGGACTTTGTGAACCAAAACCAAATCACATATGGAAATTGCTGTTTTTTTTTTTTTTTTATCAAAGCTTCTCACGTGAATTGTGAGTATGCTTATCAGTGTAATTTTTTAAAGTGAAGCCTCAAATGTGTATTAGAGAAACTTAAGCAGCCATGTTAGTTCCTAATAATAGAAAGAGTTTAATTTCTTGCACGGTAGAGATTTTTGTGTATATTGTTATTATAAACGTGAACAAATTTATCACACTAGTTGTGTGACAAATGTAATTGAGACAGTCTCAGTACATTTTAATATAATTCCAAGTAGTAATAGTTTAATCATCTTAACATAAGTTGTTGCAAAAAGCCACTGACAATTGTGGTAATTAGAAACTATGGTGAAATTTTGTCATTTTGAAGGATCAGTTATCAAATCTTTGTAAAGACAAATGTGGAGATACAGTTTTTCTCTATTTTTTTTCAGATTTCCCAACATTTTTTTGTATGAGAAATTGAGAATACTCACTGGGGTGCCAAGTACATGTCTTCTAACAAATGCTTCCTTGTGAGCAAGTTAAAACGTTAAACCTCTCTTCCCCTTTTTATGTTTTCATCACCTATTTAGTTGAAACTAATAGCTATTTTCCCTTGCAGGTTTGAAGGAATGATGGTTCCAAGCAGAGGTCAAGCAGCACTATTAACTTTTTGCACTTGCATCAGCTTGGCAAGTGTGGCACTTGTGCTTACCATAACCTTCCCAGATGTTGGCAACAACTGGTTTTGGATCACCATCTCGAGTCCATTGGCGTAAGTGATTACACTGAAAATTAACATTACACCACACTTTATTTTCCATTTCAATATGGTCATTGTGTTTTTGTTTTGAGAGTTACTATTTGTTGTCATGTTATGCTGATACTAAAATACATTGGGGGCTAATGCAGAGCCCTTTATTATTGGACTCGGGCATCGAGAAAGGAGCAGATTAAAGTGAAAATGATTGTTGGAAATGATGGAAACTTATCAGAGATCATTGTCCAAGGTGATGATCAACAGGTCGAGCAAATGAGGAAGGAACTCAAGTTAAGTGAAAAAGGCATGGTGTATGTTAAGGCGTCTTTGAAAGATGATCTATTGGCTATTTTCTTCAGGAGGTAGAATCGGAATGCTAAAGAATATTGAGATCAAATCTATTTTTGTAATTGAGAAATGACAATGACCAAAATCATATAAAAAAATAGATGACTTTATTTTATTATGCGCTTGGAAATACTTGTAGCCAAATTTGTTTTAGAGCAAAAAAGGAAATCAAAATTTTCATTCCACCAAATTCCCTGCAGCTGGATTTTTCACACATCCACTTAGTCATTGAAATGAAATTATGTGAAGATAGGACTAACTTATATCTCAATTTCAAAGTACACGCATTCAAAATCCGAGTCACGGATGTGTAAAAAATTCAACTACACTGATTCTGGCTCTGGTTCCCTTGGAAGAAGGTTCAAAGAACCCGTAAACTCCCAAGATACCAATTTGATAAGCAAAATTTGAAAATGTTTATACATGATGCACACTTCAATATTCTTGAAGCCATCACCAATATGCTAAGTAAACGTCAGGCGATTATTGGTATAAGCTCGCCGAATGGTAACAGTTACAATTTCGAAGCTACATAAACCACCTGCTAAACATACCCAACAAGAACTTGCAGGCAAAAGACGTCCAAAAAGTGCATTGTAACATTATCCAAATAAATTTAAATGAAAAATTGTAAACTCATCCCGCTTGTATGCAGAACCATTTTTATTTTCAACCAATCATCAACTTGTTTTCTTCCAAGAAGGTGTACGTAGGAACCTCCAGATTGTATGGTGCTGGCCCCTTCCTAATTCTGCCAGAAATATCATAATGTGATCCATGGCATGGGCAAAACCATCCACCAAAGTCACCAGCATTTGGCAATGGAATGCAACCCAAATGTGTGCAAACCCCAATAACAATGAGCCATTCTGGGTCCTTGACTCTATCTGCATCCGGCTGGGGATCGCGAAGAGATCCAACATCAACACTATTTGCAAGCTTGATATCGTCCTCAGTTCGGCGCCTGATGAACACAGGCTTTCCACGCCACTTAACAGTCACTGTAGTGCCAGGCTCAATGCTGGAGAGGTCAACCTCAAGTGAAGCCAGAGCAAGAACATCCTTACTGGCAGACATGCTTAGCACAAACTTGAGGACAAGGAGACGGACCACAGAGGCATAAGCAAACCTACCACCTGTAAGTACGAAGTAGGCAAATGCCCTCTTGCTTGGGTCACCTGGGGGAAATCTTTCATGGTTGTGATCATCATAGACAATCTTAGAAGTAGGGTTCTTAACAGCAGTAACAGTTGGCGGAATCTCAGGAGTAATGCTGTTTTCTTTTGTGTGGATCAGGGATTCAGTAGCATAACCTAGACAAAATCAAGTTACATCAATTACTAGAGTTCATTTGGTTGAAAAAATAATAATAAATCGATTACAAGAGAAAAAAGCATGCTTCATTCTAATTGAAGGAGCCATTTTCCAAAAGAGAAGTGCTAGCAATACATTCTCTAGCACACTTTGAACACATTCTCTAATATTAGTTAAAATTTATTGAAAGCTACAAAATTGCGAATTAAATAAGTATTGGAACCAAGGTTTCAAAAATCGGTTTGCAACTGCAATTTTAGCCGCGACATCAAGGTTTTTGGTGTGTCTACGACCGCAATCATGATCGCATTGGCCACATCTGTTTGCAATTTTCTAAAATATCAAGGAATGTGACAAAACCGTGACTGTGATTGCAATTTAAACACATTTGCATGAGTTCCACTATATACAATTGGGTGATTTCCAATAAATTTCAAGAAAATAATAGAAAAGACAAAACTTAGGTGTAGGTCTTTACATGCTTTAGGTGAAGTTTTCCAATAAAAATTGGGGATTCATCTTACTGTTTCAACACCAAATTTAAATGTTAACCTTTATTGGGGAAAACAAACTTCAATTTTGACACCTAAAGAAGTGCATCTAAATGATCCTAATAAAAAAGAGTGTATTAAGGATTTAATATCACTTGCATTTCTCTTTTCCAAAGACTAATAAGCACAATTCAAAAGCTACAAAACTAAACAACAAGAAACTATTATCTTATACATTTTTGTTGTATTCTATAGACAAGTTGAATATCCGTACCAAAAACATGTAAGGAACTGCACCTAGGTATTATCTTAATAAAAGTGACTATAAAAGAGCTCAATAAAGATTGTACAGTTAGCATTAATCTTTTACAAAGATTAGGCACAGGCACAATTAAAGACTATAAATGTAAAACCCTGAGAGTAAAATAACATGCAAATGCTATTTTATTATTTGTTGTTAGCATACTATAGATAACATAATTATTCATTCAACAAATGAAGTGTTTCTCCGTAGCTACTGACTAGTGACGAGAGGCAGCTTAAGATAGAAGCAGAAAAAGATATCACACATTAAGCTGTCTGAAATACTACTCATATTAAGCCCATTTAATACGTTTAGTCTTCCTCCAAATAAAATTATTAAATAATAAAAAAGAAACTTCATTCACTAACAGCTTATTGAAATCACCGCACCCATTGACAGAATCAAGAAGTTCATTCATCATTCTGATTCGAAGTTGAACGAAACTGTTCCTTGCCATGTATTTTCTTATTACATCAGCAAACTCTACATAATCAAAGCCTTTTGCACCTCTTTTCTTTCATTTTTTTTATTACACGCAGAAACTAGAAACTGCATACACAACACGACACATAGGTTGGCTTGGTAATTTAAGGGAAGAGGTCATGGGTTCGAATCCTCTCAATAACAAAAACTAATCAACTAACAAACTAACAACTAATTAAACTCCAGAAAAAAAAACTAACAACTAACCTTTGCCGATAAAAAAAAAAAAAAACAACACAAGACAAGACATAGCATGAAACCAAATTTCATAGCATGAGAGCTCAAGCCCCCAGTCCACAACCGATCTACAATTTCTTATTTAAGCAATCAAGCTACCAATAATTGGATTTAAAAGGAGGGGCAAATTGGTAAAAGTGTAACCTCTGAAGGGAAGAAGGGGATGGGAGGAAGGAGCAGATCTGCGGTCATCGACGACGACGTCGTTTCGAGAGAGAAAAGCGGAAGCGGCGTGATTGGGCCGCAACGGAGAAGAAGATGAGAGAGAAGAAGAGAGCCTTCTAGCTGCAACCCTCAACATGTTTTTTCAGAGAAAAGGAAACTGAGAAGGAATTGAAAACGGGATCTGGCTTGGTTAGGGTGGGAGACCCTATCAAGAGGCGCTTGGAATTCGGAGATCTTAGGCCTCAGCGTGGCTCTTCTTCCGATTAAAAGGGAAATGGAAAAGGAAAAGTTGCTACCATAACCATCTACTCACTCATCAACGTGGGCTTCTTATTTGCGTCTCTAATTTTGACACATGGGCCACCAAAATGGGTACTATATGATTCCTTTTTGGGCCTAAACCTGGGTGAAAAGTGACAAGGGAACATCAATTACTCACACATATAAATCATGTAAATTAGGTCGTTGCATTTTGTATTACAATTATTGTAATTGTATCACCGAAAAAAATTTTAATTTTTTTTTGGTTATATTTAATTAAATAAGAAAATTATACGTATTTAATGAACCTATGATAATAACTTGCTAAACCAAGAAAAGTCTATGAACCTACTGTAGTAACCTGCTAAACCAAGGAAACTCCTAATCTCAGACACTAACTTAGGACTCTCCCAAATCATCACCGCCTCTACCCTGGATATAACGTGTCTTAGGAAGCTCACCTCTTCTAGCCAAAACTCACACTTGGACAACTTAACATATAGTTTGTTGTCCTTAAGGGTTTGCAACACGACCCTCAGATGCTTCTCATGTTCCCCCCTAGTTTTGGAATACACCAAGATATCATCTATGAAGACCACTACAAAACTATCTAGGTATGGATGAAAAATCC
Organism: Glycine max; assembly: GCF_000004515.6. NCBI lineage: Eukaryota > Viridiplantae > Streptophyta > Magnoliopsida > Fabales > Fabaceae > Glycine > Glycine max. Next base: position 5,875,918 of record NC_016089.4, on the reverse strand, counting down.
TATTCATGTAGTTCATAAACACACTTGGGGCATTGGTCACACCAAAAGGCATAACCAAGTACTCATAATGGTCATAACGGGTCCTAAAGGCAGTCTTCGAAATATCCTCATACTTCACTCTAATCTGGTGGTAACCTGACCTGAGATCTATTTTACTAAACATGCAAGCCCCCACTAATTGGTCCATCAGGTCATCTATCCTAGGCAAAGGGTACCTATTCTTAATCGTCACCTTGTTCAGCCGACGATAGTCTACACATAATCTCATGGTCCCATCCTTCTTCTTAACTAACAACATCGTCGCTCCCCAAGGTGACACACTAGGCCTCACAAACTATTTCTTAAGCTTGCTCAGCTCTACAGGGGACATCCTGTAAGGTGCTATGGATATAGGTCTAGTACCGGGCCTAGGTCTACGGAGAACTCAACCTCTCTCTCAGGTGGTAATCCATACACATCCTCAAACACCTCCGGAAACACTTTTGCCAAGGGTATATCACTCACAGGGGTTTTGGTCTCAGCACTCATACTAGCTAAGATCATATATACATGTGCATCCTCCCTCAAAGATGCCTCAACTTGGTTAGCAGGCAAAAACATATCACCTTCACTCACACCAAACTCAGGAAAGACAACAAATTTCTCAAAACAGTTTAATAAGACATGGTTGAAAGATAACCAATCCATACCAAAAATAACATTGATCTGACTCAAAGGTAAAACAACAAAATCAATCAAAAACTGTCTATCAGAAAATATGTCAGGACATTGTAAGCAAACACCAGAAGTTAAAACAGACCCACTAGCAAGTGTATCCACAATTAAGTCAAATTTCAAAGAAGACATATGCAAAGCAAGCTTTTCAACACAAACACGAGAAATAAACAAATGTGTTGCACCTGAATTATACAATACAACCAAGGAAACTTGACTTATGAAACACATACCTTGGATGAGATCATCAGGCTGTGCAGCATCAACACCACTAAGAGCAAACACTTTCCGTGTGATCCTCGGTCATCCGCTTTGGTTATTCAGACTCCCACTAATTATGGTGAAATTTAGTCATTTTGAAAGATTATGGTTTTTGTTATCAAATCTCTGCTAAGACAAATGTGGAGATATATTTTTTCCCTCTCTTTTTTAATTTTGTATTTTTGAGATTTCCCAACATTTTTTATATAATGAGAAATTGAGAATACTCACTGGGGTGCCAAGAACATGTCTTCTAACAAATGCTTCCTTGTGAGCAAGTTAAAACGTTAAACCTCTCTTCCCCTTTTTATGTTTTCATCACCTATTTAGTTGAAGCTAATAGCTATTTTCCCTTGCAGGTTTGAAGGAATGATGGTTCCAAGAGGTCAAGCGGCACTATTAACTTTTTGCACTTGCATCAGCTTGGCAAGTGTGGCACTTGTGCTTACCATAACCTTCCCAGATGTTGGCAACTACTGGTTTTGGATCACCATCTCGAGTTCATTGGCGTAAGTGATCACACTGAAAATTAACATTACACCACACTTTATTTTTCATTTCAATATGGTCATTGTGTTTTTGTTTTGAGAGTTACTATTTGTTGTCATGTTATGCTGATACTAAAATACATTGGGGGCTAATGCAGAGCCCTTTATTATTGGACTCGGGCATCGAGAAAGGAGCAGATTAAAGTGAAAATGATTGTTGGAAATGATGGAAACTTATCAGAGATCATTGTCCAAGGTGATGATCAACAGGTCGAGCAAATGAGGAAGGAACTCAAGTTAAGTGAAAAAGGCATGGTGTATGTTAAGGCGTCTTTGAAAGATGATCTATTGGCTATTTTCTTCAGGAGGTAGAATCGGAATGCTAAAGAATATTGAGATCAAATCTATTTTTGTAATTGAGAAATGATAATGATCAAAATCATATAAAAAATAGATGGCTTTATTTTATTATGCGCTTGGAAATACTTGTAGCCAAATTTGTTTTAGAGCAAAAAAGGAAATCAAAATTTTCATTCCACCAAATTCCCTGCAGCTGGATTTTTCACACGTTCACTTAGTCTTTGAAATGAAATTATGTGAAGATAGGACTAACAACTACACTGATTCTGGTTCCCTTGGAAGAAGGTTCAAAGAACCCGTAAACTCCCAAGATACCAATTTGATAAGCAAAATTTGAAAATGTTTATACATGATGCACACTTCAATATTCTTGAAGCCGTCGCCAATATGCTGAGTAAACGTCAGGCGATTATTGGTATAAGCTCGACAAATGGTAACAGTTACAATTTCGAAGCTACATAAACCACCTGCTAAACATACCCAACAAGAACTTGCAGGCAAAAGACGTCCAAAAAGTGCATTGTAACATTATCCAAATAAATTTAAATGAAAAATTGTAAACTCATCCCGCTTGTATGCAGAACCACTTTTATTTTCAACCAATCATCAACTTGTTTTCTTCCAAGAAGGTGTACGTAGGAACCTCCAGATTGTATGGTGCTGGTCCCTTCCTAATTCTGCCAGAAATATCATAATGTGATCCATGGCATGGGCAAAACCATCCACCAAAGTCACCAGCATTTGGCAATGGAATGCAACCCAAATGTGTGCAAACCCCAATAACAATGAGCCATTCTGGGTCCTTGACTCTATCTGCATCCGGCTGGGGATCGCGAAGAGATCCAACATCAACACTATTTGCAAGCTTGATATCGTCCTCGGTTCGGCGCCTGATGAACACAGGCTTTCCACGCCATTTAACGGTCACCGTGGTGCCGGGCTCAATACTGGAGAGATCGACCTCAAGTGAAGCCAGAGCAAGAACATCCTTACTGGCAGACATGCTAAGTACAAACTTGAGGACAAGGAGACGAACCAGAGAGGCATAAGCAAACCTACCACCTGTAAGTACGAAGTAGGCAAATGCCCTCTTGCTTGGGTCACCTGGGGGAAATCTTTCATGGTTGTGATCATCATAGACAATCTTAGAAGTAGGGTTCTTAACAGCAGTAACAGTTGGCAGAATCTGGGGAATAATGCTGTTTTCTATTGGGTGGATCAGGGATTCAGTAGCAAAACCTAGACAAAATCAAGTTACATCAATTACTAGAGTTCCTTTGGTTGAAAAAATAATAATAAATTAATTACTAGAGAAAAAAGCATGCTTCAACCCAATTGAAGAAGCCATTTTCCAAAAGATAAGTGCTAGCAATACATTCTCTAACACACTTTGAACACATTCTCTAATATTAGTTAAAATTTATTGAAAGCTACAAAATTGTGAATTAAATAAATAAGTATTGGAACCAAGGTTTCAAAAATCAGTTTGCAACTGCAATTTTAGCCGCGACATCAAGGTTTTTGGTGTGTCTACGACTGCAATCATGATTGCATTGGCCACATCTGTTTGCAATTTTCTAAAATATCAAGGAATGTGACAAAACCGTGACTGTGATTGCAATTTAAACACATTTGCATGAGTTCCACTATATACAATTGGGTGATTTCCAATAAATTTCAAGAAAATAATAGAAAAGACAAAACTTAGGTGTAGTTCTTTACATGCTTTTGGTGAAGTTTTCCAATAAAAATTGGGGATTCATCTTACTATTTCAACACCAAATTTAAATGTTAACCTTTATTGGGGAAAACAAACTTCAATTTTGACACCTAAAGAAGTGCATCTAAATGGTCATAAGAAAAAAGAGTGTATTAAGGATTTAATATCACTTGCATTTCTCTTTTCCAAAGACTAATAGGCACAATTCAAAAGCTACAAAACTAAACAACAAGAAACTATTATCTCATACATTTTTGTTGTATTCTATAGACAAGTTGAATATCCGTACCAAAAACATGTAAGGAACTGCACCTAGGTATTATCTTAATAAAAGTGACTATAAAAAGCTCACTAAAGATTGTACAGTTAGCATTAATCTTTTACAAAGATTAGCCACAGGCACAATTAAAAACTACAAATGTAAAACCCTGAGAGTAAAATAACATGCAAATGCTATTTTATTATTTGTTGTTAGCATACTATAGATAACATAATTATTCATTCAACAAATGAAGTGTTTCTCCGTTGCTACTGACTAGTGACGAGAGGCAGCTTAAGATAGAAGCAGAAAAAGATATCATACATTAAGCTTTCCCAAATACTACTCATATTAAGCCCATTTAATACGTTTAGCCTTCCTCCAAATAAAATCATTAAATAATAAAAAAGAAACTTGATTCACTCACAGCTTATTAAAATCACAGCACCCATTGACATAATCAAGTAGTTCATTCATCATTCTGACTCGAAGTTGAACGAAACTGTTCCTTGCCATATATTTTTTTATTACATCTGCAAACTCTACATAATCAAAGCTTTTTGCTGCTCTTTTCTTTCATTTTTTTTTATTACACACAGAAACTAGAAACTGTATACACAACACGACACATAGCAGGAGTTATAAGGTTGGCTTGGTAATTTAAAGGAAGAGGTCATGGGTTCGAATCCTCCTAATAAGAAAAACTAACAAACTAACAACTAATTTAACTCCAGAGAAAGAAAAAAGAAAAAACAACAGAAGACAAGACATAGCATGAAAGCTCATGCCCCCCCCCACCCCAGTCCACAACCGATCTACAATTTCTTATTTAAGCAGTCAAGCTACCAATAATTGGATTTAAAAGGAGAGGCAAATTGGTAAAAGTGTAACCTCGGAAGGGAAGAAGGGGATGGGAGGAAGGAACAGATCTGTGGTCATCGACGACGACGTCGTTTCGAGAGAGAAAAGCGGAAGCGGCGTGATTGGGCCGCAACGGAGAAGAAGAGGAGAGAGAAGAGAGCCTCCTAGCTGCAACCCTCAACATCTTTTTTCAGAGAAAAGGAAACTGAGAAGGAATTGAAAATGGGAGACCCTATCAAGAGGCGCTTGGAATTCGGAGATCTTAGGCCTCAGCGTGGCTCTTCTTCCGATTAAAAGGGAAATGGACAAGGAAAAGTTACTACCATAACCAGCTACTCACTCATCAACGTGGGCTTCTTATTTGCTTCTCTAATTTTGACACATGGGCCACCAAAATGGGTACTATATGATTCCTTTTTGGGCCTAAACCTGGGTGAAAAGTGACAAGGGAACATCAATTATATTTAATTAAATAAGACAATTATACGTATTTAACGGGTGTAGCTCACTTGATAACATTTGCTGAGTTTGTGAAAGAGAATTTGAGCTCAATGTATGCATAAAAGAAAATGTGAAACCAATCTAGAGATAGTGACCAATGCACATCCACGTGTATCAAAAGCTACACATGGTCCCTAAAACTCAATAGAAAAGGCATTATCAACTCATTCTCAATAATATTGCTTTGCATTAGTGCAAGAGGGGACAGGGCATGTAACCTCATGAGGTGCACAAGGAATCCCTTGGATGTGGATGAATTAGTGTAAGAGCCACTTATGAAGCAGTTGGACCTCTCTTTGATCATTGTAGGATGTCTAGATGACCTACTCTAGCTTTAGTGAAGTGCATCAAAGATCATCCTCGTGGGCCCAAGCATACCCGTTCCCCTTAGAGATTTCCATCTACAAGCACAAGGTTCTTGTCTCAATGTATGACGACATCGACTTGTGATCGATAATAGGAATGTGTTCGAAACTATGAAACTAACATCACTAAGGTGGTCATATAGAAAGCATAAGGCACCACACCTTATCCATATCGATTGCATCTCCCAAGATCCTGGAATAGTAGTTAGGTATAAGACAGGCTTACACTAAGAGCTTTTCTTAGCAAATATCGTATGGTCAAAAAAATGGAGATAAGCTCGAGCTACGAGCACTGCCTCACCTTTATCCACACTTCGGTGGTACAATTCTCACAACAAACTCAGATGAACATTTGTGCCCTCATCTTTAGCCAAAAATGCTTCCTTGGGATCGACTCTAAGAAACAACAACAACAACAACAGGGTCAATAAGAAGTTACTTATCATAATGTGGTTACTCGCTCCTTCATAGTTGTTGAAGTTTTCTACCCACGTCGTCCCCCTTAGTGGTAACTCATCCTCATGATCTACCTATTGAGTGTGTGCTCTACTATTTAACAAAATAAAAAGTAAACAAAAAATTATTCAAAAAAAAAGTACATAGCAAAAACAAGTTTTTGTCGTGCACCTACAATCAGAAACATAAAAGGAAACAAGTTTTCATTGTGTACTCAAATGAAAAAAAAAGGATATGATCTCACTTTGTCGATGTTGAAAGAGAGAAAGAGGAAGCTTAGTGGACCTTACAAAACTTGGGGATCTTCACGAAAAAGGAGAGGTTGGAAGGGAGAGGTTGGGAGGGAGAGGGTTGGGGGAAGAAATATGGGGTGGGTGAGTTTAAGAGGAGGGGAATAGGTAATGGGAAGGAAAAAAGGTGGGGGAAAGAGGTAATTTCCGAGTGTGGGGGTGTCAATAGCAATATTAAGAGTGCTAATAACAACCCTCTTTGTTAAAAGAAAAATAGACTAAGCATGTGTACCCTTTAGAAATATATCCCCTTAGAGCTAATTTAGCTCATACTTTTTTCCAAGATGATGCTTTTAGTCTCTTTAATAATATTCATTCAAAAAAAAGTACCCTTTAGAAATATATCCCTTTTTAAAATCTGTGCGGTACACGTACACCCGGTTACTTCCAAATTCAAATATAGTATTTTTTATTTAATTATTTCAATGCTTTTTTTAATAAATTTAATATTTTAACATGTGCATTATACAAAATAGATATTTTACTTTTTATATAATTAAAATTAATGATTGAAATTTATTTTTTAACTACGAAAATTATATTTTAGATTTATAATAAATGATTTAAATTATGATATATAAGGTTATTTTTAAATTGAAACGAATACACGATTAAGAAAATAACAAATATGGATGAAGACAAGAAAAATGCTAGTATACAAACACTTTAACACATTTCTTTAGACATATTTTTTTATTAATTAAATTATAAGTAACGTTCATTAAATAAGAAGTAAGAGTAACAAAATTGTGATTTCTAATTCTTACAAGTCTCAACTAATAACTGAGAATGTGCTAAAGTGTGTTGCTAGTAGTTTGAAATGCTTGAAAGAGATTTTAGAATGTCTACTTGTGAGAGCGAAGAGAGTGATCAATGTGAGATTCTTAATTACTATTCAAGTTGATGGTTCTAATTTACATTAAGAAGAATTGATTCATCAAAATAATTGTTTTTAATTTATTCTAATAAATTTTGTAACCAAAGTCACGCCTTAGTGTCGCAGTCATCAACTTTGAGTTAGAAAGAATCATGTTCATTTGGACACACAAGCAATCATGACTCTATCCTTGTCTTTTTGGTACCAATGCTTGAGCTTCAAGGGTTCTGAAGGGGTTTTAGCTATCATACATACATCCCCATTTTCTGTATTTGCCATTTGGGTGTCCAATTATTGAGTTTCCTGGTTTGGTTGTTTTGTTTATGAGAAGGGTAGGCAACTGGTTCATGTGGGAGGGAATGTAAGTGAATCTTTGATTTTGTCCTTCAATGTGTCTTCAGTGAATGAACTAATGAAGCTCAGGCTTTCTCAGATCCTGCCTCATTAGATAGAGTCTGGAGATTTGGCAAAAAATGTTATGCATTTGTAATGCAAATTTGAAAATGTCATACATGACACAATATTCAATATTCGTCATCACCAATATGCTTAGTAAAATCCAGGCGATTACTGATCTAAGTCTTGCCGAAGGGTAACAGTTACAATTTCGAAGCTACATAAATCACTTGCTAAACATACCCAACAAGAACTTGAAGGCAGAATCTCAGGAATAATGTTGTTTTCTATTGGGTGGATCAGGGATTCAGTAGCAAAACCTAGACAAAATCAAGTTACATCAATTACTAGAGTTCCTTTAGTCGAACAAAAAGTAACAAATCAATTGCTAGAGAAAAATCATGCTTTAACCTAACTAAAGAACCCATTTCCCTAAGAAAATTACATTATCTATTGTATCAATTAAACTTTGTTGGCAACTACTCATTAAATAGAGGGACCTACACCATTGTGTGATTTCCAATAAATTTTAACTAATAATAAAGCAGACAAAACTTAAGGAGTAGAGATCCTCTTCATTTCTCATAGGAAATGAACATATCCATTTCTATGGTTTGAAGTATTATCAAGCCTAATTGTTTGAAGTAGCATATTTACTTTATACACACAACCCATGAAAATTGAGATGTCCATTTTTATGAGAAATGGAGAGGATCTCCACCCAAGTCCAAAACTTAGTGTGGTTCTTCAAGTGCTTTTGGTGTTGTTTTCTGATCAAAATTGGAGCTTCACCTTAGTATTAAATGCTAACTTAAAATTTTGACATTTATTGTGAGTTAGTGAGGTGAAATTCCAATATTAATTGGGAAATAAACTGTAATTTTGATTGGAGAACAGTGCCAATAACACCTAAGGAACTACATCTACATATTGTCTTAGTGTATCAGAGAGTGCATTGCTAGCATTTCTTTTTACAAAGACTAGGCATAGCCAACAACAGTTTTTTAATTAGCACACTATAGATAACAATATGTGTTGGATTGGAGTTATCCTAATTCAACAAATGAATTGTTTCACCATTGTTACTGATAGTAGCATTAAAAACCACACATTCAGCCGTCTCAAACACTACTCATATTGAGCCCCATCAAATAGAAAAAGGAAGAACAAGAACAACTTGATTCACAGCGTATTCAAGTCACAGAAAAAAGAACGTTATTCATCATTTTGATTCGAAGTTGAACGACGTCGTTCCTGGCCATGTTTTTTTTTTCTTTTTACATAATCACAGCTTTTTGCACCTCGTCTCTTTCATTATTTTTTATTTGTTTGACACAACACACAGAAACTGCATACACAACACAAGACATAGCCTGAAACCATATTTCATTAACTAGAAACTTCAACCCTAGACTAGTCCATAACCAATCTACAATTTCAGCAATCAAGCTACCAATAATGCGATTTCACAGGAAGGGCAAAATGGTTAAAGTGTAACCTCTGAAGGGAACAAGGGGGTGGGAGGAAGGAGCGGATCTGCGGTCCTCAACGACGGCGTTTCGAGAGACATAAGCCGAAGCCGCGTGGTTGTGCCACCACGGAGAGGAGAAGGAGAGAGAAGAGAGCCTTCTAGCTGCAACCCTCAACATCTTCTTCTTTCTTCCTCTTTTTCATTGCAGAGAGAAAAACGAAATGAGGTAAACAAACAGCGAATTATAAATGATGCGTCTTCTGGAGAGATAGAGAAGTGTTGTCTCTAATTTTCACAGGTTTGTTGCTGCATTGGCCACCAAAATGGGTATCATTGGTTTTTGGGCTTAAACCTGGGCATTATTGATTTCATATTCATTGTAGGCAGTTACTACTTCCACTCTCGCATCCTACTTGTACTCCTTTTCTCCCAAAACTACTCTCTTGAATACACTCCCCACATTTCCTACATGGCCACATTGGATGTTCATTGCGTCTCAACAACAGTGTTCCGTTAGCAGCAACACATGTTGGATCAGGCTGTAATCTAAAAGGGAGGGATTGAATAGATTCTTTCAAATTCTTTACAAGTTCGTTCTTACCATAGATTAAAAACACTCTTTTAAATCAATCAAAGTTTCTTTAAAAGATCATTACAAATCAGAAACTTCGGTGATTATAAATATTTAAAAAAATTGAATTTATTATGATGGCCCTTGAGATCAATTTCACTACCAAGATAAATTCAAGACTCAAGGTTAGAAAAAAAGAAAATCAAACAAGAGTTTATGCTGATTCAGTCCAATCCGTACCTACATGTAGTTGTTTTAAGTTCTCTTAGAACTTTCACTATATAAAGAAAACAAGTACAAACATTATGCACAGACAGTTCTCTAATAGAAATCAAATTTTTCTCTTGAACCCTACAAGAAAAGATGTGGAATTGAAACTTTATCAATTCTCTAACATTCTTGGTAACTTTAACCAAGAAACACAATCTAAAAGAATGAAAAATAAAGGATTGAATACACCTAAAATGTGTAGATCTTTAATCTTCAATTTTCTTCACAAGATGATCAATTCATGATGGTAGAATGAATTATTCTCTCATCAACTTCAATCTTCAAATTAAAGGCAGAGTTATTCTTTTAGAAGTTTCTCTTGAAATGTTTTTCTTTTAGACTAAACATATCAAGGATCTTTTATAAAGAAAACACATAAGGATATTTATAAATTTTGACTACTAAAACATATTTAATCGATTATAAAACCAGACAATTGATTAATTAATAAAAATCTCCTTTGATATGCATTTCGAGACATTAGTTAATCGATTATCAAATAGAGTAATCGATTAATTCGTTTTAATCTTAGTATTTTAGTTTCTTCTGTGTTGTCAAAGAGCTTCTCTTTGTTTCCAACTGCTAGATAATTGATTATCAAATGGGATAATTGATTATTCGACAAATCCTTTCTTCTTCTGAAACTGGCTTAGGCGTTTGATTATCAGGTTAGGCAATCGGTTAATTTGATGCTTTTAGTCAAATTTCAAGTAGAAGTAAATTCTTAAATAAACTTAGAGAACTAGAATACTTCATATTTGATCAATCATTAAGCATGAAACAAACTTAGACTATATCACATGCATGCCTAGTTTAAAACATCCTATATAAATTCTTCATCTAGTAAACATGTTAGGCACTGCATAATTATCAAACCAAAACTAAAAACTAAAAGGACTTCCAACCTTGATCTAACAACACACACCAACACAAACACTAACATAAACTCTCTACAGCCAATTTAAAACACGTTATTAATCTTATCAGTATCATCATATGAATCTTCTGCGTTGATCTGATTCGCACTACATTTGTCAACACACTGATACAATCTATCAGGAAAACTTCAAATCTTATGGTTCGTACAACAAAAATTCAAAAGGGTTTCCATCAATGAAAAGCCCCAATTTTGACCACGAGCATCTCCCAATCATCCTCGACTCAAAAAGCTCACCTCCACAACATGATGGTGAACAACTATGTTGTTAAGATAGACAGTGACGACATCCCCCCTTATGACATCTAGATTTGATGTGGAGTTTCTAACATCCCAATTTTTCGTAAATAAATTTAAAAAGCTTTTTAGTAAAATAAATAAATATAGAGCAAATAATAGGCTGAGTACCCTAGGTATAAATAGTTATGTTAAGTCCTCCTTTTGGCCTCATTTTCGTTTTTCCCCTTCTCCTCTCAAAACCCTTTCTTTTTCCCACAGCCCACCAAACCAGTCTCAAAAAAACGACGATCTCGAACCCGTTCACCGTTGGATCGTCGTAAAATTTGAGTATCATGTTCGCAACACAATTCCGAGCATTCTCACCGTTGGGAATTTTGATATCATGTCTGAACTGAGAGAAACACCCTTCGCATTGTAGCTTTTTTCTTTCCCGCAGAAACCGAGAGCTGTCTTGGTAAAACTACGATCCCGGTTTCGTTAACCGTTGGATTATTGTGAAATTTGGATATGTTGTTCGAAATTCAATTCCGCACGCTTCCACCGTTGGGATTTGCGAGATAATATTTGTGGAGGGAGAAAAAGGAATCGCATGAAGACAGTATAAGTGGAGGTTTCAATCTCTTCTCCGTCTCTCTGACGTTTGGGAATTTTATCGGAGCAGTCGGAGGAATAACTGAAAGAATTTCAGGGAACCGCTAGAGATGTTGCTATCCCTGGCTGAAGACACGTGAGTCCGCTCAGAGGTAAGGGATGAGTTATTCACAGTTGGGGATTAGTGAGAACATGTGTAGGGATCCTTAGAGGATTAAATTGGGGTTTTATTTTGAGATGTTTATTAAATTGCAATTTTTCCTTTATGATTATAAATAAAATATTGATGTCCTAATGAAAATTGCTTGATAAATTGTGCTCTTGATATTTGTATATTTCGACCTATGATTTTGATATAATTGTGTAATATTAGTTAAGGGGTTTTAGTCCTAATGTTGTGATAGTGTTTTATATAAATTGTTATAGTGAGGATATGAAATGATGATTCAAATTGTGAGTATGTGATGAATTGTAGAAGAATATGTTGCTTTGAGATTATAATATTGTTATTGAGATTGAGTATAAGTGTAAAGTTGAACATGTGTTAATTTGTGAGATACGTGTAAACATGTGATGGTGGATTATCACACTATGAGAAGTGAAATTGTGAATGAGTTCTAGTTGTGGATAAGTGTGTAGTTAACACTTGATGTGAAATTACTTGTGTTGTAAGCTATGAATTGTACAATAACCCGACCAGTGTTATCTTGAGAAAAGCGTTGATGCGCAGTGTTAAAGAGAAAATGTAGGTTTCCTATTTAGGAGCCAGTGTTCAATCATAGTGCGATTGTGTTGAACGTGTTTAAAACACGAGTGTAAGGTCGTGGGTATTGTATAATTCATGAGCAGTGTCTGCATGTAAAAATTATTTTAGGGGTTGGACCTGAATCAGGAGGGAGAGGCCCTGACGGACTCTTCGGAGTGTAGGCCTTGGGGGTCACCGGGTTTGAGTGCTCCTTTAAGCTTATGCTGATCTCATATGGTTGGAGCATTCTCGCAAAACATCGTGACCCTGACTGGTCTCCCTATGATCTTACTTAGTGAGAGTGACCGGACAAACTCATTGTGTGGTGTGTCTTGTTATGTACTCCTAAGCGCCCTAGGGTGGTTTTTCACTGACATGGTACCACATTGCATATAAGATTGAGTCTTAGCATAACTATTGCATATGCTTGCTAATTGATGTGTTATTATATCTTGATCGAAGTGTGGGATTCTTGTGTAATGTGATTGATAATTGAAAAGTGAATTTTGAATGATGAAGTGGTGAAGTTACGTGAGCTATGTTTAAGCAAGTGGTATCTCATTTATATAATATGTATATTTAATTGTCTTGTTTCTCTATTAGCTAGGAATGTGATAACTCACTCCCTGTGTGTTGTTGTGTTTGGATCCTGTGATGATCTTGAACTTGTGTTCGGGGGAGCAGATGAATAGGTGGATGACTATGAAGAACCTCATGCTAGAGGACACGGGAACACCACGCTCTGATAGGATGTGACATTAGGATATAGGTTCTATATTAATTGTATGAGACTTATATGATTTTCTTTGAGTCGAGATGACTTTATTATTTATTTGGACAAGTTTGAATATGATGTAGAAGAAAGTGAATGTGAGCCTTTTATCCATTTGAAAAGCTTGTATTTAAAAATGTTTTAAAAATACTTTTAATTAATATTTGAATTTTTATTCCTTTATTAATATATATGTGAGGGGTAGAGGGTGTCACAGAGTTCCAACTATTAATTTTGGCCTAATGACAGTGCATTAATTAGGGGGAGTGCGTTACACCTGATCGAAGGATTCATCGTTACACTTGATCTGAAGGTTCTTGCACAAGTAGAGGGGGAGTGCATTGTTTTTGGTAGTAAGGAAGGGGGGCAAAGGGGAAGTGTGTTTAAGAGGGTAGTTTAGGGAAAAAGAAGCACAGGGGAGTGTACAAGTAAAAAATGGGCATGAAAATAGCAATGTCTTAGTCCTGTATGGCGTAGTATCGTTTAAGGGCGAAAACCGACCGTAGATGATGAATAACTCGCACATAAACCATGCGATTTAGGTGGATGCTTTTTGTATTAATTATTGTAATTGTATCACCACAATTTTTTGAAATATTATTTTAAATTTAAATTTAATTAAATAATATGACTATATTTTTTTTTCCTTTCAAAATTTTCATTGTGGAATGTATTAAGTACTTTTTTCGGAATTAAATTTCTGCAAGAGTGTTAATACATTTCAGTAATGAGTATCAAAAAATATATAGAGTTTTTAGCTTTTTTTAAGAAAAGAAGTTTATTACAATGTATTAAAGAATATTTTAGAATTAAAATTTTTAAATTATCTGTAAAGAGCTATCGATGTTAGAAAAAGGTACTTTTAAAATCTATACTATCTAAAAATAATTTTTATAATTAAATTGTGAAATAAAGTTGTGAAGTCATTTGTAATAATTAATTTTGTATTTAAAATATTTAATTGTTGAAAATGATATGAAAAAAATAGCTACAAACTTAATTATTAACTTGAATCATAAGCTTCAAACTTCTACTTATAATCAAAAGGTTATTTTTTATTAGGAAATTAGTCTAAGGTTATCTTCAAAATTTCCAAATTAAGAACCAATGAGGATTGAGTATGGTGAAAGGGATTAATTTCTGAAAATGTTGCGGACCAATGTTCAAATCCTTGCTATAAAAACATTCACATGTCCAATAGAATCTCAAATATATTGCTTCAGAACGAGGATGTCTGAAAAAAAAAAACTTAAGAAAAAACAATAATCACAATGACTTTCTTGATTAAATAATTTTTTCCCCAGCACACGTAGTGGATATTGGTCTTTACATGATAAATTGGAACAATTATGAACTTATCGAATTGTGCTTAAGCCCAATGAAATCTACAAACAAGATTGGTGCATTTGAGTTATTCTTTCAATTTGGGGAAGCTGTGTCCTTTAGTTTCAAGCTTTGTACTAAATATTACTATTTTAAAAATTGGACCGATTATTCGATTATACTAGATTGATAAATTATTGCTTGAACTAGTGTGTTTGTAGTAACATGTTTAAAGTCATGTATATACAATATTTATGTCATAGTGTGAGTCCCAATTCATTTTAGGTTATATTTGTATTATAAATTTGATTTATATATTTTATATATACATGAGATATTTTAGTTATTATGTTATTTGTTGTATGATATAATAATATTCTTAGAATAAACAGAATTATTTGATTGATAATGTGAGATTTATTGAATAATAAAATGTGATTCTTAAAATATTTATATTCATGTATTATTGTTATTTATCACAACAATAATATATTGAGATTATTGTGTGAGTAACATAATGATGACATCTAATAGATCATGGATATCATATGTTAATTTTTCATTAAAAGTAATAATTATATTAGACTGATCAATTATGAGAAAACTTTAAAATAATTATGTAGGTGTCATAAACATTTTTTATGACAACCAAAATGTGATAGGAATTCTTTGACTTAAGTTATTACAATTCCTATAATGTAAGAGTTGAAAACTTGCATTCGGCTAATTGAACGAAAACTTCTATTAGTAATTAAACTTATAAATAGATATGATATATAATTTAAAATAGCTTGTTTTACATAACACATACACACAAAGCAAGTACGGCCCCTAACACATGGAGCACCAAGTACATTGTTGAATACTACACATAGGTCTAAAATTGGAATATTACAAAGTGCATAGGGAGTAATAAAATGGACAAACAAACAAATAATTAACTATTAGGAGTACTCTACAAATAAACTTTGAAAAAATTCAATAACAAATAAACACATAATCAACAATTAGAAATACAATACACAAAGGATATATTAAACTCACTCTGCTTCAAGAAACTTCTTTTCAACTATTAATTATGGTTCAGTAGTCATTTCTTAACTATTAATTATTATTCTAAAAAAACTATTAATTATTATTATTATTATTATTACATTTATCTTAACAATTTTTTGCTGTTAATATATATTGCAAAACAATAAGAAAAAGTTCTACTATTAATTTTCACGTTTTTTCCTACAAATATTAAATAAAATAGAACAATTTTAAAAGAGGTATACTGAAAATAAACACTATAATACATTTTTTGTTTTTTTTTCTTGCTTAAAAACAAAAGGTATTACTATTTCACCTATTTTATTCAAAACAAAATTTAACCTAGATATTATAGAGATTTTTCTCTAGGAACCATTATAATAGGTTTCTTTTTTATTTTCTTTTTATCCTAAAAAAAACTCACCTTTAATTTTGGATATCTATTATAATGGTTCTGACAATAGTTTTATAAGCACTATGAAAAGTATCCATACTTAGTCACACAACAGTTTGTCAAAGTAACCATTATAGTATGTTGATTATAAAAGGTCAATTTTAACGTGGTCACTCTTAACATTTTTTCCATGTTTGAAAAAAATGTGTTTAAAATATTAACTATGGAATCTTATTAATTTTAGGAGAGAGAGGAACTAATTAGTAATTAACTACGGAATATTAGAAAAGTACATAACATTTTTTACAAATTCAATATTATAAAATATTAATTATATTTCTTAATTTGTGTGGGATCAAAACCTTAAACATATAAAATGGAATACAGAAAATATCATGCTACAAAAGTCACCTCATTTTAATTAAATAAAAAATAGAACAGTACATAAATATAAAGCTGGTACATTTAACATCAACATTAATAAAAACTAAAAATATATATTGTGATAAATACTTTAAAAAAAATTATCATTTATAATAATTTTATTCAATTTAAATAAAATTATATCTTATAAAAAATACATATGATTTAAATAAAAAAATAAATATATCTTTTATTAGATTAATTATTAATTTATTAACTTTTTGTTAATATAAAAGATTAAAAATATAATCCTTTTATCTTTTATTTTTAACTATTCAATCAATCTTATATCAAACAGTCTTATATCACGATTACATTTAACATGCAATAATGAAATGAAAAGAAGAAGAAAAAGGATAAATAACTAATTTTGTCCTGACAAATAAGTCCTTGAAGGGTGAAAATAAAAAATTCAGTTCTCGAAAATATAAAAAATGCAACAAATATATCAAAATATTAATAGTAGATTGTGACTAATTATTATAATTAAAAAAAATTTATAATAATAACATCAATTTTTTTTAACAAACTTGTAAATTAAACTAAGTCTAAAAGAAAAAAGAATACTCGTTTTATAAAATATAAATAATTTTTTTACACTCTCATGCTTGATGAAAAATTCAAGTAAAAAAATGTTTATTGTATGTTGATGAAGCTTAAAAGTTATATATAACAGAAACAGACACTTACCGGTATGATATAGTTCTCTCAAAATTTTGTTACAATAATTATAAATTTTTTAAATTATAATAATTAGCCACAGTCTATTATTAACTTCCATATATATTTGTCGTATCTTTTACACTTTCATGAACTAAATTTCGCATTTTCATTTCTTAGGAACGCAATTGTCAACGGAGTTAAAAAAGAAAAAGTCAAAAAAATATTATATAACAAATATGTCCTATGTTGACAATTAGAAATGACCACGTTGACAATCATTTAAATGACAAATTTATTCATCTGTATCGCATAGATTATTTTATTAATAATAACAAACAAAAGTTAATAATGAGGTATATTTATCGTACTTTTTATATTTTTAGAAACAAAATTTTATATAAAGACATATTTATCAGTAAATTTCATAGAGAAAAATAACTATTTTAAAAAAAAATCGGTGGTACAACTTTATATTGGAGAAAAGGTGCATGAAACTAGACGAGACAGAGAGAGTAATAGGCGCAATGGTTGACGTATTGGATGACGCAGCCGAAAGCATATAATAATGATCATCTTCAACATTCAAGTGATTCACAATATATAGGCTATCGTGTTGTGTTATTTATTTATTTATGTATGACATCTCATGTCGCCTAATGGCATCTTATCCCAGGCACGCATATGGCAAGCTTCAAACTTTTTTCGGTGCTTCAACGTGCTACGAAGCTTCAATCTCCCCTTCAATCTCTCCTTGGTCGGCACCTATTTTTGTTTGTACTCACCTTAATTTCATTATTTCAAAACAAATTTGAATTCCTTCTCGTATTATATTTTTATTTTATTTCATAACATGTATTTTTTTACTGAAAATAATCTTGCTCAAATATGTATTTTTTTCTCCAAATATTTAACACACAATTATATATATACTTTAAGACTTGAATTGAAAATCATTAATTAAATTAAAATAATTTTATACTAATTGATTCATATGTTCTGTGATCTTCTTTTATATATTTTCTCATAATTAAGAGTACAAAGAAAATGTTATACCATTAACCACTCTATTAGGTCGTTCTAGTCATCTAGTATATATATGAAAAAACTATTTGGAACCAACAATATAATTATGGCATTTATTAAAAGTTCATTACAAAAGTCATTAAGTGTGTACATAATAAGAAATTCAAACCATTAACAGTCACTATAGAGGAACCAGCAATATTATAATTATGATTTTTTTTTTAAATGTACAGACAAAAGACTTTATCTTTGAAATTATAAATTTGTTTTATTATCTTTTTAATTATCTCAAAACTAAAGCGCAATTTTTTCATTCTGTATTTAACCGTAAACATTTTTTTTACCTCTTGTAACTAAAAAAAACGACAAAATCATAGTATATAGATAGATGTATTGATTAATATATATTGTTTTTGGAAAAGATAACTTGAAACTGAAAAGGATATAGAAAAAAGGGTTATTGTCATTTTTTTTTTTAATTTGTTTGGGTGAACGTCAATCTTGACTTTCAGTACATTTGACTATCAGAGTTTCTTCTCATTAATATATGATGTCGTTTTGTTTGCATAAATCTGGACCCAGTCATAAATTAGTCTTTAACGCAAATAAATATAAATATTATTAAAAAAGAGGAAGAATCGTGTAAGACTTTACACTATTCTATTATTTATAAATTTATATAATTTATAATTTTTAATAATTTAACTTTTAAATTATAATTACCTATTAGTTAAATATTTATGTTAAATATTATAAAAACATAATTGAATAATAAGAAAAGTATACTTCAATAATGAACATTTATTTATATTTCAAAGTATATGAAATATTTTTATTTTTTTGGGTATATGTAATCAAACTATTTCAAATCTTCTTAAATTTAAAATCCAGTATAATCAAAATATAACATTAACTCAAAATTAGTTTATTTTCTCTTTGAAACCCTAACTTTACATATTATACAAATTCATTCAAATATTAACAAAATTCTCTATCTGTGAACCTTTAAAATGTTTTTCTATCAAAATATATATTAAACTTCAATTGTTTGAATAGAAAATTAAGATATATGAAGGTTTTATGTAGACAAAAAGATATAGATATAGTTGATTGTAAGAAAATCAACTTAAAATACTAGGACACTAAATTAAAGTAAAATTCATTAAAAGGCTAAAATGGTAAATTTATCATAGTAAGGACCAATATATAATTAAATAAGTTTGTTAAATGTCTCGTGCCAATGTCAAGAGTGCATGTTTCATATAGCCAAAAAGAATGTTAATCTGGATTAATATTCAAATAATTAACTAAAGATAAGAGAGTTTAATTCAGAACAATATATATAATTTAATGTAAATTTTTTTAACCCAAATTCAATTCCTATGATTAAAAAAATGACTAAAAATATGTTGTTATTAATTTATCATATGATAGAAAGTATTAATAATTAAATTATTGACATTTGAGACAAAAGGTAACATTTTTTAGCTTGTCATAACTTTAACTAATTTTCAGTAAAAAAATTAAATATTTTTTTATTTGGACAGACAATCTTAATGTACATGATATTAAATGATAATGTAAGAACATTTATACTATTGTCAATGTATTTTCAATTAATTTTTTTTGTAATTTACTTTTGATTAATTGACATAATGATATAGTGTCTCATATATATATATATATATATATATATATATATATATATATATATATTATAAACACTACATGTCTCATGTATAATTGTATCAGTTTATCTTGAAAAGAAAATATAAGTGGTATTTGTGTATAGATAATTTCTTATATTTATTTTTAAACTTTTTTAATAATTAGTTTAAAGATATAAAGAAAGAAAAATTATATAAAATTAGATGAGTTATATAAAAAATATATTATAACAACGGAATAACTCTTGTGCATACCTAGTTGAAGATCCTTTTTATGCCATGCCAAAAAATACTTCATCGTGGAAAAAGATTTGTTAGGCGGTCATGTCCTCTCGATTATTGGTCTATGATAATTTGTTTGTTTAGCATACTAATATATTCTGCAATAATTAAACCCTAATTTCGGGAATGAAATTAAGCTTAAGACCTTGAGGGAGGCTCTAAGAGTAGTTATATTAACATATCAATAATTTTGATGCCTCTTTCTCGTTTTGAGTTTTTTTTTTTCTTTCTTTCTTAAAGTATAAGAGTAGGGATTACTATTGAAGGTTGGTCCACCTATTTTCTTTTCTTTTAATTTTTTAATCAGTAATTATTTGTGTAGGTTAAACCTTTGGTTGTTTATATTTGTTTCTTTAAATAAAAAATCTTGTATTTTTGTCGTCCCCTTTAAAAGGGAATTTTGATTTTCTTTTTTCAAGGATTGGTTGATATTATAATTTTTTACATAATTTTTTTATATTATTAGTACGATCTTTTTTCTCTAATTTTATATTAATGTTTGTTAAGACTTAAGAGACAACTTCTCTCTTTACCAATGTTGCTCGATCTATTCACATAAGTAGTAATCAAACTCCTATCATTCTTTCATACAAGTTAATTAAGGATTCTAACTACTAGTCACACGTTACAGGAGAGAATTTTTAATCTCTATTTTGAAAGATGACTTAATACACTCTTCAAATTACAACATTTTCCACGTTGATCTCTGTGTTAAAGACGTTTAGTCATTACAACTAATATTTCGTTACAATGAACACAACTTTAAATCTTAAAGAACTGTAAATAGTTTTTTTCCACCCTTTTTTTAAATGTTATATATGTACGTACTATCTTTTTTTACTTTATATGTGCAGACGAAATTTGTTAATAATGAATTTTCTCTCCATAAGAAAAACGATGACATTTTGGATGTGTAATGGCATGATATTTTGGGAATACATGAGGTTGCATGTGTTGTCGTATCGTTTGGTCTCAAACGTTAGGGTGAGCATGCTTTCAAAGATCACTTCATTAATTTACGTGTTTTCAGCCATTAATTCATACTCGAGCGATGCATCATGCCAATGTGGCAGGCTAGGCAATGATATTTTATTATATGAATGACGCCATTGCCTTAGGTCTCCTCCAAACTCTTAATTGATCAAGAATTTTTAAAAAGAATGAATTAAAAAAAAATATTATATCAATTTTAAAAGTTTTAGTAAACATTAATTTGATATCAGTAGTCATAAATTATTTTGTGAAACAAATATAATCAAAGAAATATTAAAAAAATCAATTAATATTTTATTAGAAATATTAAATTATATTTTAAAAAACTAATTCATTTTACATGCCTGTAATATTTACATAGTATTATTAATAATACTAATAATTGTTGTCATTTTCTAAAACAAATAATTTTCTTAAAATTAACTTGAGATAAATTATATTAGAAAATATTGGATAAATGAATTCATATTAAATGAAATATTTAAATTGCTTAATTATTAAATTTTAATTAACAATTTTTCAAATACAAAACTTTTCTAGAAACGACCCTGTAAACGAATTGACCAAAGAAAGACAACATCACACATATAATTGTCACGTTAGAAGTAATAATGATAAAATAAAATAAAATCACGATGAACCCAAAAATCAGGGTGTCCAAATTTCAGACGAAAATCGTGTCTTTATTTCTCAGCTTCGTTTTTATTTTTACCTAATAAAAGCATATCACATTATTAAAAAGTAAATTTTCTTTCAATTATTATATTCATTGATTTTTATACCTGTCATCCACTTAGTAAAGAAAATTGTATAAATATATGTTCGCTAATTAAAGTTTATATACTTTTCATGTTGTTTTTCTAATTAAAATTATAGTTTAGTTAGCTCCAATTAATAATTAATCTAATCAAAGTCACACATTGAATATTGGTATAAAGATTAATTACTATATAGAAATTTTCACTTTAATTAGAAGATAATTAACTCTAAAATTACTTACAGTATTCCACCTAAATTTTATCCGAAAAATATTATACCTATTAATCTGTTCACTTAAAAACTTCAAATCACATTAATTATATTCATTTTTTCAATTATATTCTTATATCACCTAATATCTCGATCTCAAGTAATAATGAATTACTATTACACCGTTAAAGAGAAATAAGAGTAAAATATATATAAAAAAAGTAGCATAACATAAAGCTTAAAATTAATTTTAAAAATATCAAATACATTTTCTAATCTATTTACTGCTAAATTAGTGGACAAGTAAAAACAAAATAGGATTGAGAAGAGAAACTCAACTAATTAAAAATAGTGAGTTAAATTTTTCGATAGATTGATAAAATTAATAAGCACTAACCAGTTTGCCTAAAAATATCAAAGAGTCAGATAAAAGAAGAAAGATGAGTATTATAGATTTTATACCTCAGGTGTTATTTTGTAATTGGAATAATAAAAACAAAAGAACATATAAGAGATGAGAGATTTGAACTTCCTTAATTGTTGTGGAAGCAACCTGCATGCAGTGCTCAAAATTCAGAGACATAAAACTACGACCCCCTCTTGTTCCCTTCATCAAAACCAGTACTCCCTCCTTGGCCCAAAAAATCAGAATATGACGATGTCATTGCAGAAGAAGAAGAAGAAGAGGACACAAAAAACGGCACTGGTGGTGGTTGTGATGAACCACAAATAAAATCCTCATTATTGTGATGCTGGTAGAGCCCCAATGCAACACGTTGAAAATCATCATCATCGCTACAACTCAGCAACCTTGCATACTCCTCAAGATTTGGAAACCCTTCTGCTGAAAGAGAACTATTATTATGTAGAGATTGTGGTGGTGGAAGAGAAGAAGATGATTGTGTAGTAGGAGCTGATGAAGAAGTGGAATTATTGTTATTTGTTTGTGGTGGTATTGGCATAACAACACGTTCAGGAAAATTGAGTTTGGCTTTGTTTCCTTTGAACCTCAATGCAGCAGCATCATAAGCCATAGCTGCAGCCTCTGCCGTGTCAAAGGTGCCAAGCCACACTCTAGCTGCTTTCTTAGGGTCTCTTATTTCTGCTGCCCATTTGCCCCATGGTCTCTGCCTAACTCCTCTATAGTGCTTTTTCCTAATATCATCAATGCCTTCAATTTCAAAAACATATATTAATGTTAATTTCTATAGTTAGTGTAGAACATTTTTAATTAGTTAATTAGTCTAACTTAATTGTAAATACAAACGACAAAATTTAGATACAATTACTTACGGTATATAGGTATTTTTGGTGTACGTTGTTCATCAGAATTGAAATTTCATCTCAATAATATGTTGCATGCAAATATTTGTTATTGCGTGAATTACTAAGTTGAAATTTTAATTTTGACTGAAGAATAACATTAAAAGCACCTGAAGAACTGTATGTAAGACTTGTTGGTTTTCAAAACTAGTGTGTAGAGATACAAGGGAAGTGGAAAAATGCAATGTGAAATTGATTGCCAGACATTTATTGCTGTATATGTATAGTCAAAGGTAGACCAAAGAAAAAAACTGAGATATGGTACATGAGAGCCATTAATGATAATATTGAGGGTAGATAATGGAAATGTGTCAATTTCAACTCTCGGGTTATTGGCAGATCGAGAATTCGAGATGGTTGTACATATATGCACCAACAGGTGAAGATCTTTTTTTTTTTTTAGGAAAACAACAAAGTATGGCAGAAACTAACTTTTTTGTTGCTTTTTTTTTCCTTTACTTTTGAGAGAGAAGAAGTATCACGTAAGTTGCACTCGGGTTATTGGTGTGATGAAAATATCTTTGAATATGTTAGAATTTAACACAGTGGGCTAACCTTTATCCCACCACCTCATAATAAGTAGACTATATTTGAATTTCTAAAATGAATAAAATTAAATTCAGGAGATGTGGATCCTGATTCATATAATTGAGAGGACCATATAATAGCATCGATGGCAATATATGAGCTATAAGAATAATATGATATATCATTAACCTGTAATAATATATAGTTTACCTTGATTTGTAGCCTGGGGCGGATTTTGGCTATTAACAAATTCAGAAGTGCTTATTTGGCCATGTGGGGTGGGGAAGAAGGTGTTGTTTTTGTTGTTACTCATGAGGAGTGAAAAGGGTGATGGTGAAGCTTGTTCCTTTCGATTTTGAGATGGTGTTGGATGAATAATAGGAAAGTTGAAAGCTTCTTTTTTCTCCTCATGAGGAGGGAGAGACCTCTTCCCTTGCCTTCGATCCACCTTGCTCACTAACTCTCCCTCTAATTGCTTCTTCTTCTTCTTCTACTCTTGTATTTATACACCGTCGTCTTTGCTTCTTCTTCTCCACCAAAACCTTGTGTTAAAAGCAGATCTAAGATTTCTATAAAAGGAGGACCAGTGATTTGATGATGAATATTGAAACCAAGATCAAAAGAGGGGATTCTGTTTGCTTGCTTCATCTTTTAAATAAGAAAGATAATTGCAAAAAAAAAAAAAAAAAACATAGTGGAGGAAAAGAACAAGATAACATGGGCTTGCTTGTAGGTTTTCCCATTGCTCCGTGATATAAAGTCATGTTTGTCCCTTGGAGATTTTTGGGGTGCCCCAAAAAAAAAGAACAGGAAATGAATTCTTTAATGTGAATTAAGTTTATAATATTTGGGCACAAGAGATGTAGCATATTTTAATAGGGGACAACACAGTTAGCGTATTTGTGCTGCGAGTAACTTGGTATTATATTTTGTTAGGATTGTATATTGTATAATTTACTTATTTCTTTTTTAGAGCGCAGAAAGAGGTGTGTGGGGTACAATATAACATATACATTGAATTTGGATCATTTAGTGTTTTCTGGATACTTCTACTTTTTGGCATCAATAGTTTTTGTTTCGTCCTTAGTTTGCATCTATTTATATATATTTAAAATATTTAATAATGTTTTAAATTGAATACTTAAATAACTTTTTAATTTAAAATATTTTGAAATAAATTTAATTAATAAAATATTATATTAAAAAAGATATGTAATTCATTATTCTTGATGTTGAGTGAAAATTTTGAATATTAATTATAACAAATGAAAAAATTAAAAATCCATTAATTTCATTTAATATTTAATCAAAGAAAAATAAATATTAATTAATTTAAAATAGAGGCTCATTATATATAATAATAAATATAAAAATCATTTTGTTTTCAAAAATAAAAAATTAAATCTATTATATAAAATAGAGTCACCAATTTAAGAATGTTTTTTAAGGTACTAATTCTTTAAGAATGTTATTTCTCCTCAAAATATCTTTTTAGAGGTTCAATTTTTTTAATAATGTTATTTCATTTCATTACAAAATGTGGCATAAATAGTAGATCACTTGTCTTGTCAATAATCTAAAACATGTGCCTCTGCCAAGAGAAAAAATGTGCAGACCACATATTCATTAAGAAATTGAATATCTTTTGTTTTAATACGTTCATTAATTATTTTTAATTTCAATGATTCATCACCCAATTAAGGCTTCAAAATAATAATTTGTGCATAAAGATACAACGTATTTTGCATATAAGTTACAGGTTATCATGATTTCCTCGATCGGAAGTGTTCAGCGTTTATTATAAATTATTAAAACCAACAATATACTATCTAAAACATAACTACAGAATAAAATTTCATAAGACCAAATATATTGCATACCAATTAATGACTAGAACAAATTTTATTCAAGGATGAATGGTATACACGGCAAACATGGATAGTAGACCAACATGTTCATATGAGTGAAATATAATTGATTGTATTTATTTTACGGATTAAAAGTTTATTTTCAGAAATATATATATATATATATATATATATATATATATATATATATATATATATATATATATATATATATATATATATATATATATATATATATATATATATATATATATATATATATATATATATATATATATAAATAAATAAAAGTGTAAAAATGTAACATTTTCATCTTATAAGTTTAAAATTATTTATTGATATTATTAATTTCTGAAAATTTTATTAATTTTTTTATTTTATTTTCCATACTTTTATTCTCATAAAGAGAGATGAAAATGTGATATTTTTATGAAAATATGGAAAGTTATTTTTTAATATCCATGTAGCTTTCATTTTTTTTATTTAAGTTAATTTGAATTTTAAAAAATAACCCTAGAAATATTAAAATACCAAACACTTTTTATAATTTATCCAAGAATAACATTTCTAGTCATATATGATTCATCATAATATAATTTCTAAGAATACACTATTATTTTGTGAAATAAATATTCTCTTAAAATAAGATCTTTGATTCGAATCTTGTGAGTCAACAAAATATAGTTAGAATTTGAGATCCTACTAAAAGTGTTAGCCAAGTTTTAAATCTTAATGGATACTAATTTTGTACTAATGTCATAATGATCCAAAAATATGAATAGTAGCTCTCACCACGGTCTAAAAATCTATTATATACTTTGTGTAGGGTATGTGTTAAGCAATACTTAATTATAAATTTTATTAATACTTTTATATACATGTAAATATATTTTTTTGGTTCAATCACCGTAATTAGAATATTTGAGTTTCCATAGGATCTCGAGATATTCCTATAAACTTTTATCTTTGGGTTGATTATAAAACTAATTAATCATCTATTTGATATTTATTTACATTTAAATCCCATCTCATTTCTTCCTAATATATATATATATATATATATATATATATATATATATATATATATATATATATATATATATGAAGATCAAAGTTAAGGCATTCTCAACAAATTTAATATGTTATCAATTAGATTATACTCATTATAAGTAGATATTTATGTATACTTATTAAACAATATAAATTTTTAAAAAATCAACAATTGTACTAATCAATAATCATTCAGAATACATCAATTAACTAACACCAGCAATGAAATCCACACGCTAATAAAAAATTTATTTTTTTGTGCTAATGAAATTATTATTTTGACATGGGCATATATAATAATCAAAAGAGATAATTCAAGGTTAAAGATGAAAAATCAAACCATCCATATGTATCAATATTATTCACTCCATTTTCTTCCAAAAGTTGAACTATATCCTTAGGAAATCATAACTTGCGACAATTCACAGGATCGTTTGATGATTTTTTTACGAACAATTTCTTTACTCACGTCCTCTATCAAGTCATGTAGTGTCATCTTACCATCCAAATAAATCTTTATGAGAGACTTTTCAACCAGTACTCCAATATAGTGTTTCATGCAAATTGCCATGATGAGCGTGAATTATATCTTCTACCTCAGCCAATTCATATTCTTTGAAGCAACATGCAATATCAAGAAAAATACTTTGCTCATCTTCTTCTAAAGCTTTATAGCTTATTTTAAGGATCTCTTGGACCTCTTTATTAGGAATTCTTTCATATCGATTTAAAGTTGATTCTCATTGTTTTATACTTTTTCCAAGCAAATTGAAACCTGTTAATTACTTCTAAAGCAAATGGAAGGCCCGAACGTAAGTTTTATACTTTGATGATTTAATTGTCTTAAAGCCCTCTATGTGTTGGGTTTTTAAGAATTATTGTTTAATAATAATATTTAAAAAAATATTTAACAGATATTTTTGGTTATTTTTTTTCTCTTTCAATCTATCTTTTTCATTGATACACAATGAAAAAAAAATAGATTTAAAGAGAAAAAAAATTAACAAAAATTAATAATTAATAATATTTGTTGCACAATCCATCATTTTCATCTTTGTTTTTAAGTTGAATTCAAATATTTTTTGAAAGAAAATATTAATAATTAAAAGTAAATTTATATAAAAATATAAATAACTTGTCATAATATTAAAATATAATTATATGTTCAAAATATTTGTTTGATAAGAATTTTAATTATAATATAATACTTTATATAATAATTTTTTTGTTATATAAAATAAGCATTTATTTTCTTCATGACACATGTTAATATATTATAAAATTAATAATTTCTAATTATATATGTGTGCACGCGTGTGTGTTTGTATAAATTTAAGTTTTAGTGAGTATCAATTTGATATTAGAAGTGTATACATTTTTTTCTAAATTAAGTTAGTAAGAGAATTACTAACAAAATAAATTAGTGTCCTAATAAAAGTATTAAACTATGTTAAAAAAAATTGTGCATGTAGTGCTCAAAGAATATTATTTTTAATTCTTGTAATTATTGTGATTGATTGTTAAAAATATTGATTTTATTTGAGAAAAACTGTTATAAAATAGTGATTAAATAAGTTATTAAAGAATAAAATTTTAAAATTGATTCATTGTTAAACTTTAGTTAACAAATAAAATTCACAAAATAGAAAAATAAAATAAAAAATGATGAATTATATTAAAATGAAACTCGAATAAAAGACTCATAAGACATTAACAACTTGTACATTGGTAATATCACCATTCAAGGTATCTAGCATATTGGACTCTACAATGCTAATTGACATAGCCATGCTTTAGCAACGGGGTTGCCCACAATGTCATACCTCATGTCCCTGTTAACCTTAAGTTTTTGCAATAAACATGTCTCATATCTTTTGCTCAATGTATACCCTTGTTAATTATTATGATTATGATTACATCATGCAATTTGATTAATGTGGCTCCATGTAGACTTTGTAGGCCTTTGGGATCTTTTTTATCAATGAAGTTTTTTGCTTCTTAAAGATCAATGACAGCAGAATGGAGAAGGAGGAAAAGTGATTGAAGACACCACTTCACGGAGAAGATGAGTCAAGAACAAACTCACTACCATAGAAAGTCATGAATAAGAGTTTGAAGGTAGGAGAAGATGAGTGGAAGAAGAAAAATGTTTGAACTTTAAAGTCTAATTTATCAAATGATCAAAGTTGCCAAATGCACATACAAAACATCTATTTATAGCCTAGGTGTCATACAAAATTGGAGGAAAATTTGAATTTTCACTTGAATTTGAATTTATGGAGCCAAATTTTCACTAATTATGATTAGTGAATTTCATCTATGGTTCAGCCCAATAATCCAATATTTTTCACTAAGTGTGCTTAGGTGTCATGAAACATGTAAAGTATAAAAAATATGCACAAGGTGTGACTATATGATGTGACAATGAGGTGTAACAAGCAAATGTTCACCTCCCCTTTAGGTTGGTTCGAAATTTAATTGGATTGGGTTTTTCCCAATTCAATTAAATTTCTCTCCCAACACACACCAAACAATACACCTAATGCATGTGAAACTACAAAACAACCCCTAATACAAAAATCTAGTTTAAGTGCCTTAAAATACGAAGACTAAAAAATCCTACATTAATAGGGTACCCTAAACTTGTGAGGGACCCTCCCTATACTAAGGAGCTCTAAATAAAAGGCCCAAAAAATAATGAAACTCTAATATAATACGTACAAAGATAAGTGAGTTCATACTTAGTTCCTGGACCCAGAATTTATCCCAAGACTCATGAGAATCTTAGGGTCTTCTCCTGCATCTCTGATTCAATTTTCCTTGAGTCTCCTAACCATGACTCTAGTGATGAGTCCTCTCCTTGGGAGGATTGCATCACCGATGGTGTAGACTCATCTGAGCTAGATGCAACTCTTGATGATGCCAATTTACAATAGTAACTTGATCGGACAGGTCATTAGCAATACATAGTGGGACTCCTAAGCCACCAGGAATTGCAATTAGCATGTATATTTATGGTCTCTGTATTGAAGACTTGAGATTTGATCTGTAAGAAAATAACTAGGTTTTTTTTTTCTTAATTAAGTTTTTTATATATTGAATATAACTCTTTTCAAAAAAAACTACCTAACATTTATTTTTTTCCCTTAGATACCTAGAAAATTTTTGCGTGCCTACTCACTAAACCTGTAACCTCAGGCAGGTCCATGTCACTAATTTTTGTTTTTTTAATTTAAGAAAAATGAAAGCCAAAAAAGGGAGTACCATCGTCCATGGTGGTGCGGGAAGAGGCGCCGCCAGCATTCATAATTTAGGAAAGGAAAAGTGGTTGTGGGCTGGTGGCCCCCCATCCATCAGACTGAAATTCAAAACCGAAAAGCCCATGTAATGAAGAAGTGAGTGAAGTAATTTGATTTTTGATTTCAATCGGAGAAGTGTCACTATTTCTGTTTCTTGGGTGTGGAGAAGAGAAGAATGGTTAGAGGTTCGTTAGCAGGGTTGTAAGAGCACCTTAAGTTAGCCCGTGACTCTCGCTCTTGAAGGCCTCTATGACACCTCCATCATCGTCTTCGATGGTGCACTTGCCCAGATCAACAAGTACCCTCTTCGACGGCGCACTTTCAGAAGAAACTGAAGTTGTAAAACAGCTAGATGCAAAGAGAAGGGCTTAAGACAACCCTATTAGAAGACACCCTTCTTCGCCTCTCATTTCGATCAAGTCATCATCGTCTTTCATTTTCCAGCCATTGGATGAGTACCCAACTTGATCCAGCTTCCTCATGAACGTCGACGGTGCCTCCTACTGCACCACCACGGACGGTGTTGCCTTTCTTTTTTTACTTTCATTGTTTTAAAATTAAAAAAATAATAATAATGATGGGGATGCACCTATGCATTCGTGTTCAGTGAGTACGCATAATGATGTGACATTTTATCCGTCGCATCATTACTTAACCAATACAAACTAACAATAGATATTAAGATGCAATGCAAAAAAATTTCAGATATATAAGAAGAAAAAAATGAATATTAAATAATTTTTTTAAAACAAATTATATTCTAGGTATGAAAATTTTAATTAAGTCTTTTTTTTTTTGTCAACATATTATTGATGCTAAATATTTGTTAATAACTTCCTCAAAAAATCTCACTGTCTACATGGACTTTGGTAGAGTTTCCTTCACTTACCTGAAACTATTGGTAACCTGGTACTCCATCTCATTTTACATGTTATTTTTTTAATGTTTTTGTCTCAATTTATTTGTCACTAAGAATATTAAAAAGGTATTTCTTTTTCAATATATCCATATTCGTCAGTATTTCAACCTGCACTACCTTAATCCCTTTTACTATCTACATAACAAATAGTGCTATAAATAAATAAGCGTATTTTAATCAAACACTATTTTATATTGGAAATTGATGTAATTACTTATTTTCTTAAGATGCATGCATTACCTTAAACGATAAAAAAAAATGAGACAAGCATGATTTTCAATAATATAGTCAATAATAATTGATTTGCAGCTGGTTATTAACCTTTTGAAAGCAGCTACAAAAGAATACAAAGGTTTACTCACTACTCACTAGTAATACCAACTACCAAGACTAGTGATACACCAATGCTTTGCCATTCCTCCCAACCCAGCATATTTCTTCAAGTAAAATACATTGTTCTGGTACATCACAGTGACAAGGCTAGGAGAAATTCAAAAATGCTTGCTTGACATTAGCATATAAAATTGGGACACATACTCTTTAGGACAAAGAATTGACACACTCAAGTGTCCCCTAAGATAACTCATCAACAGAACCATTGCCATTTTTGTAATCCATCTCTAACTCTGAGAGCTCACTCTCAAAGAAGGCTGAGTGGAGAGCCCTCACACACTGCTCTGCTTCACTGTCATTTACAACCAATGAGATGTTCACCTGCCACAAAACAAAACAAAACAAGAATAGATAAATATGTGAAAATGAAACCACTTCAGGGTCTCAACTTGTACGCAAAATAAATGTCTCTACTTTAGAAAGCCACCTCAGGGATCATGGACGTTGATGAGCAAATTTTATGCTATGAAAATAATACAAAGCATGCTTCATCATCACCCCCTCCCTTTTTCCCAAAAAAGTTTGTTTTCAACATGCTTCTCATGAATATAATACTCAATATCATATATTCTTAAGTGCCTTTTTGAATGATTTAGCACATGCCAAGTGCACATAATAACAACCAATGTAAGCAACTGAGGATGAAAAAGGCTACTATTGTTTATAGCTAATATAATGAATGATAATATAAATTGGATTAGGAAGATACCTTAGATGCACCCTGGGAGATCATTTGCACAGTGACGCCAAGGGTTCGAAGAACACGGAAAGCCTGCAATAGAATCAATCAGTCATTTCCTTAAGCCACCAACAGTAAGAGCTAAACATAGACTAATTACAGAACATAATCCTGCAGGTTGACATGAATTAACTTGTGCCTAAATTTAAAAAATACATTATAAAACCAGTGGTTTTTTTTTCCAATATCAGAAATGCACCTCAAGGCTTCCCATAGAAAATAAAATGACATTCCCCAGTCCGGCAGGCCCCACACAGAGCAAAAGGGAGGGAGGAAAAGGCCCAGATAAATTGAGTAAATTTTTATACAAAAGTGAAACTTAGGATATCAACTAATTTAAATAAAGGGAGCATAATACTGAACCTTCTCCAATATTAGTGATGATCTCTGAACATTTCCAATGAGAGAGATGATGGATCTATTCTGTAGGAGATTCACCACAGCGATTTTCTCGAGTTCTTCTACAACATGGTCAAGTTCCTGCTCAAAGATAGAGGATGACAGCCAATTAGCACATTCTGACTTACAAATTCATTGAGCAAGCATTTGTTTATTTTTAAGTATGAAACTAGGTGATATCCAACCAGATAGAGGTCCACTAACAGGACCATCATTGACACTAGAAGAAAGGAAGTTAAAACACAACAAAAATATTATCAATCATTAGCAAACTAATCAAATGAACACAAATGCTTACACTTGCCTGCTGAATTAGCTCTCTGCTCCATAGCTTTGATGGATCCAGTGTCAAGGAAACACTGACTTCACTTGTAGCTACAACATCAACTGATATGCCTAACTCTTCAAAGATTGAAAACACCTGTATACATGTGGAAGTATGAAAACTGGAAGGGATTCAACCACTAGGAGAACACGTCTGATAGGCATTATCTCTCACCTTAGCAAGGAAACCATACTGACCAAGCATGCGAGTGCTTGCTATATCCAACATGGTCACATTACGTTTCAAAACAATGCTTGTTAATACTGCCTGCAGGTGGAAAAGGAAAACTTATAAGCATTGTCTGAGTCTTCCTTGAGATAATGGGATTTACTATTTAGTCCAACACTAAAATCTACAAACCTTGCTCATATCTCTTGCCTTGGTGATGAGAGTACCTGGAGCTTTAGGGTTGTAAGAATTTTTAACCCTAACAGGAATATCACTTTCTCTGGCAGGTCTCATAGACTGTGGATGTAGAACCTGAGAATCAGAGAAATGAAAGATTTAGACCCACCTTTGATGGGATTATTCTGATATCCCAAGGCACAAGTCTATCTTTGGATACACATTGTGCCCATCACAACAGTGGTAAGTAAGGTTATGAGCAATAACATCCTTTTGACTAGACTCGGTAATAACACAAGTACTGGTATATAAGCTTATTAATGGAACAAATCTGAAATTATTTGGAGAGCCTAGTTAATGCCCAAAAAATTGTCTTCTAGTTAACCATTCTATACAAAATAAGCAGTAAAGAATGTAAAAGCATCCAATTAGGAACGGAGATGTTAATTCAACAATTTTCTGGGATTGGGGCATCTATAATCCCTATCAGTTAGAACACTAAATCAGCCTACAGTAAAACATGAAAAAACAGTTTTAGAAGCTTGAATGGTCCCAAATTTTCTAAAGCATTTTTGTGGCACTCATTCAGATTAATTCAAATGACATGTTGCACATTTGCACATCCCCATAGCTATTTCTTCAATATGTGTGTTATGTGCAAGTGTAGCTTGAAAACCGTAACTGTTATTTTTACACTGTTGACAACTAATTTACTTTTGGAACAACTTGTTCAGTGAAAGTTGGGTGCCAACTTTCACCTTGGAGCAATCTCTTCCAATGCAACTTATGATTTTTGTAATAATAAGGATTCCTAGAATTTGTCCCCATATTATGTGGTTCTCTAGTGGGGTGAGCAGAAGGAATTATCTGCAAGGACTGTTCTGTTTTGGGAGATAGCATAATGTTCATGGCTTCTCTCCAATGTTCTCCACATGGTTTAACATTTTTTGAATTTTTTATTTATGTTGCATTTGTTTAGCCTCTTAGGCTCTGTTTAACTTTCTCTATTTTGATGGATGCTTTATTGGATTGCATAGTTGTACAATGATATTTCTTTTCTCTTTCTCTATAATATTTTTTTTTCTTTCTGTCAAGAAAATCAATAAAACCACAGCATTTATAAAGTAGTGATAAGGAAGCTTGATTCAAAACACAAGCATAAGTAAGAAAGCAAGCTAGAATTAGAATTGTTGGAATTATGGGATTTTAGGTATAAAGGGAGAGGATTAACGATAAAAGAATAATATTTACTTCTATATTGTGATGTATTACGATAAGATGTATTGGGATGATAAAATCCAAACCCAAATTACTCACTCCTATTTTATTTATACTAATAATGCTAACTATATAAGGAAAATAAACATAAAGTATTAGAAAACATGGAAACTAAGAAAATAAGGAAACTAATCCTAAGAGCTCATTTCTACATACCCACATTATATTGTTATTATGAGGTATTCCATCAGGAATCTACAATTTTTTTCAAACCATAGAGAGAAAGCATATGGCATATTGTCAAAATAACTGGATTAGTGAATGAAATTATTTAATGGTACCTGAGCACCAAAGTAAGCTAGTTCTGCAGCCTCATCAAATGTCAAATAAGGAACAGGTTCTGCTTTTGGGTATATATTTGGATCACAGGTTAGGACACCATCAACATCCTTCCATACCTGTTTAAGAGATAGAAATTAATGGTTTTCTTGTCTCCATTTTGACATGCATAAATGTGTGTTTTATGTACAATTGTACAAACCTGGATCTCAGGCAACCCTAGTGCTTTCCCAATTGTTGTAGCCGTCAAATCACTGCCCCCTCTTCCCAGTGTTGTCACTGCACATGATTTCCGGGCCTTCAAGAAGAAAAACAAGTCAAAAGTTTTTCTAATTAGAGAATTCTCATTTTAGTAACACAAAATCCTGGAGAAGAAAAGAAATGAAAAGAAGCATTGAAAAAACATGACATCACAAATACCTTTCCAAGGAAGCCAGTAACAATTGCAATTGCAGGATCGGAGAGCCAATCACCATGCAATCTCTTTGCAACAGCTGGATAAGTTGCTTCCAAAATGTCCGCATTTGTGAAGTCGTCAGTTGTTATAAAACCAATCTCAAATGCATCATACTGTCAAACAATTAAATTAGCAATAAATCACTATGACCAGAGACAGAAAACAAATCAAAATCTGAAATCTTGCTCAGAGTTGGGCTATCATGGGAAAGCAATAAAAATGCTAAAAAACCTTTAGTCACAATATGTATTAAATAGGCAAATGATAGCGCTTACTTGGCGAGCCTTGACACCTATTTTATTAAGATATGCAGCAAAGATCCTTGTCGACATGCATTCTCCAAAGGAGACTAAATAGTCCTGAGTCCTTTTAGTCAATTCTTTCATCATAGCTATCCCCTTCAGAAGTTGCTCCAATTCTTCTAGATGCTCTGGAAATGATTCCACATGCAACATGAAGTCAGCCACAAAAATGAGTACAAACATATGAAAATTACCAAACAACCATACTGACAAGAAAGAAGGCATATAATAGAATATGTTTAGTTCATAAGGTGATAAAATGAAATGAAAAACTTGCAGCGACTATGAATTTCTAAAACAAAATTCATGGTTAATGTTACAATTATAATCAAAATCTATGCCAGACTCTTAGCTTTTTCTTGATTTGAGAGATATATAGTGACATTATTTTTCTCTGAATTGTTTGATAAGCTGACATTCAATCTTGAAAGTGCATGACATGACAAAGTCAAAGTATGAAATGCCATTTTTTTCCTGTGACAGCATATCAAAATCACAATTATAGTTTACAATTTCATCTCACTCATACAAGGTCTATTTCATCACAGACATTGATGCATATACAATGTAGCTGCTGCTTCAGGTTGTATATAAAATGATGCAGCACATGATAATTATTTTCTATTTTGCTGAGATAATTAATTTCCTACAATTAGTTTCTATCCTGTTTAGTTTCCTTTTCTAAGTTATTTTTCCTAGTTTCTTTTTTCTTATGCATTCTATTTGAAGCCTTTGATTTGTAATTGTTTGGCAGTAATGAGTAAAATTTCTCTGATTTATCATTAATTCTTCTTGATTTGCATGTGAAAATGTTTCATTCTTCCACTGCACCAAATAATTGTTAATTCTAACTCCTGAACAATAAACATCCAGATTGGATTGGCATATATAACATCAAGACAGTCATTAATCAATGATATAAGACCAGAGAAACTCACTCACAAACTTCTTCAGGATATGTTTGTATAAAATAGACTTGAATGTTGAAATCACAATTCTCAACATAAGACAAAATTATTAAATTACATAGTCAAACAGCAACAAATATGCAAAAAGGTATCATAAATAGAATGAATTAACCAAATGTATGTCCCCCCATACATAAGCCAATTGATGCTATTGCTACACACAAATGAATACACAGAACTAGTCTGGTGAAATGATCAGAGAAGAATTTTTTATCTAAACAAATAAATTAATGAATATTCAAATGCTTCTACTCCAACTTAACCATCATGAGAAAAAAGCAACTTACTTGAAATAACAGATCCGTCCACACCAAGCTGATCCACAGTCCTGAGATGCAGGTGAGAACATCCAATCAGAAAATAACATTCCTTCTGGGAAAGAAAAAAGTGATTTTTCTTTCTTCAAATATTATTATGCTACACTAGTGAAAGCAAAAAAAGAGAAAACTCATTGCTCTTGCCTTAGATGCAGGTCTTTTATAAAGCAAAGCTCCTCAATACTTGATACATTGATAACACCACAACTCACAGCTTTCTCTCCAGCCTAACAGAACCAGAAGGCAACCCTTTTCTTCAACAACAATCCTTAACCAGCACAAACCAAAGTAGTGCAAAAACCAACATGAAAAAAAAAAAGTGGAGCAAAAAAAATACCAGCAAAAGCTTGTTTGTTGTTTTTCCCATAGCAGAGAGAACAACAATAGGCCTCTCCTCGGGAAAACTCAATATAAGGGTAGCCACCTCTTTCATCCTATCAGCAGAAGCCACAGAGGAGCCACCAAACTTCATGACACAAGTGAAACTGGTTTCACCCTCACTACTCACCATCCCATTCTCAGTCGCATTCTTCTCAATCACATCACTTGTTGAGGCCTTGCAAGTAGTGACACTGAATGCCACCCTATTGCCCCAAACTCTCCTTGCACAAACAGGAGCACCAAATGCTGCAAACCCAATTTGAGACTTGCAATGATGCAAGCTCCTCCTCACACTCATACTCACAGCAAGTTTCCCTTGAACCCCTTGAAGCTGCTGCAACGCGCTTGCCATGGCTTATGCTTGTTCCAAGCAAGTTGTTATTATTTCGACAAATGAACACAACCCTTCAGGGATCTGAAAAAGGGTTTGTTACTCAAATGCTTCCTCAAGTTTTCCAAAGCTCGATCTGCAATAAAATGAAGACACCCTTTACTCCATTTCCTCACGGCATCGCAGTAAATGGTAAATTACACAAAACAATTGATTAAAAAAACAATTTTTATTGGTGTTCTTTTGTTTTCATGGAGTCAGGAAACATGAAAAGAATGAGTAAAAATAATTGTTAATGGAGAAAGAAAAAGAAAAACCTTTGAGAGAAAGAGCTTTGGAAGATGGAAATGCGAGGAATGAATGGAGGAGTTTTGGAAGTGAGAATGAGAAAATGGAAAATGGAAACAAAGGGAAGGTGTGTGGGCGCAACGGTGGCGGCACTCCACTTTTATTTATGTAACACATGAAAGGTCCAAATTGTGTTTTATATATGTGTTCCATATATGCGACAAAATCTATGTGCAAATTTTTAAGTGTTTGTTTTTTTTTAGCCTAAATAATTGTTTTTGTTTCCGGAAAGATAAAAATTTAAATGTTAGTTTCTGAAATTAAAAAAAGTTATGCGACAAAATCAATGTGCAAATTTTTAAGTGTTTGTTTTTTTAGTCTAAATAATTATTTTTGTTTTCATAAAGATAAAAATTTAAATGTTAGTTTTTGAAATTAAAAAAAGTTATTTAACGGCTAACTTTTATATGTTATCATTAATAAAAAAGTTTCTTTATCACTTTCCATGATGAATTTTGGAGTGTTCTATACATTGGGAAATGAAAATAATTATTTATACACAATATAAATTTATTTTCATTTTTTTTAATCATTACAAATATAACATTACAACAAACACTAAAAAAACAAACATAATAATAAATATAATTTGTCTATTGTTATGAAAATTGTGAGATTATCTTACCCAAAATATGAGACTCAAATAAAAATGTTGATTAATAAGCACAATATGTTGTCATGTTTTGTTTGAGTCTCATATTTTGGATAAGATAATGTCACAAATCTCATATTAATAGACAGATTATGTTTATTATTATATTTGTTCTAACTTATACATATTTTCTTTTTGTTTAATGATCTGTTGTAATGCTATTTTTGTCCCTAGACGTGTAGAGCTTAACAAATTCGTCATTGAATGTTCCACATATGCTCTTTCATGGACTGTGATGGACGAAAGTTTAGGGATTGGTAGATTTGTCACACTTTTTCACTTTCAATACTAAAATTTGAATGTTCATCTTTTGATAACGAATTTGTCAGTATTCTACATATACAAGGATGAAAATAACTATTTATCCTTTTTTAATACACTATTTAAGTGCTTGTTTTAACACTAGTATTTTAGCTTTTGTATGCTACAGGTGTTTATTTTATATAATTAAAATTTAAATTAAGATTTATAATCTATAATAAAAAATACCTATAAAAATGAATAATTATTTTGATTCTTGAATTTGTAAAGGATAAATTAGTTTATTATACAATGAAAATTTTGATTTAATTATTGAATGAGTAAAAAGTACTATAATTATATTTGTTGAACAAGTTAATGTCAAAGTGTTATTTAATATTATAATTTAATAATAAAATAGTTTTATAAAACTTAATGGTAAGATCTATTTTTTGTATTATTTACATATTCATAATTAAATCAGAACTTTCATTTTTTAAAAGACTAAATTATCATTGATTTATCCATTAAATCTAAAATAGTCATTTACCTACTTTTAAATATATAAATTGTATTTAAAATTTGTGATAAATTATTTATGTTATGTACAAGATTTTTAACTATTCATAATTTTTTTAAAAAAGAAAATGTTACAAATAAATTTATTATTTTTATTTAGAGAATTTTTATTTATATTATGATACAATATTTTTAACTATTCATTATTTTTAACTTTAAAAATATAATAAAAAATTCTCTAAAAAATTGACACTCAAAAGAAACAAAAAAAATACATTTTAAAAAAATTAGCTAACAAATAAAAATATTAAAATAAATTTTAGTAATTTATTTTTTAATACAATTTATCATTACGCCCATTATTAAAATAAATTTCAATTCTTGATTAACTTTAAGTTTTCTTCTCTAAATGTACTATTTTGGCAACTAGCACTTTTTTTTTAAATGTTCTTTTTGTGTTTAGTTTTGACCAAGGTTTTCATGGGACCAATGGTAGACAGTCAAAGTATTAATTGAGAAGTTTAATTATATTTTGTTTTGACCATTCACTGTCGAAATTGTTAGTCACTCGTTCACGGTCTATTTTCACTATTTTCTTATTCTCTCTCTCTCATTTTACTTTTATCTCTACAATTCATAAAATGGACGTATAATTTTATAATATTACTGTATTCTTATTAATATTTCTAATATTTTATAAACAATTTATCATGGATTTATAGATGTATGAAATAAAACTATTAACATTTTTAATACACAACAATAAATATTTTTAATAAAATTTTTATTTTTTTCTTATTATTGTGTATTTAAGAGAATAAGTCACAACCAATAAAGATTAGTATAGTTGATAAATAAGGAACTCATATCTAAAAAAGACATGAATTTGATTTTTGTTGCTAATGTGAGAATTTTTTTAATAGGTAATTTATAAGTATTTTTTGAATCTTAAAGTCTGTTTTCACCTTAGTAAATCTTGAATCTAATTCACCTAAACAAAAGAGCATAAGTCAAGCATGATATAATAACATTTTTTATAAGGAGTTTTATTTTAAGAAATAAAAAATAGAAAATCTTGATTTAAAAATATTTATTATATAAAAATACAAAAAAAAAGTCAATACTTATTTTTTAAAATAAATTAAAGCATTTAATAGAATGGAAGTAATGTTTTCAAATTAAATATCTATATGTAACGGGTGGCTTCATAGTTTTTCCTCAACCGGAACCTCTTTATTCCTCAATAGTACTAACTCCTCAAGTAGGGAAAAGAAAAGAAACTATATATGACGACTTTGTATGTCGGAAACCATGATCTTTTTATATCATGTTAACTTAATAGGGTTTCTATTATCCCCTAACAAGTCAACAGAGATATTACTTATTTAAATTTATATAATCTAATTTAGTTGTGTAACATACTAACTTAATTTAATCACATAAAATAAAATCCACTAATAATAAAAT
Organism: Glycine max; assembly: GCF_000004515.6. Classification (NCBI taxonomy): domain Eukaryota; kingdom Viridiplantae; phylum Streptophyta; class Magnoliopsida; order Fabales; family Fabaceae; genus Glycine; species Glycine max. Next base: position 5,835,274 of record NC_016089.4, on the reverse strand, counting down.
AATTAATATAATTGTTTTATAATATTAACCCACATTAATTATTGAAATAGAAAATTTGAACAAAAACTATCAATTTAGAGGTGTAAAATATAAAATTTTATAATAAATATTTACAATTTTGTTAAAACAATGGATGCATTTGTTTATCCTGGCATAAAAATAGGTGAGAGGGTTCAAACATATAAAATTAAGGGTATAAAATATAAAATTTTAAGATAAATACATGTGACTTTATTAAAATGAGAAGGTATATTTACTCACTCTCATTAATGAATAGGTCTTCCATTAACTCATATCCTAGATCACAATACTATTATGCATGCCTATACCAAACACATGAAACATGATATTTTCTTTGTTTGGTAAAAGGCCCTCAGTCCTCTATGTTCATGCTCCTGGTCAATTTGCAAGCATACTTATTGAAAGACTATTGATATAATAGAATAATTAATTATAAGTTATTATAATTTAAATTCAACTTATAGATAAATTTAAATTCAAATTATAGATAATTTTGACTTTGTTATTCGTCTTTACTCTATATATATCTCTTGTACATTTACAATAGACTTACTCTATTAAGATCCAATCTTAATGTGGATGATATTAGAACAACTTTATTGTTAGAACCCATTTTTGGTTCTTTAGCACACTTTTTGTGGACTTTTTATTGTCACTTACGATTCAAGAACTCTGACCATTTTTTACTCCAATGATAAAATCAATATGAACTCTGCACTGCGTCTGAGAAAGAGAGGTTTTGCCTTTGTGATGCCAAGAATCTTCAAAGTTCTTATACAAGAACGATTTTTTAAGGCTAGCAGGCATCTTATTAGAGAATTCAACAAAAACATGTTCTTACTACTTAGCGATAAAGTTGCTCTTATGGTCTCCACCCTCCCTTGAGTTTGCAAAAGGTATTGGGGGTATAAAAGTTAGTCGGTGGAGGTGTTACTTTAGAAAATTTTCTAGGCATTTTTTACCTAAATAGTTTTCGAGGAATAAAAGGTGTATAGGTTATGGAAAACATGTAGTTAAAGGAAATGACATAAAGCAGGATGGTTCAACACAAATAGAAAAAGTTACCGTGTCAATTTTATTGAAAGATATGATTCAAAGAATTGAAAAATAAAAGCGGTTGAAAAGAGTCCTTTAGGCTTTGTTCGGTTT